>NC_073727.1:66178674-66489924 GCF_023634155.1 Falco peregrinus
AGGGCTTCTCAGTTTCTCTCCCCACCCCACCAGTGAGTAGGCTGAGGGGGCACAAGAAGCTGGAAGGCAACACAGCCAGGACACCTGATTCCAACTGGCCAAAAGGATATTCCATACCATATGATGTCATGCCCAGTATATAATCTAGGGAGAAAGCTGGGTGGGGGCTGCTGCTCAGGAACTGTCTGGGCATTGGTTGTTGGGTGGCGAGCAGTTGCTTTGTGTGTCACTTGGTTTTTTTATATTCTAATTATTTCATTAATATTAATATTATTACTGTTATTAGCATTATTATTAGTATCTTTTTCCTTTCCATTTCTGTCCTATTAAACTTTTCTTATTTCTACCTACAAATTTTACATTGTTTTTTTCCAGTTCTCTCCCCCATCCCACTGCAACGGCTCAGGTAGAGTGTGCAAGCGGCTGCATTGTGTTTAGCTACCTGCTGGGTTGAAACACGACATGTTATTTGTAGACAGCAGTTCCAACATGATAAATTAAGAGTTCCTCTACATCATGAAATTTTCACCTCTAGCCAATATCGACAGTGCATCCCACATGTTTCCTTTCCAATTGTCAGTGCTTAGGATCTCCTTGGAATCCCATACAGTTCCTGAAACTCCAATAAGGAACTCTCCAGAAGTATGCAACTAAAAAAAAAAAAAAAAGAATTTTAGTATTTTCTACTGAGAACACATGGGGATGACATCCCAACAGAAGTTATTCTTTTTTTAAAATGTGAAAACAAAACAAAACTCTATTTTAGTTGTTCTTTACTTAAGATAGTAGGGTAACTGATTTATTCATACATCCTTTCAGTCACCCACTTCTGATTTGTATTTCCTGACTGCAGTATAGAAGGCATGAAGAAAGGGAGAACAAATACTTAATATATTCTCCACTATAATAATTATTTATTATGTAAACTATTTTGTATATTATATCTATAAAGATATAATATTTATATATAAACTATATCAAGCTTCCATGGGGATTTTCCAGAGAAAAACTTTTCTTTCTTTCTTTTCCTATAGAAAAAGCATGGGTAACTCAAGTGAACAAAATGTTTATGCTTTCTTCAGTTCTGTACATAGGCATAGCAACAATTCTGTATAAAGTTTGAAAGTACTTTTGCTGGGAAATCTGATTCAGAGAGAAAAAGTATTTGTATCAGATTTCCTTGTCTGTAAGACCAGCTGGGCACAATGCCAAAAATATATCAATACTCTAAGTTCAGTACCCTACAGAGACTTTTTTCAAGTCCTGCCCCTCTTTTGGGAAGAACAGGATTCAACATCGCGAAGAGTTTTCTGCATCCGGAATGGCCCTTTTGACATAAAGGCCCCAGAACTTCACATTTCTACACATGAATCAGTATGTTCACAGAAACAATTTTAGGATTGAGAGGTGATGAATCTATCTTTTCCATTGGCATGCAAAACAAGACATACAATAATATGCAAATATTCAATATACAGATCTGTTTATTATGAACTTCCCCTTTTAAGTCTGTGCATAAATACTGATATATACAATCAGGGCCTTTGTCACAATCAGGCAGTAACACTACCACATTTTTTTTCCAAATCTTCAATCTCATGCACATTAGTTCTCAGTCAGAATGAGACTAGTCCTAAATCAAATATTTCTATGTCAAGAAAGAACAGCTTAGGGTTCATGAATACTGCATTATATAACGATGCAGCTAAAAACTGGGGCTTGACATTACATGAAATGTGGGTAAGAAAGGATTAGTCTTCTTATGTATGGAACAATAAATATATTTTGTATTATGTACAGAAGTCTGTCTCCTGCTGATATGAATACCAGCCTGCAAACCTATTTATGATCAAGTTTAGTAATTAACTTTAGTAGCAAGTATGTGTTTTTATCAGTTTTAAGAGCTTTTTCCAACCTCAGTGATTTACATTTTGTTGAACCAAGATCAGGACTGAATTTTTTTTAATTTAAAAAGGTGAAATTCTTGTATTTTCTATGAGACCATATATTTTTTAGGATTCTTCAAATATCCTTTCATGTAGTCTGACTTCAAACACGTCAAATTGTTTCTAAAAAGAGCCTCTGTTTTTATAAAGGTCATCAAAGCACCACAAAGGATGAGTATGTCATCCTGGTTGGGTATGTGAATGTTATTGCTTTATTCTACGTAATTTAATCATCAAACTTATTCATCTCATGAGATGGTAATTTTCCTTCAAGTGCAATTATATTTCACAGTATGCCTGCTGATTAGGCAGAAACAGAAATAATTCATCAGAAAATTACAAAAAGAATTAATCATCACCAACATGTAAAGTAAAAATTATGATATTCAGCAGCCACTAAATAATTAAACTCCTTCATTTCCAAATGTATGCATGAAAGCTTAATAGGAAGCATGTACATACGTCCCAATAAAGAATAAAGATCATATAACTACCTATTTAGGGTTTACATTTTGAATTGTGCAAGAAAGATGGGTAATTTATTGCTTGTTTCTTTACAAAAAACAGTTTAATGGATGATGTAGACGACAGCCCCTTACAGTATAAATATGTATTATATTGCAAATTGTGTCTCAGCCTGCAACATTAAAATCCTAAAATTAAAAAAAATTAAAAGCCAGTATTAAAATAGAAATTACTATTCTTGCATCCTGCATGACAGTCCCATAGAATACCAAAGCAATGCTTTAGAAAATGAAAGCGTGATCTTGCAAGTATATGCACGTGTCTATTAGTTTCTTTTAGGCTACTCAATGTGTTACATTAAACAGGCACAAAAATCTTTACTGGATTCAGGCCTAACACTCTAGTCCTCCAAGTCATTATGTCACTTAGATGCAGAAATGGCTTCACTCCTGGCAAAGGGTTTATAAATTAGAGAAGTCCAACAGTATATTCAAAGTCCCCGTTAGAGAGAGCAAACAAAAAACTATCACTACAAGACATTGAAAAGTTCATTTAGATTACAAATTAAAATGTCAGATTCCTAATAATATGTATTTCAGAACAATATACCTTCTAACATATGTAAATTGACATGTCCTCAGGTATCCTGAGGTTCACCACAGTCTTCATTCAGTCGCTCTAGACTGAGTCAGGTAACTGGCAGATACGACATAGAGGGAAGGACAACAATATCCTCAGAAATAATGCACGATCCAAAATTAAGTTTATTATCTTGCAGATTGTCACTAGCAATGCTGGAAATCCTAAGCATACAAGTGCTGTTGAACTGAGTGCCTGTTCAGTCAGGGGACACTATAGCAATGGAAACAGCAGTAATAGAACTCCCCATCACAGGTTGTCAATACTTGAATATAAATGAAATGTACAAATAAACTATGCCAAGTAGCTAGAAATACTGTGGAGGAGCACAGAAAAACTGTAGAAATACCAGTTCAGCAGAGTAATGGCTTTTGACAAAGATACAGAATTTTTTTCATTGGATTCTGGAGACAAAATAAAGCAGAACTCCAGGAGGAATAAAATGCAATGAGCCTGGAAGCACATCCTGTAGATGGAGTAAGATTGCAACACCACCAGCAAACATGTATCATATATATTTTTTTCTCATATCTGTAACCTTTTCCCATGAGATATATCCATTAACCTCTGCATAGTTAATAATGTTTACATACACATCATATGTCTTCATTTCCCTATATATAGATACAATCTCAGATCTTCCTTGACAAAGAAGTTCTTAAAAGCCCTGAAAGTAACAAAAATAGTAATTCTCAAGAAAGATTAAAGCAGTATAGGTTCATTTCACTGACTAGACAATATAGGTGAAATTAATCACAAGATTGGAAAAATCACGCAGAAGGGATTAGCTAAGTACAAAAACAAATTATGCCCCAAAAGAAGTAATAGTATTTTCACTTATGAAGTAAATTTGAAGCTCTTTACTTTACGAATAAATGTACATCATAATAATCATTAAATGTTACAAACTACTTTTTCCAGTGTAAAAATACCACACACAGTCTAGACTTCTCTGTCATAAAAAGTTACACAACAGTTTTGAAACAAAAGTGTGTTTTCTTTTTACAGGTGTACATGCACACAACACCTGTACAAAATCTGTGTATATTTACACATGGTATAATAAAATCAAATGACTAAGATTGGATCAAGCATTTCAAATAACAAGTGATATTTTTACTGCAAATACACATTATATTTATGAAAATGCAATACAATTAATAACATTTTACTTATTGATCATTGGTTTTGTACTTTGTTTCAATCTTTTGCTAGTATTTTTAACATTAAAAGATCAAAATTACATTATACATTTACACATTTATAAAAGGAACAAGTAGGGTCCACTGATAAGGAATGAATTACAAATATGTGCAAAGTATAAAAAGGCTGATATAACTGTGATGTGATGTGGCTGAAGGTACTTGGAAGCCTATATAAATCAATCTATGATTCAGGAATTCACTTTGAATGTATTTATTTCAAAGCCAGCACCACAGAGACACACACAAGTTTTGCACTGTTAAACAACAGTCTCAAATATCGCTAATATTGGTTAAAGTAATAGAACTGGATCTTACTCAATGGAAAGATCAGGAGAAGATAAAAACTTATCCTGCAGTTAAAAACACAATGTACTCAGAATCTACGGATTCAGAATTTGTAAGCAGTGTAAAAAAAGATCTCTTCCAAAATCTTGCAACAAATAAAGGGTATGCAGGGCTAATAAATAATTAAATAAAAAGCACTAAGTTCTGCCAGATATAGTATTATGAAAGATACTATCTAATTCATATCACCCGCTGCAGCTATCCAAAATAAAAAGAAACACTATACGTAGTTATCACAACCCATATCCTAAAACCAAAACATGGAGCAGTTCTACATTGTATGATCTACATATATATATACACACACATATATAGTGCTAATGTGTACAATACTCAGTTATGAAAGAATTAGTGCTCAGCATCAAAATTCATTCTTGATTTAGCCCTTCAGAAGTTAAGGAGGAGTAACACCGCTGACTAAGCCAGGCCTTCTGGAAGTTAACCTAAACTGGCTGGCCCAGCTGCTTCTGTACACTGTTGGGAGAGATGGGAATTTCTCATACTGAATGAAACCCATGAAAGATTTATCTCTTTTAATCTTTTTCTAAGATATTCAGAACACACATGGTTTCTGCTATGGAAGTAACAGAAATGTCATTGAAAAATAAAAATTTCTGGACAACACTAAATCTTTCACTAGGACTTTTGTGTTTAAAAAAGTAAAAAGCACGTGAGGCACTTTGATATTGGAAAAAGCAGCACAGGGTCTGAGATTTGATCTCAGCAACTCCTATAGATAAAGTTTAGTTTCTGAGTAAGATTAAAACTTCATGATTTGTGTCTTATAAAAAGCTGCACAATTCTATAATGATAGATTTGGGATTATTTCACAGTCTTGATTTTCCACCCTTCTGTTAATTTCTCTGCACAACAAAGACTCTTAGAAAAGTCTAAAAGCATGTCTTCTTCTGCATCCAGCACACTTCATGGCTGCATTGCACCATAACAAAGGTACATGCCTGTTATTAATCTGCTTTATACTATCTAGAAAGAAGCAACAAGACAATTAGAACTACAGTACGTTTCAGGCATGTAACAAGAACGAGAAAAAAGGAAGAATAAAATTATTTCACTTCAAGCAGGTTTTTTCTGCACCATGGAAATGGCTATCTAAAACAGACAGGATTTAAATAGCATCAGAGCTAATTCAAACTTTCAAAACAAAAAAAATATCAATCAAAATGTCAATGTAATCAGTCCTTTTATGAGCTTCACTGATCACATAGCTATTTTTTCAATTTATGTTGCATCCAAGTACCCATCTGATTTACTTAAATAATCACCACCAATTAGAAAGATAACCTATATTAAATCTGAAAGGGAATTCAGAACAAATGGGGTTTTTCACTGTGATCTATATAAGATGTATTTGTCAGTTTGTAAAATGACACAACAATGTGACTTTTATTTTGTATACTGACAAAAGCTCTAGTGTCACTAAAATCAGCAAAATACCCTTCATTACTATAACTTCATTTGTGAAGTCCATATAAACTATATCTAAAAAATTAATCCATACTCTTCTGCTAGTAAAAGCCTTGCTACAGTTAGAGGTACATCTAATACAAATATTCTGACAAAGAAATATAGCATCAAACCCTTCCTAGAACAGACAACACATACTTGTTCAGAGCTGTTAATTTTAAAACCTTCAACACTTTTTTCTTTGAATTATCTGCCTGCTAAATGTTGTTATAAAACTGAGATAAGACTGAATATATTTTCAAAAGTACTCATCAGCATATGTAAAGGGGGAAAAACGGCACTGCTGGCCTGTCCACACTTACTATTATGGTACATAAAATTACTGGTAGGACAACTCGTATAGAAAATTCCCGATGTATTTTATTATCCTATTTATTAACAGATTTGAATAAAAATCTGCTCCGTATATTAGTGCAGACATCACAGAAACTACTTTTATACCAGAACTTAAATTGAACATATGATACTATACATTTCTATATGAAAGGAAGTAAAACTGAAGAAGCAGAAGCCAAAACTCTTCCCTTTTTCCTATATCACATAATCAGCCCTTAAGTTATACCACCCATTGTGTTACATCCTTATATGAAAATAATTAAAATTACAGTGCTACAACTTTGACTAATTGCATTAATATGTAACAGCCTGAACCAGAGTCTCAAGCTACATCTACACTCAAGAAGGGCAAGCAGGAGGACTCAAGGAACTACAGGCTGTTCAGTCTAAGCCCCTGGGATGGTTATGCAGCAAATCCTCTTAGAAGCTGTTTCAAAAGACATGAAAGACAAAAAAGATGACTAGAAACAGCTCACATGGATGTACTAAATGCGAATCATGGCTGACCAATCGGATTGCCTTCTGCAGTGAGGTGACCGGCTTTGTAGACAAGGGGAGAGGAATAAACGTTTACTTTCATTTTAGCAAGGTGTTTGATGCCGCCTCCCTCAGTACCCTTGCAGCCAAACTGGTGAGATAAATATTGGGCAAGTGTACAGTATGGTGTGAGGAAAATCATCTGCACCATCATGTTTAGAGGTCAGCTGCACAAACTCCAAACTGGTAGTATCCATTGGAGATCAATTCTGGGGCCAATACTATTTACTGTCTTTATGAAGAACCTTAATGGGACTTAGTGCATTCTCAGCAAGTTGGCAGGCAGTATCTAATAGGAGGGAAGCAACTGATATGCTGGCATGCAGGGTTGCCACTCAGAGAAACACTGACAGACTAGAGAAGTGCCTGACAGGAACGTCATGAAGTGAAAAATAAAAGGAAATGCAAAGATCGGTACCTGTGACTGAATAATCCTATGCAACAATACAGGCTGCAGATCTATCACCTGGGAAGCAGCCTTGCAAGAAAAGAACCTAATGGTCCTGGTGAACAGGAAGATGAACATCAATCATCGGTGTGCACTGGTGGCAAAGGCGGCCAACAGCATTCTGGTTTGCACTAGTAAGAGAGTACCCATCAGGTCAAAGGAAGCAATTCAATCTCTGTAAGCTATATCAAGTAAAAACTTTAAAATGTTACGGATAAAACACTACAGAAGTGTACTGGCAAGAAGCTGGACTAGGTGTTTTCCATGTCATTACCTCTCGTGAGGTAATTTGCCTCCTCTTAATTATTTGTACCTCTGCAAACAGATTTTCAACTTAATTCATTGCATACACTATACCACTTGAGTAGCATTTTGTCTTGTGACAATGTCGCTCAACTATCATAAAACATTTTCAGACAAACCAATCAAATGAAGAGCACCTGCTTGGTGTGTTGACTCTAAAAAACAGGTTGTAAAGTGTATGTAAAAAAAAAAAAACTGGTGTTAACAAACCACGACCTGTTAAAACATCACTCTAAGATAAAATACCTAAGATAATTCAGTTCAGTTATAAATCTGATTAATTTCATCTGCAGGTGCGTTCAGCCTAAATCAGTACACAAAAACCACAGTTTACACTTTTGTGAGCACTGGCCCTTTCAATAAATATATTGTTGTACTTTCTGGTGCAATATCTGAAGAATCATCAACTTTAAATCAGTTGAATATTTAAGAAGCACATTTTATGTGTACTTGTTGAGCCACATTTTTTTCATGCAGCATTTTCATAACTAAAAATTTAATATAACTTAAAAAGAATGTCAAAGTGTATCTGTACATATGAATTAATTTCTAGTTACCTTTATAATGCAAGAGAAGTTCAGCAAAACCTTTAATAAATTATAATTTAATTGCTATTAATATTATGGGTTATGGGACTTCAAAAGAGGCCAGAAATAATTCTAGTGCAGACAAAATGTCACATATTTTGTAAGCAGTGACTGAAGCCCATTTTAGATAAAGTGAAATCCTAGGAATTAAGTACAAGTCTGGTATCAATGTGGATTAGGATAATTTTGTTTCATACTAACTGGTATTCTTGACCTATACATCCATATAGATGCATAAAAAATGTAATTCTCATTAACACAACATACAGTAGTCTTGGTTTCAACAGATATTTAAGATGTTTAATTAAAATTACTTCATCAGTTGCATTTAAAGCATAGACAGACTTGTATAAGAATCTTTATTCTTTGTTAGCTGAGCCATTTCACTTAATGTAATTCAAGAGGATCAAAACAAGGAGCCTAAACTACTTGTGTTATTTATAGAGACCAGGAGCCTCCCAGAAGTAGAATACAGTGATTCAGAGCATCTAAAGCACACACATAAGGTGATCAATGTGAATACATTTCTGAAACAAATATACTATAAAGTGTATTTATCTCAGTCTATCTAGATCTTGCTCTGACAGAGAAGTCAGCCAAGACTTTTGGAGAATATCTATCCCAAGATAACAATCTATGGATTTTCATAAGGAAAAAAAAAAACCACCCTCTGTTATAATTCTTACTTTTATCTTGTGCTGCCAAATACTCCACCACAGTTTATTTTGGGGAATTTTTTTTTTTTCTGGTAAACAAGTCTGGAGAGAAAAGTTAACTTGCTGAATTCAATGTCTTTTAATTGACAAAAATTTAACTGAAACATTAAAACAATTATTTTGAAGCACAGAATTGTTCATTGGATTCTTGGTGGGCCTCTTAAATAAATTTACAAGAAATAGAGCTCTCTGAAATCTGGAACAGACACAAATTTTAAAAGACATGGAATAAACTGAAATAATTTGTACATGTAAATGAAAACTTTTCACTGGTATCAAACCAAACTAAATTTCATTCTTGGATCCATATGCATATTTTCCTTATACAAGTGAGGATACATTTACTTTATTCCAAAACAAAATCATTTAAAGTGTTAGATCAGAACACAAGCTTTAACTTTATTTCTGCACAAGACAGAATTTTAAATACAGAATTAAAATTGAGAACGTTAGCTTGTGTCCTGAATACAGACATATAGTTCAAAAAATTAGTAACCATGAAAGACAAACAATTCTGTATTATCCTTGCCAATACTTAATTTTACTTCTCTTGGTTTTTTACACCCTCTAAAGTATTTTTAGCAAATGAATCATTGCATTTAATAGTTAAATCGCTTCTTCACAATGGGTAATTATCCAATTCTACTGCACAATAACTGAGTTTGTATATGAGAATCCCTACAAGACTCAGTCACATATGCTAATTTTCTACTTCTATGCATAGGCTTAAACAGAACATTAGTAGCAACATCACAATGATTCTCCATTTCTGCAATATATTGCTCATGCTTTCTACAAGTACTTACAGTAAAGGCCCTCAAATGCTACATATTGTACAAATCACACAAACATTCAATACTATCTATTTAACTCTAAATTGTTAAAACATGGAAGAAAAACTAAAGAAAGATTACTTTTGTTAAATTTAAACAGGACTGCATTTGCTAGTTGTATGTAAAACAAACAAATACGCCTGCTGAAAAGTAAAACCGTTGGATCTGAGGAAACTAAGTGCTCAAAAATCTCATGTTTAAAGTGAACCTGGTTGTGCACATTTCAAAATAGTTATATCAGATGCTTGCATGTTAATTGCTTCTTGTCTCTCTAATGCAGTACTTCCCTAACATCTCTAACAGAGGTTTCATTTCCACTCTCTGTATGTAAACACTTATGTATATGCCAGCAGTAAAAAACAGAGAAACATCCACTCCTTCTGCCTCCAAACTAAAGGTACCATCCTGAGTCAATTTCTCTTTTGCTTACAGCTGTACAGGGAATACACACCAATTAAAATGCATCTGACTTACACAAGTAAAGCTGACCTACCACAGTCTTACTCAACAGATTTGTTTCCTGAGTCACATTTGCTCATTACCTGCTAAAGGTGAGATAGTATTATATATTTATTTTAATTAGTAATGCAGAGGTAGTGCAGCTATGAAAAATGACCAACATTTCATTATTGCTCATAAATCAACGGAATCTCTCATTAAGGGCCTCTTCCCACCAACATTACCTACCTCATACAAGGTAAACTAAGAAAATCTATCCCTGAATTGTCAGTTATGATAAAAACAGAGCTAAAGAACACCGTATTTTCAAACTCACTTTAAAACACAGCAGTTCTCCTAACATAGCAGTTTCAGCTTCTATTTGCTAGATCCAATTAGGAAATGAATTTTTAACTCAATACTAATTTCAGCATTTTTAATTTAGTTCATAGAAAAAGGAAAATCAAATTATTTGAAAAATTCTTAGAGATATAATAAGGTTTGAATCCAAAATGACCCAGTTCCTCAATGAGAAATGGTCAATTGAAAATCACTGTTTCCACTGGAAAACTGATTTTTAGTCACATTACATTTTCTCATATTTCAATTTTTCACATAAAATGTTACCACTAAACCTACTTATTGCTCTCCATATTACTGTTCGCGAGTGTAGCATTATGTTTATCACCATATGCAGTTTTCAAAGTCTTTCTAGAGGCATTTTTTGCAGTCTTTCATACCGACACACCGGCTGGGAGCTGTACAAATTCCAAACACGTCACTACCACCATATACAGCTTATAATGTAAGAAAGAACCACATCCCAAGGCCATTACTTACTAACTATATGCTCAGAACAATAGTTCAGGTTTACTCATGCTGGAAATGTGATAGCACCATTTGTACTATTTTTTTTCCAGCTAAGCTTATGCTTACATTAAATATACATGTATTTCCCCAAAATTTACAGGACTTCTTTTAGCCTGCTGCTCAGGATTCTTCTGTTCCAAAACAGTAGCTCTTTTTTTAATTAATCCTTTTCCTGAATACCCTCAGAAGCAGAGTTTCCACTACAACCTATGCCAAAAAGTGTACAGCAGTTAATCCACTTGCATTTTAATTTTTGGTTGTAAAAGGAAAAAGGATGATGTTTATATCCACAAGTTAAGTCTAATGGGGTTCAGCTAAAACTTTTTTTTTCAGCTAAAACTGATTCAATGATGCTGCTATTTCATGAGTCGCCACTGTAGCAATGACAGAAATCTGATTTGTCTCCTACATGAGTCCCATCATCTTTTAATAACACAGATGTCCTGAGGTAAATGGTTCATTGAAATTTCAGCCATATCAGAACCAAACCAAAAACCAAGCTCATGCACGTCTCCATTCTACCCCTTAATTAAAATTGGATTAAATGGTTTCATGTTCAGAATCATATGCATAATGCTTTACATTCTGCATTAAAAATCTAGCTTACATTTCAAATGCACACACACTCACACTTAAAACAAGGAAATGTAACCTCAGTCACAGTACTGCTTGTATGTGCTGTAATTGCACATTCTCAGTGGTAACCGACTTAAAATTTTATTGATAAAAAATCAAATTAGCCTTTCCTAATTTACAGAATTTGTAACCTAGTCATTACAACTTCACTTACTCTAATTTCATTCTAACTTTTACTATTAATTTCATCTTAACTTTTTTCCTTTTTACTTATATTCACTGGCAATATACAAAGAACGAAATACCAATTATTTAATTTATGAATTAAGTTTTTACTTACACATTAAGAAAGAGAAGGTCTGATCTGAAGACATTACTCAAGTTAAAACTGTATTTTTTTTACTTCAGGGATAGGTGTATACTTCAGCAAGGTTTTTACTTAAGTAAGACCTGAAGGATTTGGCTTAAATTAGTAATAATAACAAATTATGTTAATTTCATATTCGCAAAGACATTCAACCCATATATAATTTAGCCAAATCAATATTACCGTTTGTGTATGAAAGTGAATTAGAACAACCATAAGGAACAAAAGTATCACCAATACCAAGCCATTATAAAATTATTCCACTAAACTGAAAAAGCTAACATTTTTCTTCTTATAAGGTTATTGAGAAAACAATTATTTTAAAGCAGCAAGGCATTAAAATGTTTTTTGATGTTTTTAAAATTTACAGGAATTTAAACAAGTACTGTCTTGGATTTGTTACATCTTCACCAATGAAAACATAGTCAACATGTTTTCTGCAGCTTTTTTACGATTTTAACAAAATTAATTATCCATTTTTGCTCCTATCCTGGCACATAGACTAAATATACTGGGCCACGTTCAGTTCATACTTTTAACATGCTATCATCACAACTTCATTTTTACTGCCAGAGGACAGTAAGTAGTAGTCTTTGGTTCACTGTCCAAATGCTTAATTTCCCTTTCAATACTGTAATAAGCCCTTATCTGTAAAATTACAGAAGCTTTACTTTTCAAAGACAAATGCAAATGTGTTGAATTTGATAAAAAGTGTTTACACACAAACATTCATTGAACACACTGAGTAAAAAGGCTAAGAGGCAGAGAAATAAAAATTATCTGGAAGCCTTTGTTTGAGAAGAATGCTGCAATACTTAAAGAAAATTACAGGAATCTTATTAATTAAATTAATAAGATAAATATATGGAAACTATTCAACTAAATGCATTCCACGGAAAGCATCATTAAAAGTAAAGATGCAACATGCTAGCAATGCAAAACAGCTCTTCTGGAAGATTGATCTTATGCATATCGTGTCTCCAAGCAAAGAAAAATACTGATATCATCCCACAGCTGTTCACCTTGTAATATAGAAAAACGAGCATCATAATTTTGTATAACAAGTATACTCCAAAAATGAACACATTTTTGCATAAATATTTATCATAGCTTGTGCCTTCTTATTCATACTTAAATTCTTTACTTCTTATATCACTGTTTCTATTTTTTCTTTATTGTTTTTGTTTCCATCTTTGAATTCTCTTAATCTCTCCAGCTTTTTCCATTTGTATCTTCTGTATCTGTCTATCCCATCTATCCCATGCTTTCCCAAAAACTGCTGTACTTTCCTTCTTCCTTATTCTCCCTCTCCTTTTATGTTCCTATTCCGTTTCCTGGTAATTCAATCACTTAATTTCCAACTATACCATCAAGTGAAATATACTACTGTCTAGCTTTGCAGTTACTTTGGCAAAGATTACTGTAGCAAAGATGATCTCAAAAAGAACCAGTGGCAAACTAGATGTATATAAAATGGCAACACATATGTTAATTGACCTTACACAAGGGGTAGTCAAATGGAAAAGGTAAACAGTTTGAATACAGCTTCATACACCCAAAAGACCGAAGCAGGAATGATAAAGCTGGTGCTGTTGTTAGTCTTTTAGATGTTGTTAGTGATGTTTCAGATGTTGATGTGGTTTTTACATTTATGAGCAGCCGCTAATTATGGAGCAATTGTATTTTAATGTTAAAGCCTGTGTGAACTTTGTAGTACAATCTTCAGTGCTACTTTGTGAGCAGTATCTGTTTTGTGAATAAACAGATGACTTCACTTTCCTGTGCTGTCAGTCTGGCACCTTTCACAAGCTTTGAATTCCCTTTAAAATACAAAAATAAAGATTTCACTGTCAAAACAGGTTTGACCTGACAGATGAATTGAGTGAGATTTCACGGATGGTGATAGTTCACGGCCCTTCAGCAATCTCCATCTCATCTGTCCTGAAACTGAAAGACACTAGCATATCTAATCAGATGGTTTTTGCAAAAAAAAAAAAAAAGAAATAGAAAACCCATCTTTTATCTCAATCTCTTCTTTAAATAAAGATAAAATACTATAGTATCTTGTTCAGTGTATTTTCCTCTTTTTTCATTGTTTTAAAGTATCTACTACTCCATTTTTTACTTACATGCTTGACTACATATAAAGTACAGTATCAATAAGGAGATACTTAAAGCACAAAATTATATTTTAGATTCTTTAAATACAGATATAATGCTATAAAGTTATAAAATGTGGTTTATATATTGTTACTATCATAAAAAATATGTGAAAATGTACATGCATATAAAAGCCTCATTAAGTAACCTAAATATCCCATTGAATCTAATACAATAAATTAATGAAATAATGATTTAATGACTTAAAATAATGATCATGAGTTAACAACAAATGAAATAAAAGTTCTTCATTTGTGGTCTCCTCTGTTAGCTTTTTGAACTACACATATGAAATGCTCCCATTTGTTTTTGTTTTCAATGAAGAAATCTATATGCCCTTAATCATCAGTAATATAATTTCTGATTTGCCTGGATAGATTAGAATCAGTTAATCTCTTTTTTAGCAATAGGCCTTAAAGGTCTATAGAAAATGCATATGCATCCATTCAGCACAGCATAAAAATTCAGCACAATACATTCCAACCCTGCCAGAAAAGCACAAGAGGATCTGGATGTTTTCTTAAGCTCACTTCTGAGCAGCAGCCTGGTATACACCATTCTGCTCTTTCTCTACCATATTACCAGGCAAAAACCAAGCAAATCAAACAAAAAGTTGTATGAGCTCATGGGTGAGGATTCCTGTCTTGATTCTACTATTTTGTCAGAGTACAAAGGAGTAGTGGAATCACCAGCCCCTCTGGTATTAACTCAATAACCACGAGAAAACTTCTGAAATCTTTTATTTAATCTTTCTTACCATAGAGTTCTAAGGTCAGTTTAAAATATCTAATTTGTTTTCCTCATGTTCTGGCAAAACCTTGACAGAGTGATAGGGGTTATGATATCGTAAACATAAAAATTTTCCAAACACTCTGAGAACATTTTGAAAACTGGAAGGAGGAAAAGAAATACTTCAAGAAAAATGGAAATTTGAAAAAATTAAGAATGACAATTAAATGTATTTATGGACCAGAGAGTTTATGTTCTCTACCTTCTAACAACATGCTTCCGGCAATTGGAGTTGTGCCGTACAGAGTGGTACTATGTGTATTCCTTCCATTAATGTATACCTACAAAAAGGAGTTTATGTATGCTATTTCTAAGATCCATAGAGATCCAACTGTGTAGCATATACATAAAAAATATTTCTACATTGAATGTTTAGTGTTAGAAGATATTATGTATCTAAACACTATTTCCTATACAGGTTCATTAAACTGCAGTTATCATGGTCCTAAAAAACAATACACAGCTCTCCTTTATTCCGCCAGCCCAAATACTTCGGTATTTGTATAAAATAGAGAGTAGTTCTGACAGGGAAGACTGAATAACATTCATTCCACAACACTTGTGATTTAACCAGGCAGGCAGCTAAACACAACACAGCTGCTCGCTCACTACATGTCCCCTGCAGTGGGATGGTGCAGAGAATTTGGGAAAAAAAAAAAAAGTTAAATTTTCAAGTTGAGGTAAAGCCAGTTTAATAGGACAGAAATGGAAGGGAAAATAATAGTAATAATTATAAAAGAATTAGAATATAATAAACAAGAATATAAAAACAGTTCTTTAACGTGAGCAGAACTTCATACCAGCTCCACTTGAAATTGTGCACTAAGCAATATTTAAGGCAATTATCAATATATCAGTTCCTTACAGATGGCCTGAGGTGTCATGGGCCCACTGTGCTATAAATAATTCACCCTTATGTTGCCAATCCAGATCCACCTGAGCCACTCCAGTCTGAGGAGCCTGATCTACCTGTTGACTGATTTGATGTTCTTCAGTGGCCTGACTCTCGGGTATGTGAGCATCTGTATGAGGTACTTTTACAAGCAGTCACTGAGGTTTGTATAGCCACAGTGCCCATTGCGGAGGCTGGAGTAGTCTCAGTGCCTGTCGGGGGGCTCAGTGTAATCACAGTGCCTGTCACAGTGTTTGGAGTAGCCTCAGTGTCTGGCGTTTTGTTGTCAGATCCACAGACCTTCTTTTCCCCTTGAGGGTACTGAATAGTGTTGAACAGGGCTCAGTAGGCATGGGTCAGGCCCTGCGCATTGCGGTGATTTGTGTCTCTTTGGAATTGCCAGAGTGACAGCATACTTTTTGCAGCTATTTTACTAGTTTTTCAGGATTTTGCAGTTGTTTAGGGTGAAATTCCAAACCGTTGGAGGCACCCACTGTCTTAGGCACTTGCTCATACTATCCCACACACTCTGCCACTCCTAACTGTCTCTGGGCGGTATTCATAAATATTTTTTTAACCCTAAACAAGACCTGAAACACATTCAGGAGACATAGCAATAGGAACATGCTGGTTTGAACATCCCGCGGATATTCAACATTCTCCAGAGCTATTGTATTGAGCCTGGAGGAGAAAGGGAGGAATGGAGGAAGGCATCTACCCCGCAGAGCGGCTCACCGAGAACAGGTGAAAGGTGTCATTATTAATAGCTTCCGATAGATGGCTCCCGAGCTACAGAGATGACGGCAACGCTGAGCGCAAATACCAATTAGTCCCATGACCAGCGATTTTATCATATCATAAGCCACTGTTACAAAGTACAGCAAAATGATAACCTTAACCCAGCTCCAGAGGTGATAAATAGGAACAGGGAACACATATAGCAGGTAAGGTGTTACATAGCACAACTGAGAAGCACAACCACTCAGAGCAGACAAATCAACATCGTGACCAACAGCTATTAAACTGATAAACTGTATTTTTTATAAGCATTCATTATAACGTGTTCTTGTCAGATCTGTCATTATCTCAACCCTTCGAGCCCCACCTTGTGCACCAGAAAGGACTGCTATGATTTAACCAGGGAGGCACCTAACACCACAGCTGCTTGGTCATTCCACATCTCCAAGTGGGATGGGGCACAGAACTGGGGGGCACGGGGGGAAGTAAAAAGTATGGGTTGATATAAAGACAGTTTAACAGGAACAAGAGGAATGGAAAACAATAATAAAAACAATGATTAAAAAAATCATAATATACAAAACAAGTGATGCACAATGCAACTGCTCACCACCCAACAACCGATGCCCAGACAGTTCCTGAGCAGCAGCCCCCACCCAGCTTTCCCCCAAGGTTAAATACTGAGTATGACATCATATGGTATTGAAGACACTTTTGGGTCAGCTGTCCTGGCTGTGTCTCCTCCTAGCTTCTTGGCCCCCCCAGCGTTTCCACTGGTGGAGTAGTGTGAGAAGCCCTTGACTTAATGTAATCACTGCTTAGCAACACCCAAAACATCAGTGTGTTATCAACATCATTCTCATCCTAAATCCAAAACATAGCACTGTGGCAGCTACTAAGAGGAAAATTATCTCTACCCCAGCTGAAACCAGGCTACGCTACCTCAGAATTTTTTTATGTTGCCTTAAGTCATCACCTATGTTATCTCCAGTTACCTTTAGCAAATGCTGGATGTGAAGTCAACTCAGGACTTGCATTCTTACTTTTTCCATTAAAAACTGTGTTTGTTTTTTCTTCTGCTATTTTTGTATTTTTAATGGATTTTCCTGGAGGTCTACTGGACTATTCCTTGGTGCTTGGCTTTGCTGACGAGTGAAATATAAACCAACAATGTCAAGATGGAGACTAAACAGTTTTGATATATTGATAATGCCAAAATAATTTCTTTCCAGTTGTGACTATTTAGTGTAACCAATACCAATGTTCATTATTACATCCATAAACTCTTTTACCTTAGTTTTTTTACGTTATTTTGACTTTACAAAAGTGAGAAAGCAGCTGTAGTGCTTCTGCATATATCCCCATATTTCCATTACAGTGTAAAATCATAGAATGGTTTGGGTTGGAATGGAACTTAAAGCTCATCTAGTTCCAAACCCCCTGCCATGGGCAGGGACACATTATTCCACTAGACCAGGATGCTCAAAGCCCCATCCAACCTGCCCTTGAACACTTCCAGGGATGGGGCAGCCACAGCTTCTCTGGGCAACCTGCGCCAGTGTCTCACCACCCTCACAGTTAAGAATTTCTTCCTAATATCTAATCTTTCAGTTTAGTCATTCCCCCTTGTCCTATCACTCCATGCCCTTGTAAAAAGTCCCTCTCCAGCTTTCTGTAGGCCCCCTTTAGGCACCAAAAGGCTGCAATAAGGTCTCCCCAGAGCCTTCTCTTCTCCATGCTGAACAGCCACAACTCTTTCAGCCTGTCTTCATAGGAGAGGTGCTCCAGCCCTCTGATCATCTTTGTGGCCAACATGGTCCATGCTATATTTTTGTTGGGAGATTCAGAGCTGAACACAGTACTCCAGGTGTCTCAGCAGAGTGGAGGGGGAGAATCACCTTCCTCAACTTGGTGGCCACGCTTCTTTTGACACAGCCCAGGATATGGTTGGCTTTCTAGGCTGCAAGTGCACATTGTCAGGCCATGCCGAGCTTTTCATCCACCAACACCCCCAAATCTTTCTCCTCAGGGCTGCTCTCAATCCATTCTCTGTCCACCCTGTATTTGTGCTTGGGATTGCCCTGGCTCAGGTGCAGGACTCTGCACTTGGCCTTGCAGAGCTTCATAAGGTTCACATGGGCTCACCTTGTCAAGTCTGTCAAGGTCCCTCTGGACACCATCCCTTCCATCCAGCATTTTGATCACACAGCACAGTTTGGAGTCATCAGCAAACTTGCTGCAACTGCAGCTAGAATAGATGGATTTCGTTAGTATGTGTTAAACTATTTCTCTATTTAAAAAAATTAAGGCATCTTTTATATAAAACTACATTATATAGATTTATACATATATAAACCACCTATCACCATATTGATAAACATTCTTTGAAACCACTTTTGACAGCAGCGGCAAGAACAGGACTCAACGCGTTAGTACCTCAGCACTTACTCAGTGCTGAGAACGCATACATCAGTATGATGTGATCACAACTATTCTTACAGTTTCAAAGACCAAGCCATTAATAACTCATCATCACTCCTCTTAAAATGTAGGTAAATTACAGATTACATATTATTTTTACAAGCTATGCAGTTGAAAATGATCTAGTCTGAAAGAACATCATAGCCACTATGTCCCCAAATTCTCATTGTGGCCCTATTTCCCCCACCAGCAAGGTGTTATTCCCCTTCTGGGTCTAATTTCCACTTGAACAATTTCAGGACTTGCACCGTAGTACATATCATGTAAAAAATCCTGAATCCTTCTATCTTCCTTTTACTGCAAGGCCTGCTGTGACTGGACTTTGATTGATTCATTGTTAGGAATTCAAGAGTTCTATCAGTCCAGGATTTAGATTTAATGTCTCAGTAGACTACAAGTAGCCAAAGCTTGTGTGACATCACTGCAGTGGTATTTCTAGTATTACGATTAACTCATATGGAACTGTCATATATAATAACATACCTGTCATATTACTTGCAGAAAACAAGAAAAAAAATAAGAAAAAGCCAATTGCACAACATAAAACCTGATGGATATAAAAAACTCATTGAAGGCAAAATATAAACTAATTTTAGTCATTAAGACATATTTTTTATATTCACAATATGATCTTTCACATGAATAAAGATTTTAAATAATGTAGCTGTGAATTTAGGCAAGATACAAAAGAAGAAGGATTATAAAAGCCTATAAAATAATAGAGTGGAGCACAGATGGCATTCATCTTAATTCAAGAAGAGCAGAATAGCAACTAAAATTACAACATTGATAGAAACAATGTAACTTTTATTACAAGACGGATACTCTCCGTGTAGTTCTTATCGTCAAAACAACAAATATCTCAGTAACGCTTAGACAACAGTTACATTTATGCACAGTTACATTAACCTATAAAGTATAGAATTTATGAGATATATCCAGTATAGAAATCAAACCTTGACAACTTTAAAGGAAGAATCCCTTTATAAGTAGTACTGAGCTCCCTCTGCAATTACCCAGCACTAACAAGGTGAGTATTTGCACCTGAGAACCCTCTACCCCTCAATGGCCTCATCACTGATGACAAACTTATTCTGTGGGTTTGAAACTAATCAAGCTAAGAAAAGATTATAAACTCAGGACTCACATTTTCCAAGTCAGTCATTAGATAAATAGTTTGTGAAAATTACTTCTCTCTTCCATCTGCACCCTTTCCCTATGTTTTCTAAAAGAGTAGAGTGATCCAGTCACCTATGCCCAGAGAGTAACAGGGACACAGGAAATATTAGACCATAAATCTCCATTTCTCAGAAATGGCCGTTTCAAGTTTTCATGTCATCAGCTAATTCCAGGAAAGTAACAATATTTACAATACACTCCTTTTAATAACATTCTCTGCTAGCTAGTTTGTGCAGTCCTCCATGATGTGTCAGCTATTGTAAGTCCCATTATGCAACACCCAAAAACTTCCTTACATGTCCTTCTCCAGCAATAGCTGCGCTGGTTGCACTGAGCACTTTCACCCCCAAAAAAAGCAATTCTAATAAAACTGTGGGAAAACTAAGTTAATCAAGCCTACTCTGAATGATAAAAACCCTTGGCCAGTAGAGCTAAGATGGTAACTCATTCAAGAGCATAAACCAGCAGCAGGAGCAGCCTCTTCAGTGGCATTGCTACAGAAAAAAAAATGACTAATGCTCTGGCCTAGGTGTATGTTCCAGCTTCAAACCCAGGTCCAGATGTGTTCGCTGCCTGTGTCTCAGCTCCATGCCACCAGATAATCCAGACACATGTAATCTCAAAAATACATGCATACCTTGTCCTGGTTTCCTTATGAAAGGGGACTGCACACAGTTTAGAGGACAACCAGCTGATAGAGACACAAAAT
This sequence comes from Falco peregrinus, assembly GCF_023634155.1. Taxonomy (NCBI): domain Eukaryota; kingdom Metazoa; phylum Chordata; class Aves; order Falconiformes; family Falconidae; genus Falco; species Falco peregrinus. The sequence goes on from NC_073727.1 coordinate 66,199,719, forward strand.
GGATCATCTGTATTCACTATTTAGATGCAACATCTCAAGTCTAGCTTTTCCTCAGCAAGCAAAGAAACTATAATGAGCAATTTTAAATTTAATTCCAGTATGAGCTCTCAAATTTATTTGCTTTCTTGATTTTCATCTTAGTGTCTAAATCTCTTAGAGTTTGTGCCAGAAGTCTTTTCTATAAACTTCATAGCTGTAGGAAAGTAGGAGACCAGTAATCTAGAAACTTCATGATCAGGGTGTTTTACCAATGACTTGCTCACAAGTCTGACAAGAAATTAAGCTGTGGAAGAATCATCATTTCCCCTAGCCTAAAACACTCTTAATGAATGAAATAAAATCTTTTTATCTCTAAAGATGAACACTAAATCACATACTGCTAGTGCAGATCAGAGAAGTAATAAATTCAACAAAAGAAAGCTAAGCCCTATGAGGGCTTGGGGAGAGGATAAGTGTAAAAATAATATAAAAAATACAGTCAGTAAGATTTTCAGGTTTAAACCATATACATAGTTTTTCATAATCGTTTACATTTACTTAAAATGCAAGTATTTAAATCCACACAATCTGAATTAATGCATAAATTTCAATGGGTCCATTATCTTGCCAGTTATTATAATGCTATCGTATTTCATAGTTCTAACAATATCTTTTTTATAAAACACCTAAAACATACCCTAGCCACATCTTTAAAATACGTATTTAAAATTAATTTTTTAACTTCCTTTTACTTGTATCTTTTCTTAGGTCTTCTGGAAGTTGCTTATAATAACGATAAAACGGAAGTTACAAGTAATTTGTCAGTTGTGACAAGTATTACAATGAAAGTCTATTCTTTTTCTATTATTTTTAAACAAAAGTCACAGTGCTAATAAAGTCTTCCACCCTCTGAGCAGTTTCCTCAAGAAGAAAGTATTTATCACATAATAAGGGATTGTATTTAAATGGTAATTTTTTTATGATACTTTATGGTTTACCTTCTATATGAATGATTGTCCCCTACAGATGGTATATACTAAGGAACTACTAAGTGATTGGTTTATAAAGTTGACAGATATAGCAATTGTATCAGAAAGACCCCAAGTAACCAGCCTGAAAGCAATGTATCTTTACATAATATTACTGCAAAAAAATATTCCATTAGCTATTATTTTCTCATTTCCTCATAAGTCAAAGCAGAAAAAGGATATATTCAGATCATTCATTTGCAAGTTTGAGGCTTTTAATCTTAACTATAAGAAACAAGGAAAACCAATGAATTTTGATCTTCAGTGAGAAATCTGAATCCTACTCATCACAATCTGAATTATTGCTGAATATTATAAAATTAATGCAGTTGAAAAATTATTATGAGCAGCTGTACAAGATTTGCTTCATTTCTTTCCCAATACCATAATTTTTTAAGTAAAAGTCCTCCCACAAAACAGCCAGCATAATTATATCCAAGTAGTGGCAATAAAATAGGTGTCAAAATGATGAAACTGTTGTCTTTTACAGTAAGATTTTGAAGAACTCAAAGAAATTTCAATTAAATCAGCAGGGTGTCTTGTGAAGTACCTAGATACTGCTGTGAAGCATTTTTATAAATTATTTAGACACTGGTAAATGGTGTGAAATCAAGTCACTTTATTTAGGTTCCCAAAAGACTTCCAAATGGTAGTCAATTCTGCCTGCCATAAGTCCTGTCCAAATTTATGTTCCTTATGTACAAGTAAGAAGCTGAAGTGTTAAAGTGCAAGTCACCTTGAATTATCAATGTTTAATAATTATGTGTATTCATTTCATAGACTCAAACTTGACATCAGTTTTAAACTAGACTCAACTAATACTTAATACACTGATAAAAATACCGTTATAATAAAATTCAGGTTATTTAAGCATTACTTCCAAAACTGGAGAAACCAAATTATCTCATAAGCACTTTTAAATCCAACTAAGCACTGTAAATCATACTGTGTTTTATAGTTATTCAAGTCAAGTAAGCACAAACAAATAAGTAATGGTGTTTATGTGGTCCGCTTTTATACTACAGGTATCTGTGTTTAATTTTATTAGTACTCGTTTTCTGTGGAACTAATTCTTCAGGAAGCTCATGGAGGTATATTAAGAAAGACTAGGAAGATATAAATTCACAGAAAAAGTACAAACTATATATTAAGCAGTTCACAAGTTTAGAAATTTGTTAGATTCACTGTTTGCAACATGATTAATTACAATATCAATAAAAGAATTGTAAAAACAAACCTGACTTTCCAAGGAATATTAGGAGAGCTAGTAAGAATTATTACTCACAAATGGAAAGTTTAACAGGCTGAACAAAAATGCCACACACAAATTAAAAATGTAATCAAACTCTAAAAGTAAAATATATGCCAACCACAAAGTATCTGCTTTCAATAACTGTGAAAGCAGTAATAATCTTATACCAAATCATACCACAGAAGGAATGCAACATCATGCAGGTAATAAAAATAAATTTGCAAAAGGCAAAAGCATGTTGCTCTGCATAAAACAAAAAAGTCACCTGAACAAAGCTTGCAAACAGAAAGGTGGGGGTAAGCTGGAAAGTGAGTTCATCAATGTGGTATAACCGTAAGTCTTAATCTTTTAGAAAAATATCATAATAAAAGATGTCAATAGGAAATAAAGCCAAATAAAATACTTTTGAAGAACCATTAGTCAGCCTGGCCTGAAGTCTCCTGTGTAACGACCTACCAAAAACACAATTAAGTGCAGCCATGCCTGATCCATGAAGTCTAGAGTCTTTATTAGATACATTCCTGTTTCACTGGTATCACATACTTTTCTTTATTTGGATTCCTTTTGATTTTGTTCCAAGGTGCCGAAACCCCAAACCAGATTTGTCAGTGGTAGCAGTCCAACATATGGGTTGTAGAAGTAGATCCTCCAGTTTGTCTCCAAATCTGTGTTAGCTCCTATCACAAGTGTAGGGTTGTCACCGAAATCTTGGAATGAAAAACTTATCGGCACCAATGTGATGTAGATAAGCAGATACTTCTTTATTGACGGCCAGGTGCATGAGTGAGTCTCTTCATGATCAACACACACCAAGCTTCAGAATCATACACCATATATAGAACTTATTCATACATATTCATTAAACATTCATGCATAATCATAGTATTTCCCAAAAATTAACATACTCTCCTCCCATATCCGATTCTGCACAGTACAGGTTAGAAAAGTCTAGAAATGGGTCTGGGGTACGATTTGGGTAAGCGGTATATGAGTCTGTGGTCGGGATCTCCCCCTGCCGGAATTACCTTTTACTAAAGTTCACGGTTTCTTGGCAGGTAACTACAAGTTGTTCCAGACGACTCTCCCCAGTTCCCATTAATTCTATATTCTGACATTTCAATACAGTTTCTACATACAGAAGACTAGTCAAATACAAAGAAATCTGTAAAATCCCAAATTTGTTACCTAAGTTTTAAACAATGATTCTAGCCCATTCTTCTGGCCTTGGTACAGGACTGTACAGAAGATTTCATAGCAGCTTTTACTGTGCAACTACGAGTTTCATTGAAATCTATTTCTTATCCCTCTATTTCTATTAAAAATGATTTTATAAAATCAAATAAAGTCAATTAATTCTAACTTATCAGCAAATCTGTAACAGGGTCACCTTTATACTAGATATCCAATATGGAATATGGCAGCAAAGATAAAAACCAGGGATGTTGGTGTCTTTCTGTTCCTTTGGACTATCTTTTAAACCAGGGGTTTTCAAACTCTTTAACCAGGGGGCCAGCGCGCAGATGAAGTGGCAGGCAGTCATCTGCGGCTGCTTGGTTTTCACCCCCAACCCCTGGCAGGGAGGGGGGGGGGGGGCAGGGGTTCTGTAAATACCAGGGGCCGGATTGAGGACCCTGGGGGGCAGTATCCAGCCCACAGGCCGTAGATTGAGGACCCCTGTTTTAAACTCAAGCCAATCTCCCAAAAATTTTAGTTCACCTTCTTCCACGCCAGCTCCCAGATGTAAATTTTGTAATAGCCAGTGCTGGTTTTGTTCCTCTTGGGGGAAAAGTGAGATTGGTTGCTGCAGGTAGTTAAGGTTCTTTTTAAATCCTGGTTAATGTAAACAAGTAATTACATTCACTTCTGTTTCTCATCCATGAGAAACTAACAATTTCTGAACAACCTAAACCTTTTTGCATACCTTAAAAGGTTAGTGTTTTAGAGAAAAAAAATTAGCTAGTGTCTTCATTGTTTACACCACAACTGAATAAGGATAATACCTTCTCAACAAGTATAAACCATCATTGTCTTATCTCCCATTAACAAGCTTTCAAAGGCTAGTGAGAGTGCCTGTTCCACACCTACCTCCACTGTGACAAAAAGGATGTATGTCAGACTAATCAAATCACTAATACTGGACCTCTCTATCCACTGTCTCAAAAGACGACTGCATTCATGAAGAATCTACAACAGATATAATGCCTCATCAGGATCTATTTCACCTTACAAGAGTCAGGCACTTCTTCACTCAAACCACATTCTTGCATAGGGAGTCTTGCTATTTCCTTTAGAAGGCATCTCTTCAAGCAAAAGATATGTTGAATTCTTTAGATTGCGAAATAAAACTAGGTGATCCTTTACCATTTTCAAATGTTTTGTAACTGAGAAAACAATAGTAATCACTCAGTTTTCACTCCAAGTTCACAAGAGGATTATTCTCTGAACATTTACAGAATCACTGGTTTTACATTACAAACCAAATCTAGGACATATAGCTGCTACAGTAGCCTCCATTACCCTTATCAAAGACATCTGCTTTGGAAAATATAGAAAGACTCATCTGTTCAGGAAATTAATCATTCTATTAAATTTCAATATCAGATGCTCCACTTGGAATACCAGACTTTTATTCTAATTATCAAAATCCAAAAACCCTCATCAGTTGTTTTTGAACACATACAATAGTGATCTCATGAGAATCCCTGAGGAATATAAAAAGGTCACATAAATACCTGCCTACAAGATTTTTCACTGCTTGACCTCTCCTTCCATCAAGTGGAACAACTATTGAAAAGGAAGGTCCAATGCCTATCATATATGTAGGGTCTGAGGCATCACAAAGATCATAGTTATGCACGTATGTAATCCCAGCATAAGTCGTTTTCAAGATTCACATATAAGCAGCAAGAGCAAATATCAGGCAAACAGTTCTGCAAAGTAACCGTAATTACTGATGTATACAAACATGTCTTTATCAGACAAGCAATATCCTCAAAGAAAGCCAACATAGACCAGATGCTCAGGACCTTATCAAGTTGAGTTTTTAAAAAACTTCACAGCTTTCCAGGGAACCTACTGCAGTGTTCCTAACATTTTAATTTCCTAAAATTTTCCTAATATTTAATCAGAATTTCTTGTGTTGCAACTCACAACTGTTGCCTCTTCTCCTTTCACTGTGCACCTCTGTTAACAACCAGGATCCATCTTCTTTCTTATTAGGTAATTGAAAAGCAACGATGTCAGCCCTAAACTTTAAGGTTGAACAAACCCAGTTATCACAAACTTGTTCTGCACATTGTGACCTCCAGTCCCTCATCACAGAATTATAATAAACTGAGCCATTTCCCCAGCCCTCAGAAAAGGTAATCTGAGCAAGACGTAACATATTTGCATTCTTAGAAAACCCTGTTTGATAATCATGTGCCCTTGACTTTAACTCAAGAACTCAAATGGGAACAAGGGTATTTGTGAAAACACAGCTTCTTGTCAGTGTAACAGCAAAAAAGTTCTTTTCTTACCTATTTTATGAGAAATTTTCAAACTAACAAAATTAGACTAAGGAATGAGCACTAGCAAAGGAACACATTTTTTTCAAATGGAAATAATGGATCACTTCAGGTAGTAAATTATGAAATTGATAAAGCAGTTGAACCAAAAGCTATAAAAACAGTGTATCAACTTGGTATCAAGTACTTAATAACTGTCTTGTCCTCCAGAAGAAATATATAAAGGTCACTTCTTTACAAAAGACCTAGCATTTGGTTCTCCATCTTACTAGTGTAATCCCCACCAAATAACATGAATTCCAGATGAAATGCATTCATTGGCTGCACAGCAAGACACTGCAAACTGTGGAGGACTAGTTTAGACTGAAGAATTTCGCGTGCTTAGTTCAATTAAATGTAAGTTATATTCAAACCACTACTTCTAAAAATACGTTACATGTGTTTTGAAGAAAGCCTAGCTGGTTTACATCCATGCATGACCTTACTAAAGAATGTGTCAGATGGGTCATAAATTTTGGAGGAAAAATGTTTTGCTCAATAGATGTGTCTGCTCAATATACCGAAAAGATATACAAAAGCAACCATAGAAAACTGAAACACTATGGTGTACAATACTGGAATTTGCAGATCTGAAGGTGGGTTTTATCAGACTGGGACATCACTATTTATCTCTGCTCATAGTATCAAACTGAAAGAATTACATAACTAAAACTAGATTTAACACAGGTAAGAAAAATGGGCATTTTGACAGAGGTAAGTTACTTCCCTATGGCTTCACTCTCTGCCAAATGCCTCTGTTCCACAGATTTTCAGATTTCCAATTAAGGGTTCTAAAGGAAGTAATATTTGCATAGCAGTGGGCAGAAATATCTTACTTTACCTTCAACTGGACAAAAGATTGAGTATTTTCATTAAAAATCTAGTATTTAAACAATTATCCATGTAACTCTCTAGATCAGTTTAATATATAATATTAATATACACAGTAGTTTTTCCACTATCATTCAGAAACTTTGATTAGAACAGAACATACCAGTTTATCTTCTGTTATACATCTGTGACTCCCTATTCATTACAATCAGTTGCAGACAATTCAAGATTATATCACTTTCATATAAGCTAAATTTAACATTACTACTACCAGATTATAGTATTTCTATAAAAATCAAACAGCTTCAGGAATTGCTAATAGAATTTCAAAAACAGCAGAAAGCAAATTATTCATTTATCAGCTACATTTAAATCCAGTATTATACTCAGATCCATGAATTAACCAGCATTTTTTTTCAGATCAGACAGCGTCTGAATGCTAGTGTTATGAGGTTGAAAAACAGTTCCATTTCCTAAGTTACCAAACATATGACTATGAGAACTTTCCTGCTTGGCATTATAAAAATTATCCATCATTAAGAACTGAATAATTTATAAATATAATGCAATTTGATTGTGTATTTCTTATTTTAACTAGCTGAGGTTATCACTTAACTGATTTCATTACAGCTAGATACATGCCCACAGTATTGATTACATAATTTCCCTCTGAGGAAATAACCAGTGCCTTTATCAACAAATAAAATACATGTATACTACTCATAAGCCCAATACCAAAACCCAATCACTTAATCCTTTTATGGGTGCTAATATTGTAACACAATTAAGAAAAAGTTTTCAAACTAACAAAGTTCTAACAAAATAGTGTCATATGGTGACATAATCATATCTCCAACAATTGCCAAAATATAAAGCATTACTCAGATAACAACGGTAAGGTACAGAGAAAAAAAAGAGGCATGCTGACAACCAGAAATACCCTAAATATTTCCCAATGAACAACCAACTAATTACTCTAATATGAGAGCATTACAACAGAGAAAATAATTAAAATTCAATTTGGTGTTTAACATCCAGTATACACAGTAATTCCCAAAAATGGCTGCTTCAGGATGTACCTAAACATCCAAATAAATTCTGCAGCATGTACTCTTTTGCTGTCTCTGTCAATGACTAGTGACTTGCAATTACAGATTGTAAAAAGACATAATATTAATTGTTCTGTCATCTGTATTGGATCTGTGCTTATTTCTTTATATCACAAGATTTTTATACCCTAACATCTATTTTTCTGACACTTAAAAAAAAGGAATATTAGTCAGTGAAGTATTACTGAGAGGAAGGTTGACAAGAACATACCAACCAAAAACCTCTTTTCCTGCATCAAACCTACATGAAGTCTTTCATGCTCATTAGTTAATTCAAATGAGCAATCAGAAGTCAAGCACTGTCAGTTAATTAGCCATTAAAAATAATTGAGAAACTATGTTGATGTATAAAAATTAAAACTAAGCTGAAAAAATAAGAAAGGTTAAGAGTGACATTATGCCCAGTGTAATTTTATCCTTACTGCAGAAACTGTTTAAATTATCGATACTTGCATTTTCTTCATACCATGACTAAAACTCAACGTGAAAATAGTAATAAGAAAGGCCTTTTGAAAATGCACAAATACTATCTATCAAATACTTCAGATATGTTTTCATAAAGTAATTAGTTCACACTAGTCAACAATGCATGGTAGCAAGACCTCATCATAAGTGCTAATTACACTAAATTTTAAGTCACAGAAACAGCCATTCACCACAAATCAGAAATAACAGTGCTTAAAATGATAACAAAGAACGAAGAGCAGGTACATCAGAAGTTAAATTATAACCAAAGACAAGAACTTTTCAATAAAATTAATGTCACTGTTGTAGTGCATGAGATGAGAAATAAAAGACAGTATACTCTATAGAGGCAAACAATTAAAATCCTAAATTGCATTTCTGCTAAGGGTTTTCACTCTGAACCTGTACACTCTAAAATAAAACCAACAGTTACCAGTGAACTGTATGTTTAAGTGTTTTGCTTTGCCACAGAGGCCAGCATCCATCTCCGATGATTTTATATGCCTCATTTAGAAGGTAAATTGCTCTAGTCTTCCTCTGCAGTCAAGAGAGAGAAAACAGGCAACTCCCAAAAGGACAATTCATTCCTCACAGCTGCATATTTTCTGTAAGAAAGTAGTTCTATTAAATGTGCTATCCGTTCATACAGGACATGCCTATTCCCTCTCATCCAAGCCAGAGCCATTTAATAGTACTGCAACAGTTCTACCATGGGTAAGCTACCGTTCTACCACCTCCACACATAGCGCCGCTGTAGTATTCATTAAAATATGAGTACAACTCAGGACACAAGGGCTTCTGGAGGAATTTCATCTCAGGCATACCAATCCATATTTCCCAGTTAAGGCAAGACTGAAAATACACAAATTGTCAACATAAGCTCTCAAACTTCAGGGCAGATAAGCTGATGATATGCGACACATTCATCATCTCTTGACAGAATGGGAGATCTGTCTCCTCCTAATAGTACTGGTAATCATCACTTAAACATTATGAGGTAGGGACAAGAATCCCAGCACATTTTTCAAACCATTTGCATCTCAAAAACTTCGGATTGTAAATGAGGTTTTACATCTATTGAGCAATACAGACCAGCACCATAGTCAACAATGCAGGGAGGTGTTAGTACATACTAAATCCTGTAGTCCTAATGGAATATACAGCTCAAAGATAACCTTTTACAAATGCTAAACAGGCTCTATAACCTGTAAGGATGTTCAGCTCATATAGAGAATGGAGTTTCACATTAAAATCTTGTTTGGTAGCTGTGAAGCTGTTTGATATATATGTATGTGCAGTCAAGCGAGCATAAAGAATCACTTGGATGCAAAGGAGCACAAGATTCAGACCTGCCAGACAAGCACTTAAAATTGTCTGAGGAGAAACAAATGAAGGAATTGACACTATAAGGGGTTGAAATGATTGTTACAAAGATAAACTTCCTATGTTTTTAGAAAAAGCTATGTCCAGTTCACCCCAGTGAATTCTGAGATGTAACTTCTATAAACTAGTCCCTGTGGACTGAAGACTCTCAAAGCTGTCCAGACTGCTTGAAGCCTGATCACAAGAATCACTTTTACTGACCAAATCCCCAACTATGGGACAAGGATGAGTTCTGTTCTCTGCAGAGAGTGAAACCAGCTGTCACGACCTTTATGAACACTCTTAGTATTACTGATTGGCCTCAAAATAGCAGATTCTTGGATTACCATGAACCACTTGGATTATCAATTGGTTTGATTCACCACCATGTGTGGTGTCGACATGAACCAGGTCACAATACCTGCTTCATACAGGCTGTTCGAAGCAGCATTCTTGATTAAAGAAATCCACTTTTATAGGCCATTTTATCAGAAGTTCATAACTGATCAAACTGTAGGAGTACCACAATGCACCCTGAAAGCCTGTTTGACATCCTAAACTAACACAACAAAGAGAAGCATAGACCTTTCTGAGTACATCCCAACCTTTGTGTTTCCTGACAGCAGGGTAGAGACTGCTGAGCTCTTTTTGAAGCTGCTGCTGCTGTGAGAAGCTTCAGGGACAGGTTAGAAACTATGAAAACAGACCCTGGTTTAAGTATCTGGGAATGGCTACCCACTATTAGACTGAAGCTTTAGGAAAGAAAGTTCAATCTAAAATGCCTAGATAATTTGGTAATGTTATCCAAAATGTGGAGGGCAGGCAGATAATAGTACTGAGAGGGTCTAATGCTGTCTTAAATGAAGTGCTAATTAACGTGCCCTTCTTCCCAACAGCAAGAAAAGTCAGCGTACACGCTGAAATTATCCAGCAAGAAAGTTTCCAAGGAAGATCTCATAAATCTAGGAGACCAATCACTACAGAAAGAGAAAACAATGGAGAAAGAAGGAAATAATGAAAAGTGTTCAGGCTATGATTCTTTCTAAAAGAAGGAGCAAGCCTGTGCCCTCTATTCTGAAAAAGGGAAATACTCAAAAGACATCTGTACTGGCTCTCGTTGGGACACAGTTAATTTACTTCATAGCATCCTGTATGGTGTTATGTTTTAGATTGGTGAGCAAATCAGCGTTGCTAACACAACAGTGTTTTCACTGTTGCTGAATGATGTTTGCACAGCATCAAGACTTCCTCTGTTTCTCACCCCAGTGAGTAGGCTGGGGGTGGGCAAGAAACTGGGAAGGAACACAGCCAGGACAGCTGACTCAAACTGACAAAAGGGATATTCCATATCATTTAATGTCATGCTCAGCGGTAAAAGCTGGAAAGGAGTTTTTTCAAGGTAGTAGTTGCTTGGGAACTGGCTGGGAGCTGGTCTGCTGGTGGCAAGTGGCTGCTTTTGTGTCATTTGGGGTCTTTTTGTTGTTGGGGGGTGCATATTAATTGTCCTTACCTTGACCCACAAGTAGGGGTTTGGGGGTTGTTTTTTCTTACTTTTGCCAATCTGGCTGTCCAAAGCAGTCAGATTGGAAATGGCAGAGGAACAGCTCTCAGTGGCTTCAGAGAAAACCTGACAGAACAAGTCCTACTCTCTCATTCTTTCTCTCTTGCATTTTAGGGATAGGATTTGTTCCTTCTTCCATCAGTTTTCTCACAGAGAGGATAGGAAAATGGTTTGTAAATACATACATCCCCACTGAAACAATGCCCCACAACACTCACCTGTGCAGGCAGGCAATCACCTGATGTGCCAGGTCCAAGGCCATAGTTAATAAAGATGCCCTCTCTGGAGGGCAACAAAAACTTTCAGCAAGATCACAATTCATACAGGGGCCCTGTAGATGCCAACTAATGGTGTATCTCTCCAATAGTCCCTAATTATGGTTGAATGAATCCTAATTCAAAGAGGGTGGTCATAGTTAGCTACCCCATAACACATCTCACAGTGTATTACTCAGCCACAAACAAGGTCCTTTAGGTCCTTTGGCAACAGATATGTAAGAATGATCTCTTTAAAAAACTTCTGTTAATATAGAAGGATAAAGCAGATCTAACAATCAGAATGCACTAAGCAATTTTAACTGTGAATCTAATCTGCGTGGCTTTGGAAAAAATACAGTAAAATTTCTCTGTTTAAGTGAAATTGATCCTATCTGCATGAAAATGTAGTACAATTTCTAAGAGTAACCATTTTATTTAAGTAAAAAAAGAGAGGATAACAGTTCAGATGTTAGTGTTGAAACCTTCCTTGCTCTCCTAGATAAAGTAATTGCTATCAGAAACAAACAATAGAAAGAACACATTGTCTCAGGTTTTCCCATTAAGAAAATTAGCACTCAATTTAAATCCTATTACAGTACCAGATTTTTGAACTAGAGGAAAAAGTCTTGTAATATATGTCATAAGCCTATCAGTTGCAGAATATGAGACTACACAAAAACTTATAAAATGAGGAAGCTGAGTAAAATAACCATCAGATTAATTCTGACTAAATTAATGAAAATCTTCATATCCAATAAACAACACAGCTGTAGTAGGCTGTTGATTCTCCTGGCTTCTATGTGGATCAATGAAGGATTAAAGAGTTTTGGCATCCTTCTGTAAGGATGCTCAGTGTTTCCCTTAACTCCCAAGTCCTCTTTCAGTGTAGACAGTTAAATGGAAAGATCCGACAGAAACATCACGGGAATAAGCCTCTTGAAAGTCCAGATATAAAACTAATTTCCCTTATGAAGCCATGTAATTTTGAAAAGCATGCAGATCTCTAAAATCCAGAATTGGACTCCAAGTTTGATCCTTCTGTATGCAGAAAGTAACTGTTGAACAACCTACTTCCTGTAAGATCAGTTCTAGAAACTTCTGGAATAAGGTCTCTTAGATCTACTCATCTGGAAGTAGGCTTGCAGGAGCCTGAAGTCCATGCATGGAGCCTAAAGTACCATAATAACAGGCAAGGAAAATTTTGAGTGTGGTGAAAGCAGACAATGTCTGTAACAGGTTGTGTTGGCTCAGATCTCAGAAGAAACTCCAGAACATACCTACAATCACACATACAGGTCTCAGCTGCCCAATCACTGGCATCTAGTGCCCTTTCAGATACCTTTAGCATCTAAGACACACAGAAGGGCTACAGGACTTCTGGAGCTTCATGTCACTCTTGAGCAGCAGCTGGAGGACAGGGACAATATATGAAAGGATTTCAAACCACAGTACATGTCTATAAGAATCTCATGTCAGAAGTCTATACTTTCAGCAATAACAAACTGTTCTGATAAAATATTCAAGATGCAGAAAGATGTCTCAGTAGCAAAGAATGATGAAAGTTTTATACAACAGAAAACACAGAAAAGCATCTTGATTTAGCCAGCTGACTGAGGGGAACTGAAAGGGAAGTACATGCCATGATTCTTTCATAGTAGCATAAATCTCAGGAACAGGTTAAATACTTGGGGCAGGCATATTCAAACTGCATTCTGCACTGCCTGTGTATGAGGAAATCATGGCAAGAAGCGCAGATGCACTAAAACCGCTTGCATCTAAGAGGGAATGGCGGATGGCTGAGGCAAGGCCCTTTGAGGACATGATTCCACACACTCCACATGAGCCACAGAAAAATTGTTGTGACCCAGCTGTGATGTTGAGAATAAAAGATGAGAGCTGAACTGCATATTCTTTTTTACACTACATGTGTAGCATATGGAAGAGACTGAGAAAAAATGCATCCCTACAGCAACTGCAGAGACTAAAAGCTCCAAAAATTTCACTTATCCACATTACCTTCTATTTGCCTAGACAATTTTTCTCTTTTGAGATAATGTAGCACAAGATTTAGTGGTTTTTTGATGTTTGACAAAACTGATTCAAAAACCAAAAAGAGTATGTTAACATGGTTATAAAAATCGGGTACCAAATTAAAGAATTAATTTAACAGGAAAGCCTACTCTGTCTGTAAGGCCTTGAACAGCAGGTTCTATGTAAAGCAAGAGTGAGAACATCGTATTTAAAGAATGAAACATACTGAATTTATAAAATAGCTACTACAAATAAGGAAGTAGTTTTTTTCAGTGGTAAATAACATGCTGTTTTGCAGTTTGCAGTTCTGAACTCAAAATACTGTTATTGATATGGAATCAGAAAACATAGCAACTTCTAAATTAGGATAAGCACTAAGAGATATATCAAGAAACAACATAACAAAGTTCAGCATATTAGCTTTCAGAAACATTTCTGCTGCCAAATAAACACTTTCAATATATATATATATGAATAGAACAGTTGCTTAGAAAGACCAAGAAAGAACAGTCAAATCATTTTGAAATTAGGGTACCGCGGCACTCTCCAAACTAGCCAGCTACAACAAGATCTTTTACCATCTCATACCAACACACTCTTCATACAGTCCCTCTGCTGCCTTCTCCTCACCTCATCCAGGGCATGTGTTCTCTCTTCTCTTGTTTCTTCTTCTCTCTCCTTCTTCCTTGGCTGCTCTCTCTTCATTGGCTCTCAACCCCTTACCAGAACCAGCCACAGCTGCACCTTATCTACATCAGCCAACCCGCCACCTCTGAAGCCAGCCCACAGTTGTATATTATCAATGTTTATTAACCCAGCTTCATTTCTCTACAGGTAAGTGAGAAGGACATTTTTTCTAATCCCTGTAAGATTTTTGTATCACAAAGGCTTTCCCAAAGACTCTCTGAAGTGTAAAGATTCTGACCCTTTAATAATTAGAGGAAGGATCCTAAACTCAAACAAAAAGATATTTTACTATCTCTTATTTAGATGGAAGATTTCTAAGTACAACAAAAATAAACTTCCATTAACATCCTGGGAAATTAAGAGCTTTATCTAAATAGGTAGAACTCATTTCTTTTGTGTTGCTTTATTTCTCTGGTGACACAGTACAAGCTCATCATGTGACTTCCCCTATTTTTTGTTTACAAACTGAACATGATCCAAACCAAAAAATAATTAGTAGAAACAGTTGATTCAAGTAGAAAATTGGCCAAACTTATATTATTTATCTATTCAAGTATAATTTAAAATCCTTTTTCACACTTGAAACATCAGTTAATCTTGCCTTTACTAATTAACATTTGCCCATTTTATGTTGTTGACCTATCCTCTGCAGCTGTGACAAACCTTTCATTGATTTCTGTAGCCTTGGATATCCTAGTAAACTACGGCTTTAATGCTATACTTAACATACATTTCTTAAATTAAAACATGGCCTACAACAATGTTCTGGAAAATCAGACCAACTACTATTAAATAATGTTAAATCTTGATACCAAGGTCATGTCCTCTTGCTCAGCATGAGTACTACTGCATATTAGCTGAACTTATAGTTCTAGCTGGCTGGAAACATGAACTCAGCTAATGTATGAATGACTACGATGAGGCCACATCCATAGCAGAAAATTAAACATAGATTTTAAGAAGTGTTAACTCAGAAGCTTGGAAAATTCCAGCTTTTGATAACAAGTCGTTCTTCATATATTCCATATATAATCAAACACTGGAACATCATAATTTGATGCATGCTATGTAAATGATCAATAAATAAAGGGAGTGATGAACTGCCAGACTGAGCAATTTTACTGGCCATATTAAATTGTTGATAGTTTCACTTACCTGTGAACAACTCCTAAAGGAAGAAAAATTCTTTCATTAATTAGGGCAAACTTTTCAGAGTAAACCTCAGTATAAGAAATTTTATAAGTGACTCGATCATCTCTACATTGGGGAAAACACTGTGAAGAGGCAAAGAAGGTATTTTTCTATAGCAAAGTAAGAAAAACCAAAAAGAGAAAACATTAATTTGACAAAATTATGTAACCTGGATCATTATTAGTACTGCCACTTAGATTTCAATAGTTCATTTTAAATTTTAGTCTATTTCATTAAACTTTAAAGCTTATTCATAAAAATACAGATTCTTATCTTCAATATGCCTGTCTGACATGATAGATGAGTCAACAGTGAAATACATAGTCCTTCAGACTTCAGCTACATTCTCTTCATGTTGTTCAAAGAAGTTATCATGAGTCCTAGCAGAAGTAAGAAACAGGTATCAAATCAACTGTTCCCTCATTGCAATCCATATTAGATGTCTCCAGTTTTGGGCTTCTCAGTAAAACAGAGACATGGACAGACAAGAGCAAGGCCAGCAAAGGGCCACAAAGATGAGGAAGGCTTCGGAACATATACGGGGTTATAAGAAGAAACCAACATAACTGTTCAGTGTAGAGAAATGGAAGTTCAGGGGAATCCTACCAATGTGTATAAATCCTGATGGAAGGAGTAAAGTAAACAAACTCTTTGCAGTAGTATCTAGTCACAGGACAATGGATACAAACTGAAAGACAGGAAATTACACTTAAGCATAACAAAAAACCTTTTCTACAGTGAACATGGTTAAGCACTGGAACTGCTTGCCCAGACAGATTGTGGCATCTCCATTCTTGGAGATATTCAGAGCCTGACTGGGTATGGTGCTGAGCAACCTGGCTCTAGCGGACCCATCTATGAACAGCGGTTTGGGATGGATGATCTCCAAAGGTTCCCTCCAATCTCAACAATTCTGTGATTCAATGTGATTTTGTATCAATGACACGTTCTCTAAATTCATGTCTTATATCCAAATTTTTCCTTCTCTCTTCTTTATTCTTTTTTTTCCCCTTCCCTGTTCTCCTAAATCCAGATTCCACTAAATCAACAGACAAATACTTAGAATGTTTTAATCTTCTGTGTTGAATACTACACTCTCCAGCAATTACTAATTTCCTAATAACCTTTTCTATTTTGAAACTACAAATGGCACAACCAACTTACATGTTTACATTACATTCAAAGATTTTCAGCTACTTTTTACGATTTATAGTTTTTACCAAGAGGTCAGTCTTCTAACCAGTGTCTCATCCAAAACAATGATGAAGCTTAGAACCTGATCTGACCCATAAGTATGTAAAAAATAATTGATCTTCTACTATGAGTCCAGCATTTTGCAAGCAGGTTGCCTTGTCTTGCGACATAAAAACGGAATTGCACAGAAGGCAGCATTTATAAATTCACAGCTGAAAAAAACCCCTGTTTTAAAGGGGATTTTGCAATCAAGGCTTAAATCTGCCATTCCACACTGACAGTGGTGCAAACCTGCTCTAAAATACTTTAGAAAGTGTCTTCTTCCACAACAAAGTAACTTCTAATAAATTTTCTATGTATATCAAACAGGAATCTGAAGCTGCTTCTGTGTAACAGGAGGGATCTAACATAGCATAAACATTAATTCATTATTAATTTAGTACTTCTTTATGCAGCAAGGATTTAAATATTCAAAGTTGAAAAGCTTTCTTCCTTAATTTTCTTTTTTTCTATGTGTAATATAATAATATACTTTGCTGTTTCAAGACCAAGGAAACATATTTTAATCACCTGTTTATCATGTAAGTGGCATAATACAGCTTCCTACATAGGTAGAGAATACTGTGGCAAGCAAAATGCTTTCCAGGAACATGCATTCATTTTTTTAAGCTTAAAAAAAAAAAAAAGCCTGGGGCAAGTGCTAGCACAGTGTGCCAGGTTTCAGCCAAGAGCAAATATTTATGTCTGCATGCAGCTTTAAAACATCTTGAAGTAATAAAGGTTTCATTCGGAAGAAGTTTGGGGCCATCTAGTGGAACTTTCATTAAAATCATGTCAAGCCTGGGCATCATGCACATGAAATAAGAATTCAGTTTGCCAGAAACAGGCCAGGGGGGTCATTTTTACCGAGTTTTTTTCCTCAAATGTACTATGTAAGTAGACATAATTTTTGTTGATCAAGTTTAAGGAAAAAATAGCTATCCAAGGAACTTACTGTTAATGAAAATACAAAACTGCAGAATGATCCTCTGAGGGTTGATTTAGAAACTTCATCCCTAAAAGCATATAAATCCAGTGTAGACAAGGAAAATATATTGTATAGTATAAGGCATGGCAGCTATGGGAATTAACTACATGACCTAAAGAATCTTCTTCATCTCTGAATTCCGTTATTTTAACTTGCCAATGGAAGATATATAGTGTTCAAGAATTAAACACACACTTCCTTTCCTTGAAGCAGCAATTCAGATCACACGTCAGAGATATTCTCCAATTTATATTTTTTACCGTAGCTCCTGATTTTGACATTGGAATCATGTGTGATTCCTTCATTACAGAAAAATTAATAATTTCAACATTAGCCTGATGGCAACAATTCCTACATTGCATCTGCACTCTCAGCATTACCATAGCTTTGTATTTATTTCTGGGTATAATTTAGATTTTATTGGGTTTAACGTGTAGATCTTTCTATAGATTTTATCATGATTACTTCAAAGATCTCCACAATACAGTTCCAGATAGATCATACAAAGGCTTTTTTTTAGGGTTAACGGTCTATTTATATACAAGGAGAATACACACTATCATCACTGTTGTTTTCAAGCACAGATCTAATTCTACAGTTGTCAGAGTCCAAATCTACTGATTGTCAGTCAATGATGAGAACATATTTGTTTTTCCTGAGCTTCTCCCATAATGGACAAGTTTTTAGGTGGAGATAATAGAAAAGGTCATATAAAAACAGTTTAATTAAAAGATGACCTCGCAAAATCTGCAGAGCCTTTTGATCTCTGTGTTTCTGTATCTTGTTAAAACTACCTACATGTACACACTGTCAAAACAGTGACTTCAATTATCAGGAGTTATGGTGAAATCAAATTAAAACTCAGATAATCAACTTTTATAAACTTCTACTAGTAGCCGTTTCTCTAGTTACACCACTTCAAATGCCCATCACTTTAAATAATAGCTTCTCCATTACATCAGTCTTAACATGAAGGACGGAGAAACGAAGTCTTATTACCTTTTCTACTTCACATCCAACACTTTACTCCCCCATTTTTGCACAGTTGAACTGTTATGGTCTTGCTGTGTGGGAAGCTTCACAACTCCAAAGAAGGTGGTTTTGCTTGAATTTTGTTAGACACTTGCTTGAGTAATGGCACTTGTTGGTGAGAACCATAGCCACCACTATGTATGCCCAGTCAGGGTGACCAAAGGCACATAGAAGATAAATGTGAACTATTATTCTGTTTTATTATTCAGGTTTAATACAGAAAATTTATGGAATATGGGAGAAAAATCTATATGAAATCAGGCATCATTAGCAGTTCACAGAATTAATTACTCAAATTCTTCATTCATAACACTCCACTGTTTTAGAAATCTCTGTGATGCTTTGTGATTCTGAGGGTTTTTTTCTAAATAGCCACTGGATTAAGTGTTATTTTACTATATTATCTATCATGTATACACATTGTATCATATAACTTGTCTAAATATCATATAATGTTTTCCTTTGTATTTCACTAGCATAAAACAATTATATGTTGCAAGACATTGCCATTCTCAACTTATTTCCATCGTTAAGAATGCTTTGGAAAAATTAAGCCCACTGTCATACCATACAAATTTTATATATATTTATAGTATCTAAATGAAGATAGAAATTGACCATTTGAAATCACACCTAGTTAACCAGAGTTTCACTACAAACATTCAGCTTTTAACTGAACATAGACATTTGGAAGCTTGTATATACGATTAGAGTAGAAAACTTAAAACAAAAAATAAGTGCCTAATTTACAACATAGTTACCTGATGTTACGTGGTTTATTATAGATAAATCGCCATCTGGAAGGCACACAGATAATACTATGAATTATTGTTTTAATCTGCAGAAAAAAATAAATCATACATCATTAGCTGATGCAAGATGTTTAAAATAATTTCTCCTCAGAAGCATTCCTTAAATATAAACACTAGTCCCAGATTCAAATAGTATCTTTGTTCAGTGCAAAATGTTACTTGTCAGTATTTTGGAAAATCTGTCATACTTGAGGAATCCTAAGCTTTTCACTGTTTCATGTCTTCTATCCTCAATACCTGCATCAGGCTCATTCACCATTTGTCCAAAAGACTTTTCTGTTCTCAAGTGGCTGACACAATTTAATCTACCAAAGACGTCACTGTAAAATGGCCTGATAAGCTCTCTCCCCTGACAGAATAAGCTGCCACCACAGCATTTCCAATACTTGCTAAGCCAAGAAGTGAAAAACGGACGGAATCAGAAAGGATTTCCCACACAGGAGTCCAAACCAGAATAAACAGCTAAATATTTATAGTAAGTAGTTCAGTAACCCTAAAACCTACCTTCCCCACCTACTGAAAAAGGCATTTCTGGCAGGATTTTGCTTTAGTTTATGCTGTATAAAGCCCTGTTTTCATTACTGACACTGTAGCGATTGTAAACTTTTCTGTAACTTGGGTCTATTCATCCAAATGAATTCATATTTTGTGATGCGGACCCAGTAGAAAGATTTGCTGCTAGTGCAATGGTAAAAGTAGAAAAGCATAAAGCTTCTCTCCAGTGTAAAACCTGTCCTTAGATGTAAAAGCTGCAAGTGCTACATGAGAAAAAAAGGGTGTGAAGAATCAGTGAAACAGAGATCTTCATGATGGGATTCTATCAGCAAATGTGTAAGGAAAGGGATTGATTAGACATAAAAATCTACAGTCTCTCTTTCAGTGTTCATGTTGTGTTTAGGCTTGAGCCAGCCTCACTAGCTGTACCCATACCAATAAGCTAAAAAGGTCCAGAGAATGGACAGCACAAAGCATAGAATGGCTCGTATACACACCTGAACACTCTTCACAGGATACTCTATTCTTCCCATAGGGCATGTTAACCTCAAAACAAGGACATTGTTTGCAAGAGTGCCAAATGACATTCACTAAAAACTTGTCAAGGACTACATTAACACATTGGAAATTTTATTCTATCATGTTCCAGTCCTCAGAACCATGTCCTGGCCCTGTTCATACTAGTATGAAGGTGGCCACTGAATGCTGTTACAGTTCTAAATGGAATATATGTTAACTACTATTGGCAATGTGATCCTGTTTTTCATTTTAGTCCTCTGATTTTCAATATAGCTGCCATTTTTCTAGCTTTAAAAAATGTTTGTGGAATTAAACAGAGTTCTTAAACTGCCCAAATATTGCAGGACAATTTATCACAAAATCCTGGTCTCATAGGCATCCACACATGGACTTGCTATATTTACACTAGTGAATGAAACAGAGACAGCACCTATTCCCCAGCCCCAAAACCACATAGCATCAATCTGGAGAAAAGCAGGCTCCAGGGGTAGCTTATGGCAGCCTTCCAGTACCTAAAAGGGGCTCACAGGAAAGCTGGAGAGGGACTTTTTGCAAGGGCTTGAAGTGACAGGAGAAATGGGAATGACTTTAAACTGAAAGATTAGATAATAGGAAAAGATTCTTCACTGTGAGGGTGATGAGGCACCGGAACAGGTTGCTCAGAGAAGTTGTGAATGCCTCATCTCTGGAAGTGTTCAAGGACATGTTGGATGGAGCTTTGAGTGACCTGATCTAGTGGAATAATGTGTCCCTGCCCAGGGCAGGGAGGTTGGAACCAGATGAGCTTTAAACTCCCTTCCAACGCAAACCATTCTGTGTTTCTATTATTCTGTCTACTTGCTAATGTTAAGCTTACTTAGTCCCCAAAACAGCATTCATGCCTATTGAGAATGGTGTCTGGCTCACCCTCACTTCAAGACTGTGACTGAGATTTGGGGTATGAGCTAGCACGAGCCAAAAGCATGTCACAGCACAGGTAATTTGAGTTCTAGTACCCAAATATATTCTAGGAAACTGTTTAATATATTAATAAAGCTGCAGGCAGAGGAAACATGCTTTGACACTGTAGTATAGCTATTGCCTAGAGATCTCTTCCTGCCAACGTTCCTGGTATCATTTCAACAGAAGAGAGGGTACAAGACAGGAAGAATAACAAATATCTAGATGTCATCATGAGATACAGACAGGAGGTAGCTGGAGTGACCACCCCAGCCCAAGAACTGGTGTTCCCAGATACTTAAGTCATCCACTCTATAATCACTTAGATCTGGTTTCTCTCCGTCTTTCAGTCTATATGCATGAACAAACAGAATTTGGCTGTAAATATGATCTGATAGAGACAAAATAATAATATATAGCAAAAGTGTTATTTCCAAGGTAAATATTTTGTAAATCCTCTCTATTGAGAAAGCACTCTTACAAGGTACATCACAAACACCTGTACAAAGAGAAGCACTACTTTTCAAATTAGACCCATTAAACTAGCTTTCATAAGGTAAATTCAAGAATATAAGCTTACTGGTACGGGGGTTTTTATTCATAATAATTAAAATTTTTATTTAAATAGGTTTTATTATGGCATCTTACAAACTTGTAGTTTAGTTATTTATATCAAGTATGTATCAAGGCAATAACCAAAATTTCAAGAAACACATTTCCTATATAGAAGTTGCCTGGAATTAACTTTATTTATTTATTTATCTGTTCTCAGTAAGAATGGTACAGATTCAGTAAAGCCAGCAGCCTAGCCCATTTTCACTATATTTTACTATGAAATCAATGGCAAAGGCAGAAAATAGCTACTGTAAATCTCTATTTCAGATCAAAATCTAATTATAATTCAAAATGCAGAAATTTATGAAAGGCCTGTCCTGCTTAACTGTTATGACCTCATTCCTATTTGCCTCCAGTGCCATGTGAGAGAATGCAAAGATCCCATTCAGAATGATAACAAGAAGCTCTGACTGACTAATCACACCCAAAGGAACTTTATATGGTATGCAATCTATATCACATTGAGTGAAACCATGCTATACAGCATATGGGTAGCAAGGCTTTACTCAAAATCAGTCAGTGAAACAGATGTCCAGTCATTTGGACTCTGCCTCCTCTGCAGAGCAAAAAGACTGGACAAAGTACAGATTTGACTCATTGCATATACGAAATGGACTTATTCTGCATATGCACACAGTATTCAGGGCTTCCTATAATCTTAAAATAACCCACCATTTAGTTTGCTTAAATTTCAACAAAAGCCATTTGAACTACTCAAGACCTAGTTGTAGGATTCAAATGAGACTTGGGTAGGGCACAGCCTTCCATTCTGTCTTGAGACTTCGGCAATAACAGGCTATCATAACAAGAAATGCAGTGGAGATGTGTCCATGCAAATGTTCATGTTGTAGGTCAAACTGCCAAAAAAGGCTAAGAAAGGTTATATTGTTCAACATTGCTATATCTGTAACAATACTGTCTCAAAAACTCCCTATGATAGATGGATTACATACAGCTAAAATTCATTTGGTTTGCAAAATAAGCAGTAGAGAAATGGGCTATATGTATTCTGTGTAATTGAGCCTTACTAGATTTAGGTTTACAATCTGTGGTATTTACATTCTAATTTTGAATGTTTCTTATCCTCTGGAGCAGTTCAAACCCAAATAAGCTAACTTAACACCTGTGTGATCTTGGTCAGTGTCTTTGACTTCATAGTGGGGCATAAAAATGGGAAGGCCTTACTTAACTGGCATCAATTTCAGCTGAGAGACGAAAAACATCCAAGATCAGATAAGCAAGAAAAAAAACTTTTTTACAGTGAGGATGGTCAAACACTGGAACTCATTACCCAGACAGATTATGGCACTGACCAGCCTGCTTTAGGTGACTCCACCGTGAGTAGGGGTTTGGACAGGATGTCCTCCAGAGGTCCCCTTCAATCTCAACAATTCCATGACTATGATTAATCACAAAATGTCATCTATAGCTTATACTGTCTGAACTACTTGTGCAGTCTACAGCAAAGAATGCAGAAGAGTAACAATGATCCTACATTACTAAAAATATGGATTTTTTTTATTGCCAGTCAAATTATGTTTAAATAGTTACACAGTACAGAAAAAAGAAAGTTAGGACAAACTTCAAGAGTAACATTATTTTTGCATTCAAATTTTTACATAATGAATCTTGGGTAAATTAATATTATTATCATATCATCTTCTTCCCTGAAATAGCATATTTTAACTGTTAAACATAAATTATACAAGCATAAAGTAATGAATGGGGTTTTTTTCACAGTAATTTAAACAGGCGGTATTTATAATTAAACACTTACCATCATTTCTTTCCTTTTCCCCTCAGGTTTTTTAATTCCTATTTCAATGTAACTGTAGAAAAAAGACACAGTAGATAAAACTTGTTCATTTGTATCCAAATTGAATACATAATCTAAAAATACTTTGGCCTCACTGTGAAATCCTTAACTACGGATTAAGACTGACCTAAAAAAGGACATGGATACCATCACTTCAACTTAGTAGAACTGTAAACTAAAAATTCTGCACTGTCATCACCACATAATCCAAACTCCTGGCAGGTGTAGGTCTCCCCATGTTTGAAGGACATAAGACACTTTAAAAGGGCTACTCGGAAATCATTGAAACATAGAATCATAGAGTGGTTTGGGCTGGAAGAGACCTTAAAGAACATCTAATTCCAACCCCCCTGCCACAGGTAGGGACACCTTCCACCAGATCAGGTTGCTCAAAGTTCCATGCAACCTGGCCTTGAACACTGCCAGTGATGTGGCATCGACAGCTTACCCGAACAACCTGTTCCAGGTATCTTGCCACGCTCACAGTGAAAAATTACTTCTTAATATCTAATCATTCAGTTTAAAGACATTCCCTCTTTTCCTGTCACTACATGCCCTTGTAAAAAGTCCCTCTCCAGCTTTCTTGTAGCCCCCTTCGGGTACTGGAA
The DNA here is from genome assembly GCF_023634155.1 of Falco peregrinus. NCBI lineage: Eukaryota > Metazoa > Chordata > Aves > Falconiformes > Falconidae > Falco > Falco peregrinus. Next base: position 66,224,074 of record NC_073727.1, read on the forward strand.
GGGTGCAATAAGGTCTCCCTGGAACCTTCTCTTCTCCAGGCTGAAGAACTATAATTATTTCAGTCTGTCTTCATAGGAGAGGTGCTCCAGCCCTCTGATCATCTTTGTGGCCCTTCTCTGGCCTAGCTCAAACAGGTCCCTGCCTTTCTTGTGCTGGGGACCTCAGGGCTGGATGCAGTATTCTAGGTGAGGTCTCATGAGAGCAGAGTAGAGGGGAAGAATCACCTGCTGGCCACGTTTGTTTTGATGCAGCCCAGGATACAGATGGTTTTCTGGGCTGCAAGTGCACATTGCTGGGCCATGGTGAGCTTCTTGTGCACCAACACCCCAGCACCTTTCTCCTCAGAGAAAAATCCCACTTTTTGGCCAGGAATTGATTGCAGTCAGCCAGCAAGAGGTACTAGCCACATGTAAATGTATAAAGTTCAGTTACACAAAATAATTACTGAGACAAGGAGAGAGAATGCCCTCTATCAGCTCTCAGTCCTGAGTCCAAAACTCCCTGTACACTACTATACATTTTCTCATGACTGTAGCAAGTGATGGCACCACCCACCTCCAACACAACAGCCTAATGATTATCATACTTGTACAGAACCACTGCATGCTGTGATATATTGTATTTATATGTATATGTAAGTATATAGAGAGGGAGTTTTGTGACTGTATTTAGTCCACAGTCTCAGTATCAATTCCTGTAAACAGCCAGTTAAAATCTGATTTTTAAAATAGTTTTTGCTGTCTAAACAGGCTGATCCATGGAGATACTGTATTGTATCACAGTAGACAGACACTACTATGTACATGTCAGTGACATTTTTAATCCGCAGTTCAGATATCAACAAGCTCTCTGCCAAATCTATAAAAAAAAAAAGTTCATCATACTTTCATACTCTGTTTCTGCAGTCTTCTTTTTTTTCAATGAAATCTGACCAAAAGTTCTGTGCAATCTTCAGTGTCACAGCACAGCTAGAACAACTGCTCATGCTGGATGTCTAAACTAGTTAAACTACTTTTGTTCAAGTTGAGATCTACCAGCTAGCTAATCTTCTTCATGAAAACATGGAATTCTTTAATTTCACAGAGAAGTGAATGATTCCTGAGTACAGCTTAAATGCAGGTTAAAATTTTACAACTTTCAGATCCTCTGAAAATGCCAAAAACTAGTGCAGCACCGCCAAAAATTATGCCAGCAAAACTAAGACAAGCACAAAAATGAGATGGCGCATGAGGAGATAGAAAAAAAAACCAAACTTGTCTTGGCTTCTAACATGTGGGGTTATCAAAGCAGCTATATAACGCTGAGGGAGGGCCACTGTTAAGGATTCCTTACAGCCCAGAAGCCAGAGACACCAGCCTCTGGTGTTTAAGGCTAAGGCTTATTTGTCCAAGCCCTCCCTTTTCCACATCTTGGCACCTGTACTGCTACTGGCAATCCTGATGTATGAAGAGACCTTCAGAATTTTCAAGAAACTATGTGCTTCAGCTTCCATTAAGATCAAAGATCTCATACAAAAATAATCTATTTTCTAAATGCTGTATAAACTGTGTAAGAAATAAAAAAGCTCACAAATATTGATATAATATATATAATACAATATATTATATACTGTATATATACGCAATATATTTATAATACACAACAGAAAGCACAAATGTGGTTTATCAGTCATTCAAGATTTGAATTCAAATGACTAAATCCTGTTTTGCAGCAGTCTATTAGGTCTAGCACTGTTCAAAAAAAAAGAAAAAAAGGCACAGAGTGTTTTGGTTGCATCAGTTTCCCTAAAGGGCAGTAACAGCAATGCATGCATAAAGGTGACAAAGCTCTTGAATGTTTCTACTGTACTCTAAGGTTCTTCAGAGCAACAGTAAAACTGAATAAATCTTACTGCTTTTGACTAGCTTCTCTTGAAAAAACATAAAAGAATTGTCTGTACATTTTGGAAGAGTATTCATTATTTGCACAGAATTTCAGGATAAAACACATAACATCCTAAAACATCAATGAATCTCTTTTGCTAAAATTTACTGCCCACTGTAAGCACCATCACTCTCACTGGTAAAAAATAAAAATTTTATTTTGCTGCTACTGACAATCGCAATGTTGCCTTCTCAGAGGAGGAACAACTAAACTTATTACAGCACTCCTTATGAGAGCAGGCAACTTTAAGATCAGCACTAAAAAGCTTTTCAGGGTGACAAATTAATTACAACATTAAAGAAAGAAAAAAAAATGTGGCAGTATTTCCCAGAGGAGCAATTTGGCTGCATGAAATTTAGGTGTCTTCTTCAGTAATCCATTTGCCTTTTCACAGTAAAGTATGTCAGGGAAGTGTATTTTCCTATCTCCTTCTCTTCACCCTCCCTTTTGCATTTTCAAGCACATTTTGAATTCACAATGATAAAATCCTGGTAATGCTAAGGCAGGTTATAACCACATGGGCAGCAGGCAACATGGGCCAGGGCAGCCCTTTCCCTCTGTGGGTGACTTCTAAGCCCCATCACCTGAGACAGAACTGCAGAGGAAGCTATCTGGGCCAAGGATGAAGGCTTGGAAAGCCCAGTCGCTAGCAGGATTCATAAAGGTTTTTGCCGTTTCCTCACCAAGCACTATGGTGCCCCCCCATCATTCCAGCAAGCCCAGGTCACGGACCACATAGACCCATGGCCTCGCCTCAGAGGGCAGCTGGGAGCTAGAAAATGGCTTCCCAGCCACTGCCACCCAGCTGCCTGCACAGCCTGGGGGGGGGCCTGGGCACCAGGCCTGAGGGGGCGGCTTGGCCTAGCCCTTGGCAGTAACAGCGGTGAAGGAGGGTTGGGTGGGGAGGGAATAATCAAAATAAAAATTGTGGCAGCCTTTGTAACTGAGTCATTTTGGTGTGAAATGTCACTCACACAAGTTGGTAATTTTGCATTTCGTGCATCTGGGCTCTGCCAGGGTGAGATTTACAAAGGTGGTGGGAGTGTTAAAACCTCCTGGGGTTACGTGTTAAATGTGAAATGTTCGTTAAATGTCCTGAGTAACACCAAAACGGGGAGATGGTAGCTCTGCAGTAGATGTTACAGGCTGATTCCCAGCTAACAGAAGGTGAGATTTTAAAACCAGTAAGACCTACCTGAAATACAAGGCTCTTGTTTCTTTGCAGGAGTCATTGCTTCCTCCTATTTCACGGTTTTGGTTTGTGTTTTTTCTCTAATGGATGCTGAAGTGTTTATCAAGTGCTGAGTTGGGCAGCTGGCTTCCTGGAGCTGCAGAGGCTGAGCAAAACGAGGGCGCTCAGCTGGGCTCCGCAGAGGGGCCTTTCCCTTCCTGCACACTCGCCACAAATTCAGAATGTCACTCTTGATGGGGTCATTATTTTATCTAGGTTTTTGGACACTTCTACTGCTTTCCAGCAGGAAAGACATCATAGAAAATGGTACTAAGGACCAAAAGTCCTTACATGAAAGGCAGTTGCTAAAAAAGGTCATTTGGACTAGTTAAGCAAGCAGTGATTCACAAAGTTTGTCCTTATTCAGACAAGAAAACTTGTTCTTATTTTATAATCAGTCAAGAAGTGTCTGATTAAATAAAAACACAGAAAATGAAAACACAGATAAACTAAAAACCACCAATTATTGTAATACACACTGCATCATAGCCACAAACTGTAGCGTGAACCAGAAAGAAACAGAAGAACAGCTTTGAAGACCAGGTCATTTCTAGCATGAGATACTAGGTATACCTGATTACTGATAAGGAAGAAAAATCTTGGTTAAAATGCTAATCTGGCTCTGGAGATGTGGAATCAAATATCTTATTTTCTACAGACTTCCTGTTTACCTGGTATAAATCACCTCGTTGCTGCCTTATTTCTCTGAACAAAATAGATATCCTAGCACTTGCTTGTCACACCGGATAATCTGTGCAGAAGTATGTTAAAGATGAGTGCCATTTCACTACTTTAATATTACATAGTTTTTAATTACACAGTTACATTATTATTTCTGAAGTTAGTAATTTTATATAAAATTTCTGATGTACAATAAAACGCAAACTATAGGAGTCATACTTCATGTCACAATTTATATTGCCATGTAGGTGCATAGAACAAATCAAATCAGGTAACAGAACATTATTATTCAGGATTAACTTTTAAATGTATAAAATGTCCAATTCTTCAGTAATAGATGTGGGGGTTTTTAAATCTCTGTGAAATAGACAATTCACAATACATTTTCAGTGGTGACATTCTTCATAGCCTAGTGTTATTCAAAATGTAGTATTAATATTATGCAAAATAAATATTAGATTTATTTGGTGTTTAGGGATAGCATTCACTTACTAATTTGGCTTCAAGAAAACCACTAGACTGGGGAAGGGAGGAGTGGGAGAACTTTCTCCACCTTTAGATGTGAAAGAAAAAGTTTAATTGAAAAAATCTTGAGAAAAAAAGTGTATGACTAGTTTAAAAGATATGTATGGCTTCAAACATAGCTAATAGTACGCATAAAAGATAAGAAATGTGTTCATTGGGATCCTGAGCCATGAAGGGAAGACTTTAAAGATTTGGTTGGGTTTATCTAGACTTTTGGCCCAGTCCATTTTATTGAAAGGACCATTTGGACCATTCACACCAAAATCTAAATTTGGCTAATAAAATTGTTGAGTCACAGAACTTCAGTTGGATGTGTCTGTATTTTGAGATAACCACTGTCAAGTTCAAGAACATTTTCAGAATTAATAAATTTCAGTGCAAAGTAGGAAAAAATCAGTATTTGCCGGATATAAGAGCCATTGCAGCATAGACTTGTGGCACCACAAAAAAGTACTCAGATATGCATGAAACTCTTCACAGCCCAGCACAGATTAATTTTACCTACTGGTTAAACAGGAGAGTTGTATGAAAGTTGAAGCTCTGCATTCTCAGTGGATGAAAAAAAATCAGTAGGTTCAGGGGTGCTTCATACTATTAAGGATTTATTTCAAGCATAAGGCAAATTATTACAATCATCGTCTAAGAAATGGAAAATATCACAATAAAATCACCCAATTTTATTGCTTTTTTCCATCTCTTTTAAGTGTCATCTAAAGACTACTATAATCTGAATGGTATTCAGTGTATTACCTGAAATCCTTTCCCTTGTCTCCTATCTGTCTGTTCTCTATAGTGAGCAAACTGATCTGGTTTAAATTCTGAACTGTGCTTCTATGTTCTGCTCTCAGTTAAATGCAGGCAGCTATTTATAATGGAATAAATGGAACAATTCTTTTCCCCAACATTTAATGTCATGGCTAAACTGTAAATTGCATCAAGCAGACGATTTCTGTTGGTCTACATTAAAAGAAGCTGAAGATGTTAATTTCAATATGTTAAACTTTGTTTTCAATTCTGAAGTATTATAAATTCTCCATAACCTTGCTGGCTTCAGTGAGAGTTTTATATATCCAAGTGTTATAAGAATAGTTTACTCAAATAATGAAGCCTATCAGAGGTAATGTGAAATTTTCAATTGCTTCCTAAAGAGGGGCCATCAGAAGAAGGAGGTGTCCAAAGGAGGTTTTGCACTGTTATTTACTCTGAGATGAAAGAAAATGGTAATTGAGGGATGAAATATCTCATTTGATTCACAGAAAGTTTTCAACCATATTTTTGTGCCTGAGTTCTGATTACAGATTAGTACCTTTAATAAGTTGTTACTACGCCAGTAATGAGCCAGCAATTTAATTAAATCTGTAATCAAAAATCAGAAAGTTGCGTAACCATAATCAAGCTTGTACAAATTCTTTCTCCACTGGAAGAACACCCACAGGCCAGAGGAAATATGTCTTAGAAAAGATATCTGAGCATTTTGACTAGTGTGTTCACCCTAAAACCTACTTTACAGTCACTTTCACAAGTGTAAATGAGAGAAAAGGCATTGCAAAATATGGTCCTTTGATTTCAGACCTATATTGCACACACTACATAAAAAACAAAAACACAAATGCGAAGATTTTACTTGTATTTTAGTTATAGAGCTTATCAGAAATTTCCCAGCAGCAGTATGAAAATAGTGGATATGACAGTATCAAAGCATTCTGCAGGGATATGCCAGTTATGTTGCAACCTCTGAGGAAAATCTACTCATTTTTGGCCACTCTGCCCCCTGTCCATCTTCTGGGTGCTTGGCTGCTAAAGCCCTTTATCTAGCCAACTCCTGCACTGCTTAATCTCTTGAGCTCTTTGGAGCTTTTATAAGCAGTCTGGTTGGCAGAGTTCTCAGCCATCAGGGAGCTAGTAAAGCTTACTGGTTCCCTGGGCAGCTGGAAATCAAGATAGCACAACAACAAAGCTGAACTCTCTAGAGCTACTGCCTCACTCTGCAGCCAGCTGGCTCCAGCATGCCACAGACAACACCAAACATGCTACCTCAACAGCCTCCCAAGCTATCTGAGCTACGTGGGTAACTAGTACCTTAATAATTCAGGTCTCTGGACATTTCCAGTAGCTTCCTTTCTCAGCTCTTCATCTTCCTGACAACACTGCTTCCCAGAAGCTGTTTTACTAGGGAGCTGGTAAAGCCAGGTATTAATGAGATGCATTCAAAAAATGCATTTTAATTTTATCCTTTTTTTTTTCTCCTAGAAATCATGCTTCATACTAATTGCTGTGCTCCCAACATTTTCTTCCAGTGTTGTATTTGTTTTTTAAATGCAAGAATGTTTATTGCAAGGGTTTCCTCTGGCAAACTGGAGGTTGGCTTTGATCTCGGTAATTGTCAGATATCATTGTTTCTCTCATTTTCGCCTCCCAATTCTCAAACTATGTGCCTACACTCCAAAATATACTTAGCTGTTTTCCTTGTCCAAAGAATAAGAATCCTACTGAAATGTTGTCGTTATCAAAAACAAGTGGGCATGTAGGAGCAAGAATACAAATATGGTTTAAATAATTAGCATGTCCTCTGCTGAAGCTTGCTCCCCGCAGTCTGCTTGGTTTAACAGTTGACATGAGCAGTGAAGGAATAGGGGTTAAATACTCAAACTTTCACACCATCTACAATTTCAAAGACCTGACTGTCACACTGATCTTCATTTTTATATCTTATTGGTCCACTCTCTAGAGCCAGTCATTCTTCCAGTATGTACTTAATGGTTGGATTTTCTTCAGGGAGCTTTTGTTTCTTGCCATATCGGATGACAACTAGAGGTTCCAAGCTTGCAGTGGAACTCCAAGATTACACATAAACTTCAGGAGAGGGGGACAGCTTATTTTACCTCTGTTTTCTGTATTTGAGAATAAAACCTATCTCACCCAGAGAGCTGAGATCCAAGAATAGCAAGCAAGACAGGTAAAGGAACATGAGTAAAAAATCCTAAAATTTATTGTACAAATGCCAGCTTCTGTGTAATACCAACATGAAACTAGACACATGAACTACCTATTTGTTTATGCACATCATGATTACTTTTCCTTTTCCCCACCCCACTAGATTTATTATATTTTTATAACGTGCAAGGTGTCTAGTCTTGGGCAAGCTGAGCATCAGCATACTATACCTTTAATAGATTTTCTGATGGGACAAAAATATCACCCTTTGTAAATAATGTCTATTAAAAAGAAGAAACCAGAAACGTAATACTTGGTGAAAATTTGTACATAAAAAAAAAAAAATACACCTACCCATCAACTTCCATTTACAACCAAGCACTTTTTCCTTTAAAAAAAATGACCTTTTTGTGCCCTGTGTCCTGATCGATAAAAATTAACTACTCCTGAAGAGCATGTAAAAAAGACAAGCTCTATGAAATCAGTTAACAAAGGAAATGTGAATGTCTCCCAGTGCACATGCATAGCCATATGTGAAGTTAGCCTTGCTTTGAGCAGGGGCTTGGATCTGATGACATCCAAAGGTCAGTCCAACCTCCTCTGCAATTCTGCATCTTACTGCCCAGGGGACACAGCACATAGCATGTTTGCCATTGAAGAAACAGCCTGCCTGGTAGCTTGTGTAATGTGGCCATAGCAGGAACAGGGGGGTGAAATGGCCTCTGATCTCCAGACTGAATGATGGAACAATGCCAGTCAGGATCTTACCCTCATTTCTCTGACAGAAACTGCTGTAATTTTCCCAGCGGCAGGAAAGCCAGATACATGTCCACACTTCAGCCACTCCATTTCAGTGTATTAACCCCATCCACTGTGAAGATAGAACTGTGTTAACATGCAAGGTGTGACCAGGAGTGGATGAAGTGCAGCAACCTGTTCACATTTTGCCTTTTCCAACAAGTGGCGGCAACCTCTTTCAGAAATATAAGGCAAGCAGGAAAAGTAACATTTGAAATTGCTGCAGCTAAACCTGTCAGAGCCTTTTCACAGGTTTTTGAATATAGATAGGAAGCGTAATGTCTAGCCTGTGGTCCCAAAGCAGCATGCATGTTTTCTTATAGTCATCAACTTCTGCATGTGTAATTCCTACTTCTAATATATTCAGTTATTTCACATGACATTTGCAAGTAGTTCAGTTCCAATATACATATCTGCCTATAATCAGAGCCACCTGCCCTTTCTCTGGCAGATACCAGCTAGTTTGAGTTCTCCTCGTTTTGATTTATAAATGATTCAGTAATGCACCATAAAAACAATATTTTAATTACAATTGATTTTAAAGAATATAGTCTCTGTTCTTCCATGCTAATGGATGTAAGTGCGCATTTTCATAACACAAAGCAACTCAGCAGGATATTTTTTCACCTTTTCATTAATAATCTCTCTCAAAGTACATAACTCCATCTACTTCAATGGCACCCAAAAAGCAGATAATGCTGCTGAGCTATAGTTTATGGTGAAAGATAGGGAGGGAAAGAGGGGTTTGCCAAACAAAAAATAACTTCTTTTTTATGAGCTCTGCTGTAAACTGTACATGTCCACCCTCAGAAGACAAGAACCTAATTTCCAAGCTTTCAAAAGATGCAATATATATTTCAATGAGTTATATTAGTAGAATTTCAACCTGTACGCCTATTGTCTACATGAGGGATGAGTTACAGCAGAGGTCTGTGGATTTGGAGGGAGCATGCGCAGTATGGAAAGAACTGACTATTCATGGACTCTTCCCGTACAAGTACCGATGGGTGTGAGATGAAGCTGGTTGGAGTCATGCTCAATACAAACAAATGCTGTGAACCACTACTTGAAACATTTACAAGATTTCTTTGAAATTACTTCAGAAAACCAATATTTAAGTTGGAACAATTAATTCTAATGGAAATATTCTTATATTTCTGTAAAATGTAACATAGCTCCCCAAAAATATTACTTAGAAACCTTAAAAAAAAAAAAAAAATCAAAAACAACCTTGTGCCTATTTCCACTCTGCTATCCACTGCAGAGTCTGTTAAGAGATTAAAGTTGGGAAAATACTATGGAGATCATAAAGCAAAGTTATAGATCTGAGCAGCAAGCAATCACTGGACTTAATATTGATTCTAAAAGGCCAAACATCAACAGTTTATGTTTCCTTATTTTGGAGTGATGCTGTATGGGTGTTGCTGTAATTCTCTTTGCAGTGTAAACACATATGGCTATTTATATCTTAACATTGCAGAAGTTAGCCTAACATGCTCACAGCAAGATTTCATTTGAGGCACATTTTCCTGACTGCCTTTGCCCTGTGTTGCACTGGGCCATGTGCACAGCACAGCACTAGCACTTGCATTGCCAGCCACAGGAGACTCACCCTATTATTACTTGATTTTGCCCTTGGTGCTGAGCCAGCCCAAAGGTGCCTGGGATACAAACAAGAGCTGCAAGGGATTTGGACAGGAAAAACAACAAATTCTTTGCAGCTACTGGCAGTGAGCATAATTGTGTATCCTTGATGCTGGGCAGGCATAGGTGGGTGCCAAGATCAGCGTTCAGCTGGCTGAGAAGATGACTGAAAATCCTTTTTTGCTGACTGAAAATCCTTTTTGCGCAGTTCTGCTTCACGCTCATTATCAAACACTGTCTATGTCATGCTACACTCTGTCAGGAAAAGAAGACATAGCATCATGGCAGTAAAGACATATGGGCCTGGAAGGGACCAGAAGAAACTATTATAGCCCAGTGGCTTCAAAGGGGCAAGGTGTAGCAGTCATGACAATCTCATATGGGTTGTTCCCAGCCACCACTGCTGGAAGTGGCAATTAAGAGGCAAGCAGAAGACAGCAGCAGTGTAGGCTGGTGTGGGAAGGGCAGGACAGCAGCAAAAAGGAAAGAGGGGGGCTGGAAGGCAGGCAGGGGAGTAGCCGCAGGAGTGGTAGGGCACAGAAGAGGTAAAGGCAGCAGAGAGATTTAGCTACAACAGTATTATGAATCACTAGTTTAGTCCATCCCTCTGCACAGGGGCCAAATCCACTTTAACTTGATTTTAAAATAAGACAAACCAATTTTTTTGCATTTAATGTTTAAATATTTTCAGTGAAGATGGAAATAGTAGTAGAAGAAGAAGAAGAATACTGCTTCACTAGAAAACCTGTTTTAGAGCTTAAGTTTTGTTAGATTTTTCCTGATATCTGAACCAAAACTTGTTGGCTTCACATTTAGCCTAATTTTTTCATGCTATGTTGTCAGTGGGCATTGGTAATGATCAGTTATCATCTCCATTATAAAGATTCTTTACAATTTGCACCATAAACTTCCTTATGTAACTCTTTTCTACATTAAATGTTGCTCTTAGACTTAGTTCCCAGGTCACGTTGTCCAACTCTTGATCAGTTTTGTTGCTTCATCTTTGGATTCCCAACATTTTGCCCATATCCACTACTCAGAAGTGAGCCCAGTATTCTAGCTGAGACCCCACCTACACAAGGGAAAAGAAAATAACTCCCTTCCTTCTTTATATATGAGTATATCCCAGAATGAAATTTCTTCATAAAACACCAAATCTTCAAATCTTCTGCATTTTAGGACTGATGTTAATCCTGAAACCTCCCAATCTTTTCTGCCTTTGACATATTTTGGGGTATTTTGTCACCTTTTTTTTAATGTACAATACTTTTCTCTTTCTGTTATTGTATTTCATTGGTTGATTGCAAGCATTTTTCCACTAAGTAAAGGCCAATTTAAAACATGATGTTGTCTCCCACAGTTTCTGAAATCTTCCTTACTTGTTCATTATATCATTCAAAACATCATTGTAAATACTGAATAGAATTGTGTACAGGATAAACCTTAAAGAACTCTGACTTGAAATGCCCTCTCATTTTTACCCCAAATCACTGATAATGTCTCTTTTACAGCAGTTTTTTAAGCAGGGCACTCACTTTCTGGGAATTAATCAAAGTTATTCTCAATTTGGTATGTAAGTATCAAGAAATACCACATCTCACTGGTTTTCTACATCTACCAGATCAGCAAAGAAATAAAAAAATATAAAGATGGTTTTGACATGATTTATTCTTGACAAATCCATGACACCGTCACTTTATTATCTACTTGGTACCTTTACTTAATTATGTAACCATTTTCTCTAGTATCCCAGCCAAGCTGCCAATGTGTTACTTTATTTTTCTTTTTCTTTAAATACAGGTATGATGTGAAAGCTTCACTAGAGCTCTGAGTCCTCTTGATCCTCCATAAGCATCTGAAGACAATCACTAATAGTTCAGCAATTGCTTTGGCAACTTTCTTAAGTATTCTGCACCAAATTTCACCTGACCCTGCTGACTAGAACATTTCTAACTCATTTAAATATTCTTTAGCCTGCCCTTTCTCTCTTCTGGCTTGCAATTCTCTTTCCCTGTTAAAATTAATTGCAACAAAGATCTGATTGCAATTAACCTTGAGACAGTAAATCTTTCAGCCTTTCTTATTTCATCACAGCAGACAAAATATTCTTCCATCAAATTAAAAAGAAATATATTGTCTATGCGGTACCATCACCACAGTAAAGCATTTTCATGATACACCACCAGGCATTTGTCTTCTGGGTAGTCCGAATGCAGTTCTGCACTCCAATGATGCCACTGGATTTGCAGGCCTGAACCCTCTCTCTGCTGATCAGCACCGACTGTCACGCCAGGACCACACAGTGCCTCCACGCACCTCCACAGTGGCATTTTCCCCAGCAGACACTTAAAAGGGCAGAGATACCACACTCACACAGTGTGTTGTAGGAGACTTGGGTGGTGTTCCCCAGGGCTCAGTACTGGGGCCATTTCTGTTTAGTGTCTTTATCAATGATCTGGATGAGGGGATCGAGTACACCCTCAGTAACTTTGTAGATGACACCAAGTTATGTGGGAGTGTCGCTCTGCTTGATGGCAGGAAGGCTCTGCAGAGGGATCTGGACGGGCTGGGCCTATGAGCTAAGGCCAGTTGTATGAGGTTCAACAAGGAGAAGTACTGGGTCCAGCACCTGGGTCACAACAACCCCAGGCAAAGCTACAGGCTTGGGGAAGGGTGTCTGGAAAGTTCCTGTTGGGAAAGGGCCTGGGGGTGCTGGTTGATGGCCGGCTGAACATGAGCCAGCAGTGTGCCCAGGTGGCCAAGATGGCCAACAGCACCCTGGCTTGTGTCAGACACAGTGTGGCCAGCAGGACCAGGGCAGTGACTGTCCCCCTGTACTGGGTACCAGTGAGGCCGCACCTCCAATCCTGTGTTCAGCTTTGGGCCCCTCACTGCAGGAAGGACTTTGAGGTGCTGGAGCGTGTCCAGAGAAGGGCAACAGGGCTGGTGAAGGGTCTGGAGTACATATCTTATGAGGAGCAGCTGAGGGAACTGGAGTTGTTTAGCCTGGAGAGGAGGCAGCTCATTATTGCTCTCTACAACTACCTGAAAGGAGGTTGTAGGCAGGTGGGTGTTGGTCTCTTTTCCAAAGTAACAAGCAATGGGATGGGAGGAAATGGCCTCAAGTTACACCAGGGGAGGTTTAGACTGGGTATTAAGAAAAATTTCTTCACAAAAAGGGTTGTCAAGTATTAGAAGAGGCTGCCCAAGCAGGTGGTTGAGTCACAATCCCTGGAGGTATTTAAAAGTCATGTAGATGTGGTGCTTAGGGACATGATTTAGCCATTGACTTGGCAGTGCTAGGTTAACAGTTGGACTCGATCTTAAAGGTCTTTTGCAACCCAAACCATTCTATGATTCTATGGGTTTTTGCAGACTATACCTTCCCTGGCAGCCTAAACCCTTTCAGAAAGGCCAACAAACCCAGATTTTGTTTCACACACACAAAAAAAAAAAAAAAAAAAAAAAAAAAAAGAGAGCAGCAGGATATTTTGTCTCTTTTGCATTACTATTTTGTTGATATTATAAATACATTTATGCTCTGAATATACCTTTCACTAAGGAAAGGTCCCTTGGGGGTCTTCCTGTCCAAAAGAGAAACAGCACTGTGCTTGCAAGACCTTCTGCCATGAGCGCATCATAACTCTTCCAGAGACCTTTTGGTTAGTGTGCTCCTTTTCTTTTCACCACCATCAGCCATCTTGCCCTGAGAGCTTCAGGCTTGCCCTCAGATCTTCTCATGTCCCCATCTGAGTTGTTCTTCTTGCACTCTCCATGCAAAAGGAACCTTTTTCTTTTTCCTCTGCCTCCAAGCTCACAGATTTAGATGAAGCGTTGAAGACCAGCTTATAAAAAGCAGTACAGCCCTAGCTAGAGCTGGATTAATGGAAGATGTTTGATTTTACATTTACACAGAGGAAGCCAGTAACCTTTTTAACACATTCAGTATGGTATGTTCCCATTTGGGTTACGGAGCACACCCACGGTGCTTCTCTGTCAAGCTGTTGCTGTTGAAACTAGTGAAGCAAGACGCTCTGTGTGTGTAAGTGACTGAAATGGTCTCTGCGATGGCTGTGCTTGTGGTTTCTTCTTTCTGTTGCCCATTGTCTCTCCTGGAGGTGCTATTTATTGCTTTGCAGCACAGACTAGGAAAGGCACATATCACAGGTGGCAGGGAAGGAAGAAACAGTGCAGGCAACCATTATTCTCTCTGTCTCATGCAAGAAAGGGAGATAAGTAGAAATTCATCTTGCCTCTAACACAGTGATCATAACTGCCAGTTTGGGAAGGGTAGAAAGGAGAGTTATTTTCTGCAGGCAGAGCACTGGGTTTTTTCCTGAGTGTGACTCATGAGTCAGTTCCACACTGGGCTGCGTGATAGAAGAGGCATCTGGATCCACCATGTGACAAAAAGTCACCCGTGGCAGGTCGTGCTTTTCTAGTGGAGGTCACACCTCCCTCACAACCTCATATAGCCTCTTTTAATAAACTTTCCTGACAAGCACAGCTGGTCAGCCAGGGAAACATCTGAGTGGCAGCTCTATATAATGGGTATTTTGGGGTGGAAGCTTCTGAGATGTGATGGGTGGGATTCATCTGATCAGACAGAAATGTCTGCACCTTGGTCTCACCTTAGGGCAATGGAAAGAAATGAGAAGTCAGAACAAGGAACATTCCCATCCCAATTTAGACATCTAAAATAGGACAGATGAATCATACCCTGAATGCACTTATTTCTCCCCACAGACTATAAAGAGAGACAGTGTGACTAGTTCAGATGCAGATATCTGTACAGATAACAGTGCTGGTGTTAAAACTGGCAGAGACAACTCCCTTCCAGGGGACCTGAGCCAAGGGTTCTGGCACGCTAGCAGCAGTTGGGGCAGCAAGGGGATCTGGACACCTCCATTGAAAAGTCTCCATCCATTTAGGTGTTGGCCTATGTGCATGGAGCATAAGCTGCTATAGCTAGCAGAAATCTGCTGTCAAAGCTGTCAGTGGTAACTGGAAGGAGGCTAAATTGATCGTCATGATGGACTCAATTCAGCTGCCTCACACAGAGGGACCTAGTGGCCTTTGAGGCTCCCCAAGACATGAAAAATATTCAGCAAATTTATTCCACTGTTCTCTGTTGAAGAGATGCAAAACTTATAGCTTAGCCAGGCAAAACATCTACCAGTCTATGTTGTCTGCTGCAGTGGTGCTCCCAGCACAGTAAACCCTGCACACTATCACTTACAGCAGGGGAATCATCTCCTATTAGGAGACTGGCAATGAAGTCAGGGATTGAGAATACGCTAAGTAATCTGCAAGAATAAGCTAAAAAACAGTATCTAGTTTGAAGAAACCTTTTTTAAAAAATCAGTTCAGGGTAATTAAGGGTAAAACAGGCTCACCAAAAGCCACCAAAGTAAGTAACTGCCCAGGTAATTATGCCCCATAATTGCTTTCCTTCAGTCCTTTTTACATGAAATAGTACCTTCTTTTCTAGACTAATTGCATACATAATACCTTAGTTAATATTGATTTCCACTGTATGTATGTATTTGGTTTCTTTTCATTTTAATTACATACCTAGCAATTAAACTAGTCTACATAATCATTATCATACTCTTTAAAAAAATCTTCAAAGATTTTAACAGGTTTAAATATTCTTCTCCGCATCTTATGATAAATTATTTTTCCCTGCCTGCTCACTATTAAAAATGGATTTCTGCGAAGGCACTTACCTGTAGCCTCCAATCACACATATACATTACTTGTTTAAACAGCAGAGAAGGTAAATGTTTTTGCCTGTATCCCACCTCAGCATAAACAAGGTAAAGAATAAGAGAAGCAAAATACAGCCAGTGGGAAAAGCCATAAAACATTGTAAAAATGCAAACACAGCGTGCAGCATGCATCCAGCAGAAAAGGTGGGATGCACAGGACCCTATATTGCCCGGCTCCCTCGATACCCATTCTTGCTCCCAGGAGAGCCAGGACAATGCTGAGAAGTTTTGAAAGCTCTGTCTTCATCCCTGCTTAGTGATTTCAGCAAGCAAGGCCAGGGAAAGGCAAGGGATCAAGTAAAGAAATGATCAAATAACACTTATATCACAGTGAAGCTGATTCAAAGACACGTGTATGGAAAGCATTCTCTTCTAGGAAAAGAGGTGATCTAATGGTTCTTTTTCACTGCAGCCAGCATACCATTAACTAGACATATTAGAACAGATGACTTGTTCCGTGGTCAATCGGACTGACAAAGGCTGGTTTCCTGTAGTATCCACCACTATCATCTCAAGTCTTCAGTGTCTAAAAAGGATGATTTCTAATCAAGTCTCTTCCTGCTGCTAGAATTTTGTATAGTCTGTCTCCAAGATGACTCTTTGGTGTTTAACAACAGATGAGTTCATGCTGCAGCCATTTCCTGAGGAGGAACTGAGGGAAAACTTTGTTCATCACCCACTTACATCTATACACAAAATGTTTCAAAACATTCAGATCCCTGAGATCATCTGTAACACCTGGTTGAAAATGGCTAAAAGGTTCAAAAGTTATCAGAACGAAACATGTCATGCCATTGCATTGGCCTTATTCTTCCAAGAAATGGGCTAACACTGATGACAGAAGGAGCAGCCAACACCTGAGGCAGGCACTGCTAGATAATGATCTGCAAGTGGCACCAGAGATTTGTGTAAAACTGCCAAATATAAGGCTCACAAAGCACCAGAGCAGGTATCCCTGGTGTCAGCTAATAGTGCACATGCCAGAACACAGCCTGGCGTCAGCAAACTCGGGCCCTGCTTTAGCTGAACGATAAGGTCAAGGGACACTGACTTGTTACCAACCAGCCCATTTTGGTTTAATTTAAAATTGTGAAGTGGATTTTTCTCATGGGTTAGGTTTGTTGATCTTCTATTTACTCTAAAGGAAAAACTGTCTAGACTTAAAGGAGATTCATCTTAGTTAATAGTATAAACCATATTTTCCAAGAATCCATTTTAAATTGCTTATGATTCAAAACAACTGCACAGCCAAATCAATTTCCAAGATAATACAGTATGGAATATATAATAAAAGTACATAATTAACTTCCCTTGTGAGTCTGATGAAGTGCAAAGGGAAGAAAAGCTTTAAGAATAAAACTGAGGACACTGTGGAGAACAGGAAAGTAATCTCAAAAAGTATTTTTTTAAAAAAGGGGTTATCAACTAAGTGTTAGGCATGGTGTCAGCACATCAGCTGTAATGCATTTATGCTTTTGCAGTGCAGGTTTAAGGGATCCAGAATTTATCTTCCACTTTCAGAAGCTTCTGAATGGTAAGACATAGCCAAAAATCAGCACAAAAAGGGAATTGCCTGCATCAATGCCATCTATAAACTCTTCTGCTAATCCAGCTGTGGATATTTAGAAGAGATACTGAATTTTACCTAAATAAGTCACAAGTTACTATGTTAGATTTTTTATCTAGTGGAGAAGGGAAGAGATACTGGGGAAGAAGCAGGGAATGGGATTAAATAAAACAAGCTGATATATAGAATGACCAGGATTGAAAGGGACCTCTGGAGATTCTCTAGTTGTACAGAATCACATCCAGGCGAGTTTTGAATGTCTTCAGAGGAGACTCCACAGCCTCTCTGTGCAGCCTGTTGTTCCAGTGCGGTCACTCTCAAAGCGAAGAAATATGTGCAGAGCACTTTGTAATAAGGAAGCTGTATTTTGCATTTTTATATCTTCTTTTATTTCAATGTGTGCTACTAACACAGTAAACTGAACATATTGTTCGATTTCCCTATTGCAGAATGTTTGTCTGTCTTTATCGTTCTAATCATACTAAAGAATGGAGCAGAAACGAGTTGGATTTGTACCTCTTTGGATATACAAGAAATCTTTTCTTCACTAGATGGCACCCGTCTACTCCTATGGATCAATGCTGAGTACGTCAAAAAGCAAAGGTTTAATTTTCTGAGGAGAATATAAAACCATAGGAGACTTACTCTTTATGTTGAATGATTTGACTGCTTCTTTGTGTTCTGCATCATACCCCTTGTGTGCTTTCAAGGGTAAAGTTTCACAACATACAGCTACTTCAACTATTTTATGTTCAGTATTTGTGGCACAACAGACTACAGCCCAGAAATTTGCATGAGAGATTGTCTGTTACACCAGCTCAGACTTTGAATAACAGTGGTAGAACAAATTACAAACACCAAAGTGCCCCTCTCTCTCCTTCTTTCTGAAATAAGAATAGGTCTAGACTTTACGAAGATACTGTGCCAAATCCTCAGCAGGTATAAATCAATTTGGCTTCACTGAAGCTGACTGATGCCAGGTGAAGATCAGCACCTGCAGTTTAGATGCTGGCCTGCAGAGCACAGCTTGACTTGTTTTCTTTTTCTTAACTCCAAGGCATGACAATTGAATTCATTTGGGCACACTTCTCAATTCTTAGTCAAAACTACCACCTGGGCACTGGACTTAAAATCAGTGCACATCTCTTTGTTATAAATCAAAATAATCTTTTCACAAAGAAGAGAAAAAAGCTCACTAAAGATGTCAGACCTGGGAAATCAGTTGTTCAATACCACATCAGTGGCTGCACTCAGTAACATGGTAACTGATGCAAGCAGAAGCAAACTGCTGCTCAGCTCCTTCGTTTTGCCTCTTCCTGCCACTAGATGATAGTATGGTAACACACGTATTGTTCAGCAGCACAACAGGCCTTCCCTTGCTGAATTCTTGGCAGTATTCACACTTCTGTATGCAAAGAATATACAGAAACTCATCAATACTACATAGCTAGTCTTTGAATAGCAGTGCTTAATTATATCCCCAATGATTTCATACATTAATACACCCAAAGAGTAGTAGATGCTATTATTTGGCCATAGATCCAAACCGGGCTTTATTTTGAAGCAGGCGTTTGTCTAAACTAGTCACCTTCCTTTATTTTTGTAGCTACCCATCCACAGCTATAGTGAGATGTTTCAATGGAAAGGGCAAGATAATTACATTTCCCCAGCAGAAACAGGCAGAATGACTGGAGGTAACATTTACATTCCACCTCATGGGCATCCCACTCGCTGCTGGTTCTGCACATCCACTTGCTGCTTCTCCCACCTTTTCCATTTCATGCTCTCCCTCTTGGGAGGACTCCCCTTCTCATCCAATTGAAAAGCTTCCAGCTAGGAGGAGACGCGCATCCAGAAAAACACCTTGAGCACACAGCTATCACCGTCTCCACAAACTCCTCCTCTCCCAATTCACATAGTTTGTACTCTCTTAACAAGTAAAATTAAAAAGAAACTGTTCTTTCTCTCAGCTACTCTGTAAAGTAAATAGTCAAAAACATCCACTGCACATATTTTTTCCTAAGCAAACCTTAAGACTCTGGTTTCTTTTTACCCACAATAACAAGGTCAGATCCCCTCTCAGTAGGCTACATATTCCCAGCTAGCAATATGCACCCCAGAGAATGGGTGAGTGGCTGACTCCCCGGTCCTGCACAGTCCTCTCACATCACAGGAAGGTTCACAGACACACTTTCATCACTCCCCCGGTGGAAAAAAACCCATCTCTTGGTTCATAATCTGTGGCAGACAGGTTGAGTGGCGTGGACCTGTTGACACCACAGGGCAAAACGAAACATGAAAACCAGAATCTCCAGTGAAAAGAGATTGACCCTTGGGACAAACTCCCACACACATTTCTATACAGAGCTAAGTGAGCAGAATGCTTGAAAAAAAAAAAAAAGGCTAAGGGGAAGCGGTCCAGAAAGTGCAAGGGGTAGAGTCGTAGATAATCAGTGCTTGCATTGTAAGCTAATTTTCTACTTTAGGATTTGATTCAGCCACCAGCATCACAAGTCACTGAGTTTCCCATTAAAAATAGATCTGGATATACACCTAGGGGAAACCTTGAATGTCTGCTTTACTGGAAATTTAGTTACTCTGCCATTTCTTCTTATTTTAAATTAGGGTGAAAGTATATTTGTAGATTTTCATATTTAAAAATGCTTGGATTTGTTTTATCTTATTTAATTGTGGGACACTTGTAACTGCATAAACTGCTAGTTATATGGCATAATACTTAAATAAATCATTTTTGTAATCGGTAAGATTATCTACTGTCTGATGTTGGTTGAACTATCCACTGCTTTTTATTCAGAGTGTCTACAGTGTCATAGCAGTCCCAGAAGGAGAAACTGATTCAAGTGTCAAACTCTTGCAGTATGGCAAACAACAGAACTTTAAAAAAGATAACTTGTTCCCACTGGAAATTAAGACATGAAGAATAAAGTAAAATATTTCAAGTATTATACTGAATACTGTTATTGACATGGTGTAAAACATAGTAACAATAATATAAAAATCATATCCCTTTATGGGTCAAAATGAAGCTTCAGAACTCAGAAATGGAATCTGGGAAAATTCCAAAAGGAAGGACCTTGAAAAATGTCTACTTCAAAACTTCTTTGTCTGTTCTGAACCTTCATCATATTTTACAATTATTATTTTTTTATTTCATCCTATTTCACTTTTTATCCAAACTAACAAAAAAAGTCCAACCAGCTGCTATTTTGTAATGCATATTTGAACTGGCATTTCCTGAGCTTATGAAAAACAAAGCACTCCGTTTTACTTATATGAACAAAGATGCTCTATATCCCATGTATAAATATTAATTTTTTACAGTTCTCTGTGACACAAGACAGTTTAAAACTCACAGCCAGGGAGGACCTGCTGCTAACCTGCAGCATGTCACAAAACCATATTTTCAGGGATAATCATGTCTGCTGTCAGGGCACAGCAAGGACCAGATGGTCCATGAATGATGACAAACCAGGAGCAGAGCAGGATAACAAGGCAGGTGGGAGCAGCACCTTCCACCAAGGAGCCAGGGTGTGGAGTGGCAAATCCATGTGGTGATCAGGGTCAGACATCATCCAGTGCTCTCCAGGCTGTTCACAGTGATACAGGGCTCTCACCAGCAATGGAGCTCCCCTTGGACTCAGCCCGCTAAATGCTTTACCTTTGCCAAGTCATCTCCTAGAAGGGGGATGCACATTTGGCCTTGACATCAATAATACAACAACACAGACTTAGCAGCTAAAGGTGCAGAATATAGTTCAATGAAATATGCGTTTTATTTGAAGAAGTCATTCAAAAGCATGAATGAGTGACTACATTAAAAAAACCCCAACACCAGACCCTGTTATTGTTGCCTTCTTAAAAAGCACCAACATGCCCCTTAATTAAGAATAAAATAAATAAGGGCGATGGGGAAATATTTATAAGGAAAAATCATCCATCAAAAAAAGTACAGCACATACGAGTAGTCTGGGAAACCTCAGTGCATGCTTGCCAGACATGCTCCAAAAGCTTCCATACAGCCACACAAAATGAGAAATTATATTACAGTGCAGGTTTTAATGCACGTGGAAGATACCCCAAATAAAACTAATTTACCAGTAACTCCAAATTCCACTGAAAGTAATGGAAGTCTTACCATGCACATCAGCAGGCGTCATGCAGGCCAAGCACCACATGCAACATTGATTTCTGCCTCCAGCAAGGGTCCACCTATGGGGGTCAGCAACTGGAGGGTGAAAGAAATGATGAAGGGCTCATTCATTTCCAGCCCCTCCATCATTTCTTGCCCAGTTCCTTGCAGGGGTAAGATGTGCAGTCTTTACTCCTTGCAGGACAGGGGGAGACCGTACACACTAGCCTTGCTCCCCTTGCCCAAATAGTGAAATAAAGACTGTTGAAGACAACGTACAGGGCTCTGACAATACAGCTAATTTCCTTTCTCATATATCATGAGCTGCAAAAATATATCCTGAAGAACATGAAAACCGGGGGAAATAAATGTTTTTTCCATTGACTTTATTTTTCATCTTAAATTTTAACAGAAATTGAGACTGCTTAAATGCTCTACACATCAAGGCAATCTTTATAAACATCATGTGACTTCCAGCTAAAATAGGAGAATCTGGCATCTGAAAAAGCTTCCCACCTCCTCAAAAGGCCTCTTTTCATGTTTCTGAAGGAAATCGAACATTACAACAGAGACTTTCAAAACCTGGGTGAAAAATAAAGTTAGCAACTTCAGGACATACATAATGATGGAGCTCCAGATATCTGTAACTCAGGTTTGGACTGTTTTAATATAGCTACAATGATTCAACAAAAGTACGTTGGAGATTTAAATGGTTTCTGAGGATTTCTATAGCAGGCAGAAAACAATCATAATATTCAAAAGGTGCTATTCTAAACAAATTGCTTCAGTGGAATTGTTACCTCCCTGCAAATTCTGTAAAGAGTCTTTGAATATTACTGTAGAGCCATTATTCGCATCATTTCATAGATTTCAATATATAGTTGGAAGAACACCTAACATATAGGAATCATACCTACCTTTATTAGAAAGAAAGTAAAGCAATCAAAGGACCATTCATTTCTTAGAGTGACTGCTCTGGAGCTGGGCCGATATTCAAATATTATGGGAATTTACTACTGATGTTCAAAATTAATAGCAAACATATATATATATATATATATATATAAAAAATGCATTCACACTCACAGAGTAACTATAGTAAGCAAAATGGTTTGTTTTCTTAGGTATGTAATAATAGCATTGCATCAAATATTGTCAGACTCTGTAGATATAAACAGAATTTTATGGCCATCGATTGTTTATATACCATAGCACTGTAGAGTTGATGAGCGGGTCTTGCCTCGTGGTAGTGAAATCTCTGGGACCACTGCCACATCCACTGTGGATATCCTGTAGACCAATCTCCCATAATGATCAGATATGTATTTTGATAACTATGTTATACAAAGGATAATTTCTCCTTAAAAATCATCTTAAACCACCGTGTAAGATATTCCTTAAAAAACACAGTCAGAGATTTTGCAGTCGTCTTTCTATGCCTAGCAGCAAGGTAAGATATGCAACTGGCTCTTAGGAAGATCCAAAGTAATTCATCGTTACCTTTGTGAAAATATGTTGTTGTTGTTTTTTAAAATACGCATCATATTTTCCATCACATGCAATTGTAAATTGGGTACATAAATTATTTGTGCAAAATTACTTATTAATGCTATATACATAATCAGGAAAATTTTGGAAACCTCTGCTGTTTTTCAGGGGGTCGTCCTTACAAACTGAGTAAACATGTAAGCTGTTTTCCTACCAAAGGGAACTACTAGCTAAACTGGTTTGATGAGATTCATTGTCTATTTATGAAGTCTGCCTTAAATTGTGGAGGGCTGGTATTCTGTTTGTTTTGTAACAAGATGCACCAAGATCATCTTATACAAATGTGAAACGTGCTTACTCTGAGAAATTATTTGGGTTCTGAAATAGTTCATGCACTGAATCATGTTCAGCTAAAGAATTCAGAAAACCAAAATCTTACTTTTACCTTTAGTCAACCCCAAAACAAAACACCCATCTAGCTGGGATCCCTCTTTCAGTACTAAATTATAAGAACTTTGTCCTCCCGCAGCACTAAAAAGCACTAAAACTCAGTTTACTTAGGTGCCTCCTTGTCATACATCTGTAAATACACATTACAAAATTGGTAGGACTCCTTATTTGTTGATTTGCTTTTACAGTTTAAAAAAAAAAAAAAGTTGTAATACCTTCATATCCAAAAAACTTACAGTAATATTTGTACTTAACTACAGTATACAAAATATTTGCTGAAATATCCCTGTAGCACTACAAGCAATTAACATTTATAACTAAAAATTTTGTTAAGCTAAAATATCAGGAATCTACTTCTTCAGAAATAATCATTCCATCAACTAGAGGCCAAATTCTGCCTTCCCTTACAGCCACACAATTGCATTTGTTACCTGTTGTCAGAGCAGAATTTAGCCCCAAACCACATTTTTATCTAAATACATATATTTTCCTACAGAAAAACCAAGCTATATCTTATCACTTCCCTTCTGAAGGGTAAATACTGATATTTGAAATACCTAAATTGTATTTACAGCTGTACAACACTGATGCCACATACTTGCAAAATACCGCTTGTACTCTATTAACATGGCGTAACTTGTACAATCCGCTTAAAAACTTGCCTTAATATAAAGAAAGAGCAGACAAGCTTAGACATTTTCTTTGTCAAATTCACAGACAAAATACATGGTAATATGGCATGCAACATCATTCCATCCTCCAGATGCCACCATCTCCACACAGTCCTCTTCGTCATAAGCATTGTTGGGCTCCCCACTGCGCCATTTGTTGAAGGTCTGCATGGGCGATCTGTCAGAATAGACAAAATTTCCCTCTTTCTCTAGGTCGTTAATCCCAATGAAAACTCTGGTTAGCCCAGCTTGGTTGATGTACGAGGCAATCAGATTGTTGGCAGTCTCATCCTTGGGCATGCTCAGCGTTCCTCCTCTTCCATGGCAGTAGAGTTGGGCTTCCTTGTATCTTTTCTCTTCCTTCACCAGCAGATATATCTTATTATCTGTCTCACGCACACCAGCAACAGCTGCGGGGGAGGGCAGTGCTGAAAAGTGAGCACTCGCATTTCTATAAACCAAGTTACTGTACACCCCAAAATAGCTTCACAAGTCAGATGTGGAACAGTGACGTTTTCTATGAGCAATTACACTGGTAAAATGAGGGAACAAGAAAGGAAAATATTTATATAAAATTAACCTACCATTTTTTATGAATTTTAGTTCTGTCATCAGCTGGGCCACTTGGATATCCATTTCACCAATAGCCTTCCTTAGCTGGCTGCACTCACAGGGGATGCCTGTGAAATGATACAGACACACCAAAATCAAAAAGCTATCTAATTTCAATAATTATGTAAACAAAAGGTCCCGCCTGGCAGCCCTGAAGAGGGCTGTCTGGCAAATAACAGACAGAAACCTAGAGCCTTTGCTACCCTGCACCATTGCATGGTTCTCATGAGTGCCCTGGCCTATCCAGAACAGCTCAGTTCACGTCCCATGAAGCTTCAGCCTTGCATGATTAGTGCTAACCTAAACACAGACAGATATTCCCTGCAAAAAAAGATACAGATTTTTTTAAAACAAAAAACTTTTGTCAAAATTTTTCATGTTGAGTAAAATTATTCTCTTCAGTCTTCTCCAAAGAGCACATTTTCCACAACAAAAATCTGTACAGCACATTGTTTGCCTGTTCCTCAGGAGGAACATAACACAGTAGATCCAAAAGGCTAATGTTCCAAACATGTAAAGCGCATAATTACCTGCAAAATGTAGTTCTGTACTTTTGAAAGTACAGAATTTACAGTACTTCTTCTAATAAAATAAGACAATAGAAAACCATCTATTAACCCAAATCTGTATTAGTTTGACAAAGATAATCTCAATGAGAATACTATGAGAGTGAGTTGTTATATCTGTGAGCTCAAATTTCAAAACAAGGATAAATTCCAGTTTCCGGTTCTGTGTGTAATTATTCAAATCTGCATTTGACCACCCAATTAGTCAGTTTAGCTGTCTAAGTCAGCCTAAGCCTAGGGTACTTATACCGCAAAACTGTGCTTGATGACTAGGTATATGGTACTCTGGCTCAAGAATTAGAGTGACAGATTATCTTCTTATGAGAAAAGTAATTGCTGTACCTCACCTTTGAAAGAACAAATTGGGTAAAATCTGAATCTGCTACTTTTGTACGGCTTACACTTCTTACACTAGGCTTTGACATTTTTCTCTGGAAGATCTGTATCCCTGGTAATCTCCTGCTTCTATAACAATAATCCATGGAGGGCCAGGCACTTCCAACTTTTTGTTGGCTGGAAGCCAGAGTGTGATATGCATACATGTCCCTTGGCAATGGTGATGAATGATACGGACAGTTGCACTTTAGTTCCTGCTAGTCTTCAGGAGTGATTATACCTCCGATAAGCTCTGAGACATTGCTTCAACAAATACACTACAAGTCCAGCAACTACTGCACCTTCAATAATTCTAAGTAATTCGAAAATATTGCAGTGAAATATTACAGTGCCTATACAAATATTACTCATTATTTCTCCCAGTATGTATTTTTGGTGATAATGCATGCACCTCGTAAAATCCTTCACATACACAAGGTGTGTGTCATGGATTACCTGGGTCACCATTAGGACCTGGTGGTCCTATGTCACCATTATCTCCTTTTTCACCTAAAGACAGGAAAAAGAATGTAAATCTAAGGCAGCTTTTTTGGTCAACAGTTCATTTAGCACATACTTATTTTTTCTGTAGTAACATTCAAATGTGGAAAGTAGAAATATGCCCAAGGAAAAATAAAGATTTTTCTGTCCTAGGTGTTCCACAACAGAGGCCAACCAAAGCTGTGAAACTTGAACACAAAGAACATGTACCAATATCCATTTTGTTTACATTCATGAACTTCACAGAACCAGTACGTTCAAACACTGCAGAGGGAAAAGGGCTGGATACGCTATGCTGGTGCCTAGATCTAGATTCATAACCTAGATGCTTAAGTAAACATTGGTTCAAATGACTTAAAGTCACATAGGAAGCCTATGGAGTATGCAAGATCAGAATTCAAGTCTTCTGGCTCTTAAAATTTGCCAGAATACAGTGCATTTTCCCATCTACTTCTTATAACTGTCCACACTTGTGTGATGGTGCACGAAGTTCTTTACTGAGCCTTAAACCAGGATTCTCACCCCGTTTTAAGGCTAAATATACTGGTGTCAGAGCGAAAGGTAACTGGCTGAGAGATCTCAGTCATCTGGCTGACTACAGCGTGAGAAACTCCCTATTATAGTAACCTCTGAGACTTATTTTTCAAGCCCTGTATTTTTCTCAACCATAAAAGATCACAGATTTTCCAACTGAAACATAAATGGAAAAACATATTAACTAAGCGTACCTTTTGAACCAATAGGACCGATTTTTCCATGCCGTCCCATGCTGCCTTTCTGTCCTTTGTCCCCCATTTCTCCTACACGTAACAGAAAGACAAAAGACACAATGTAGTCTGATTCATTCAGATTCTAGTACAGATGGATCAATGGATTAAAGCTATCACAGAGTTGAGAAGACCTAAAGGATCCAAGACAGATCCAAGCACAACTGACAGTTTCATCTAACACAGTAGCTCCACAGTGAGGGCTGAATTTGGGCTTAATGGCTTATTTATACAACATAGACACTGTGGAAGCAGCCACATGCTCATTTTTTGCTCTTGCATTTGAAGATGACATTAATAAAAAATGAAAATTAATGGAAATCTTACATAAACATTTATACATATATATATCTATATACATGGGCACATGCACATGTTGATAAAAAGTCTGACTCAAGCCAGCAATGTAGAATTTTAAAGACAGTTCTACAGAATACCTCAAAGTGCCGTTGTAGCAAAGGAGCTGCTAAAAAATCATATTGCTCAGCTGTGTTTTTACAAGTAAAAGGCAACTATCCACCTCCTAAGGTCAATTGACATTGCCAACAAATCTGCATGAACCAGCCAGTCACCTATCTGTCTTCATGAGGCATACCCAGAAATCTAATATAAGACAGCTTGATTCACTTGCTTTGTCTGACTTTGACCTCTTTTCTATTAGTTGTACTTTCCTGTGTGATGCAAAGTGAATATTAGAATGGCTTCAGGGGAAAAAGAATTTGCACTAGAACAAGGCAGTTTCTTTTTCATCCCTGTCTTCACAAACCAAGCTGAAGCACTGCTAATAAAATGTGTGTCACAGTCCAAGTATAGGTGTCACTTAATAATAAAACAGATAAAGCATGCCTGTTACATCATATGCTTTTTCTGGATGACATTTCTCAAACATTATGAAAAATAATTATCTTAATGGTGTGAACCTGAGAGAGCTTTAGCCTGTAATAGCAAAGCCTCATTCAACCCCATGTCTACAGAGCTCATCTACAAGTTTAGAAGATAAGCAGTTGAAATGAATAAGCACTAGTCACCTAATATAGTAAATACATGAGGTTTACACGTGGCTGAAGGTTTTCGCTTAAACTAAGCTATTTATAGTCAATAAAGTCTACATAGTCCAAACTTGTCAGATTATTATTTCTAAACGATACTTCGGTTATGGTATTGGTTTAAAGATTTCCTGATTTGTTTTAGGTAGACTTTCTGAGACTTACGAAGTGAGCCCTGTTGTATCATTACACTCACTATGCAGTGAATGCGGCAGAATTTGCCTGATGCTGCAGCCCCAATGGCACAAGGAGCCTCAGGAAACAGTATCGCATCTCAGTGTACATTGGTGATACCCTTTTCTGGGTGCAACACCGGAGCAAACTAATGCTTTCCCATCAGATTTAGGCCTCTTTGTATCATAATTTCAAGGAGAAATGTGGCCTGGTGGCAGGGCAGCCGTACAGCTACATCATATAAGATAGGCTTCACACTGTACCATACAGTGTTAATGGAAAGCAGGTACGGAAGGACTACAGGGACGAGAAGCCAAATGCTTTCTGAGACTCCCATCCTGCAGAAACCCAAACCGAGGCTGCTTTAGGTAATAGTGATGCAGTATTTTCAATGATTGTTGAAAAGATTGTTTCCTTCCTCAAAGTAACAATTGTTATGCACTGTTCAGCTACACAGGAGCAAGGAATCAATAAGACAAGTTAGGAGGAAAATCTACCAAAGGGATCCAGCAACTAAACTTGTGTAAATTGTCATAGTTCAGTGTCAGTTGTGGATCTATGACAACTGAAGATCTGTTGCCCTCTGTTGTTACTACAACTGGACAAACAGTCACAAGTTTCCTCTATATATTTTTAAGAGCCAGATAATTTTAAGATCCATTTCATTATTACCTTTAACTTAAAAGTGCAATCAGTAGCAAGTTTCAGAATATAAACTGATCACCACTGGGCTAAGAGATGTCCTCTACATTACTCCATGAAGTCTTAAGTAACTGTCACTTGATGGCATGAGTCAAAAAGAAATAATTTCCTCTGAACTGAGAGAAGCCGAATGTGTATGGCTTTTTGGTCTAATTAATTACTGGCAAATCTTACAATCAATGGTTTTCCTTTGTTTCCAACAAGGATCAAATTCAGTCACTACTGGACATGGACTCAAATAGGAAATTTTACCAGAAACCAAAAATATTTTTCTCTTATGCTTTATATTCTGATTGGAAGAATGGAAATAATCCCTTCAGCTAGCTGAAGATCTACTTTCTGGAATTTAGCTTCACTTTCAGAACAGATTCGTGGCTTGCCTTAAAGATGCAAATCCTTTGGGCTGTGCAGGTTATAAAGGTACAGATGCCACCATTGGGTATTTATCCAATATAGATAGCATATCGAGAGGGAATTTCCTTGAAAATCTCTAAAGTGTCAGCTTGTAATGAGTTTATCAAGTTGCTCTGAAAGTGACCCGTCTTGCTTTGGATATTTATGAATTAGGATTACCATAACAGATTGTCAGATGTTTGAATGCTTTCTCTTTCCAGGTTGCTAGACCTGAAATTAATTAACCATATTGATCTAATGCATAAATAAAATACCATATATCAAATGATTTCACTTTCTTTCTCATAAATACTGCCCAGAAAACGAACTACTTCTCAGTAATAGCCAGTAATAGCTACGTGATCTGCTCAGAAGTAAAAGTGTGTTATCTCAAACAATGAAGACATACATTAAGTCTCCTGTGCTCATTAAAAGAGCTGTTTGGATTTGGTTTTCTCTTACAGTGACTAACCCCTGCTTCTGCTCCAGGGGCTTGCTTATTCTGCTTCTTCTGCAGAATAAATCACAAGGTTTCAAGAGAGACCCATCTGCCTTGAGGGTTTCAAAAGTTTTAATACCTTTTGTAAAGTCCTTTTTAGTGTCCCTATGATTGCCAAAAATGCAGTCTAAAGAGTCTTAATGAAATCAGGAAGTGAGAGCTGGAAAGAAATTAGGACAATGAAAGACATTAAATCTCCATAGACCAAAAGTAGGAAATCTAACAGAAAGTTTGAATGGAGAATATGAAGTAAGTAATATGTCACCTCTCAAATGGAGGTGGGAAACACTGAAACCAATTATAGGAGACTTAAAGGATTTTGGAAGTAACTGAAGAGATGGAAACTAAATAATTTCCTTGGTGGCCTTTTCAGACCCACAAACAAGAGAAGAAATAAAATACCAGAGATGGATGGTGGGCTGCACCACAAGTCAAAAAATGAGGGCTTTAGCTCTGTGCAACAGTATAACTGGGGGTCTTCATACAGTATGCCAAATCTCTTCAGACAGCATTAATTGGAACAGACAGGAAGGTATAAAACTACTTAAAGAAAAAGGTGTCAAAAAGACAAACCCAGCAGAAACACAAAATCACCTTGTCACAGACAAATGGAATTGAATCGTGTTAAAGGAAAGACAGCAGTACTTAAGGATCTCGAACTTAAGAATTTGAAGACAAATCAGATAGAAATTCTTCATGATTTGACATAGCGGACATCACAGACACCTACCGAACAATGAAGGTAGAAGTGTACCAAACCAGAACAAAGGCCTCTTGACTTTAGTGCCATATTTGACAGCAAACTGCAGAGGACACTTAGAAAAATAATGTAAGATACAGACCAAAATTGCAATGTTTTCCCTCAGCGTACCTCCTTAGTCTCACAGCAGTCAGTATTCCCAATGCAAATAGTTAGCCTGACTAGAATGAGAACAGTATTTTTAAAGGAAATAATGATGTTATGGTATGGCAGTAATCTACACTCAGGACATCTAACTTTTTAAAACTATTAGCAAGTGGAAATCAGAAAATTCTGAATATACCAACAGACCACAGTACTGCTTGCAAAGGCAAGCATAAGGTCCTGCCCCTGGGCAGGAATAACCCCATGCACCAGTACAGGCTGAGGCTGGCCTGCTGGGAAGGACTTGGGAGTGCTGGTGGGCAGCAAGGTGCCCATGGGCCAGCAGTGTGCCCTGGTGGCCAAGAAGGCCAACGGGACCCTGGGGTGCATCAGGAGGATCATGGCCAGCAGGTGGAGGGAGGTGATCCTGCCCCTCTGCTCTGCCCTGGTGAGGCCGCATCTGGGGTGCTGTGTCCAGTGCTGGGCTCCCCAGTTCAAGAGAGACTGGGAACTGCTGGAGAGGGCCCAGCAGAGGGCTACAAGGATGATGGGGAGACTGGAGCATCTCCCTTATGAGGGAAGGCTGAGAGAGCTGGGCTTGTTTATCCTGGAGAAGAGAAGACAGAGGGGATCTTATCAATGCCTGCAGATGTCTCAAGGGCAGGTGCCAAGAGGATGGGGCTGGGCTCTTTTCAGTGGTGCCCAGTGACAGGACAAGGGGCAATGGGCACAAACTGCAACACAGGGAGTTCCACCTGAATGTGAGGAAGAACTTATTTCCTTTGAGCATGGCAGAGCCCTGGCACAGGCTGCCCAGGGAGGCTGTGGAGTCTCCTTCTCTGGAAGCATTCAAAACCTGCCTGGACACAATCCTGTGCAACCTGCTGTGGGTGACCCTGCTTTACCAGGGGGTTGGACTAGATGATTCCAGAGGTGCCTTCCAACCCCGACCACTCTGTGATTCTGCTTTACGATAAATAACCTGAATTCTCCATACCACTGAAGGTTGGTAATTGACTAGGGACAGTGGTGACAACACAGTTATATCTTAAATGAACTAACAGTGGATAATCCCAGGTGGTATTTTATGTAGTTGGGGCAAATTAATTTCACCTAGCATTAGCCACCTGAAAGCTAGGTTTTTAGTTTAAGCTATATATCTAAGCTCCCTTGGTAGGCAATGGAGAAATAAACACCTCTTAGCAGCAATTCATCCCAGTCATGTTAGACAGGTATGTTAATGACAAAGTGAAACTTTGAAAGCTTTGCATAACAAAAAGCGGGGGGGTGGGGTGGGGGGGGGGTGGCGGGGAGGAGAAAGAGGAAACTATTATCAATCCATACTGACTAGAAATCAGAAAGGCTGGAAAATTTGCAAAGAAAACAAAAGATGATAAGGAAAAAAAAAAACAATCTAGGAAGGCAGCAGAGAAGTTTAAAGGATCTTAAAGTACATTCAAAACAAAAGAAATGGAAATAGTATGGTCCATTCCTGAATGGAGGAGTTTATATTCAGATGCACACAAATACAAATAACTACCCTTAGGAAGCATGTATCTTGTCAGAATTACATTTACAACATAACATCAAGCTTGTTCAGGCCACTGGTCACTCCAGCCCAAGATTTTGATTCCCACAGTGGAAGAGAAGGTGCAATACAGGGAGATCACGCAACTCCAGCCACAATCTGTAGTCCATTGCAGGTGGAGTTGCTATAAGTCCCGCAGCGGTTTCAGTATGTGCCTCCTAGTTCCAGTGTGATGGGATCTGGGGATTCTGTGACCTTGATCATATCCTCCTTAGACTCCTCTGTACAGATGCAAGAGTCTCAATCTGTCCAGTTTCTCCTTGTGAGGCAGCTCCTCCATCTTCTTCACGTTCCTGGTGCCCCTCTCTGACCTCTCATGTTCTTCTTGACAGACAGAGGCCAGAACCCCATTCACTACTTGAGACAGTGCACATCAGGCTTTTATACAGAGCAAAATCAGCTGCAAAAATGAGCTTCCTGTTTTGTCCTAGGTGTCTTTTCTGATGATGGGTAGCGTTTTGTTGGCTTTGGAGCTGCTGCTAATGACTTCAGAGCAGTTCTTGAGTTTTAAGTGACAGTTCTGGGGTTTGGCATCATGTAAGTATGATTAAATCATGCATCCCTAATGTCCCTAGGCAATATATTTATTTACGCTGAAGCCCATCTGCCATCTTTTTATCCACTCAGTTTAGCAGGGATTTTCTGAAAATCCTATTGAGTTCAGGTGGAATTCAAATCCAGTTTTGAACCAGATACCCACTTTGTGAATCCACAACTGCCAATGTCAGGACTTTTATATGGAATCCTGCCTGCAGTACTCCTTAGCGAGCAATAAATTCATGTAAAAGTTGACTCAGAAATGTAAAGGATTGATTGATTACATATTAATGAGCAATCAGTAATACTAAAATATAAATTAAGATATTATTACCTCTCTTTAGAATTTGATTCTACAAATGACTGAGCACTCTGGCTCCAATCCAGTTAAATTAATGAGTCTTCTCTCCCACTTAAGAGGCTATGCCTGTACTAGTAAACTAAATGCCTGGGACTGTTCCCTGGCAGTGAGAACTAGGTGGCCGAGAATGGTACACTCCACAATATTAAATTCTCTTAGTCTTCAATCCAGGATAATCACTTGCAAGCTGCTCATTAGCTCCCAAAATGTGCCCAAGAATCACCTGGGAAAGTGTTAGCTGGCAAATGCCACAATCACTGTGCTAACAGTGCAAAGGTAGAGACAGCTGAGTTCCAAGCCTAAGAATAGTAGGTGACTCTGCTTCACGTACCATTATAATAACTGAGTATAAAAGAGGTATAACGTATAAAGGTTGAAATTAAAATACTCTAATGTACTCTTCC
Source organism: Falco peregrinus (assembly GCF_023634155.1). Classification (NCBI taxonomy): domain Eukaryota; kingdom Metazoa; phylum Chordata; class Aves; order Falconiformes; family Falconidae; genus Falco; species Falco peregrinus. The sequence continues at coordinate 66,257,277 of NC_073727.1, forward strand.
TTTGAAGAGTTCCAACAGTAAACTCACCCTATCCTCCTTATTTTGTTTGCCATAAGCAGAATCCATGCTACTCTGGGAATATTCACAGTGTTGTTATTGAAATAGCTGTGTGGAATTTGTACACATGGAAGCTATGGCCTCACAGATTGGGTCTTGATTCAGTTATACAGAGTTCACTCCCAACATGGGAAAGCACAGTACAGCAATTAGTGCAAGTGGAGAAAGTTACATCTATTAACTTCACACCCCAAAACTTGCACTGCAGTGCATGCTACTTTCATCTGAATCAGCCATTGTACTCAATCCAGTGCTCTACGCTTTACATGAGGCCAACACAGTTTTATATTCTGCTGACATGCTATGCATCATAATTGACCTATACGATTAATTAAAAGCAATGAGGAAAGTAAGTGGAATTTAACCTTAATCAGTGCCCAAAGACATCAAGACGTGTGATGTCACCCTGAAACATCAGGACAGAGAACCAGATTGGTTTCAGGTAAGCACCAAAACGTTTTAAAGTTTATCAGTTTCTAAACTACCAAAACCTCAAAATATCATGAGGAAAGGATATGATAAAAACATCTGCAGCACCTTCTAACCTTAAGGTGTTCATTTCAGGGCAAATATATCATAAGAAAACCATTTATTTTGTAAGTTACTTGTTCACTGATTATTACACACCTAAGGAGTTCAAAGAAACGAAGCACATTTTCCTCAGATGAACTTGCTTGAGAAATGAAACAAAGAAAGGGGAAAGGAAAAAAAATACTACTGTGATTTTGATAATGTAAATTAACAACAGAAGTAGGAAACTCTACAAATGTTGCAGGAGAATTACAGTTTCTCCCTCATGTAAACCATCACTTACTCAACTAGCAGAAAAATACAATGAAATTTAGCAGTTTCCATCAACAGAAGCCAAATATTAGCCCAACAAGACAGCAATTATCAGGCTTCAATAGAAATACAGGGGGTCAAACACATGTTAACACAGCAACTGAAGTTTAACAGGCTAATGCACAGAAACAGGGCTGCTGTGATCATCCATGTATGCTCTTAGAAAGGGCAAATGCAAAGTGAGGCAATTTCATCCATCCTTCATTATCCACTAAGTTATATGTTAAGTAGCTGGATCACGGGTCTAAGCTTTACACCAACTGAGGTTTTAAAATACTTGGCCAGCACTTTAAAAGACATCAGTGGTGTATGCCCATCAAGAGGTTAAAAACCGAAAAAATGCAAGCCCAAAAGCAGATCATGAATGGATATTATATGATCTGTCCAGTAAAAAGATAATTACCTAGTTATTTCTGAGAACATCACGAACAAAATATCAAACCCCAAATGATGCTCAGTTCTTATCCCTCCATAAATAAGATGAAAAACCTAACATGAAAAAAATGTCAGTGTGTTGGATATTTCAGTGTTATCGGCTTACATGATTTTTTCCAAGATAATTGATGTATTTTATTTTTGCGTCAAAGTTCCAGCTTCTGGATAACCAAGGGGAAAACCCTTGGACTGCTCCAAGAGAATATACAGTTGAGTCACTCTCATTCAGCTTGAAAGTCTAGAAAAGTATTTATGCATGAGCTTAACTTCAGGTCTGGGCACTACACACTGTCTGTGGAGGTTAACTAGAGACTGAAAAGAAGACAATGTTTTTTCTAGGTCAAGGCTGGTTTATTCTTCTGTGTCCTTGCCATACGGTAGAAATTACATCTGTGAAGTCTGTTTGCTTATCCAGTCAACACTGTGACACTCAGAAAATACATTGGATATTGTACCGTGATGAAATCTGGCACCATTTTGGCCCAAATTGTTTTTAAGGCAACTATTGTTCTTTAGAGAAGCATTTGTGGAAAGGAGTTGATGAAGACAAATATCTACAAGATATACAGCATTAATGGATTAGTTAATTAGAATTCACTTTAAACAGGAGCTCGTTTGTAGAAATTTCTTACTATGCTAAAATAAAGTTGTTTACCAAATATTCCAAGAATATACATTTGTCAAGTCAAATCTGGATGCATAAAGAGTAAAAAACATGTTACTACAGAAGCGGTTAAGAAATTTTGCCTGTGATTAACCTGAAAGCACTGCCTGGAAAAATACAGATATAGTATGCATTAATATTCAATTTTCTTTCATCTCTTTTCTGTTTCAAGTATGTTTTTCTTGCAGTGAATTTTCACTTCAGTGTTTCTTCTTTCAGTCTCATCAGAATTTTGGGCTTTTGGAGGTATGGAAAACTGGAAAGTTATCATTAGAGTTAATCAAGACTTCCTGATTATAATGATTTTCCAATAAATGCAATTTTGCAGTATAAAATGTATAAATTAAATGTTACACAATGGATCAGCCTGACTGAAAAAAAAAAATATTTCCACTTCTCAGATGGTCCACAACATTTGGAATTGATTTGATAAAATGCCAAGCTAGAGAAACATGCAAGACAGCACAACAGGAGAGGCTCTCAAGCTCCCCGTGAGAAAGCAGTATGACCACATGCCCATCTCAAACACTTGTACAAAAATTATCACAGTCTGAGAAAAAAACGGGAAGAACTGAGAGACTGTTTAATGACATCAATTGCCCAGGTATGACAGGACAGCCAGAACAACAGGAGTGCTGCAGTGGATGGATATTGCTCTTTAGGAAGGACAGGCAGGGATGACAAGACAAGGGTTATGTTCTGGACAGTGGGCACCTTGAATGCATGGAGCTTTGCTTCCTAACAGACAACTGGTCTACTGAAAGCCTGTAAATCAGATTCAGAGGGGAGGCCAGCAAGGGGAACGTCATAGTGGGCATTCATTACAGACTGACTTGTCAAGAAGAGGGACTGGATGTGAAGAGTTCTTTTAACTGTCAGAGCTCCATAATCCGAGGCTAGCTACTTCAGCATCTTCTGAAAGAGCAGCACCATAAGGAGCAATCAATCCAGAAAGTGCATCAGGGACAATTATCTAATGCAAGTACTGGGTTTCCATCTGGAGATAATAGTCTTGACCTGTTATTCACACACCCTCTGGCTGTGGATATAATAGTCAACAGCAGCCTTGGCTGCAGTGACCATGACTGCCTTCATGAGATAACAGCATTCGAGATTCTGAGGGAAGTGAAGAAGGCAAGCAGGATAAAAGCCCTGGGCTTCTGGACTTCGGCTTGTTCTGGGAACTCATAGACAGGATCCCACTGGAGGCAGCTATGAAGTACAAAAGGGCCCAGAAAGAGCTTCTCAGTCTTAAGGAACAATTTCTTTAAAGCATAAGAACTACCCATTGCAATGTACAGGAAAATGAGCAGATTCTGCTGCAAGCAGGTCAGCTTGGCTGGGAACTGAGACCAAATGCAGAAAGGAAGCATGCAGGAGGTGGATACCAGGACAGGCTACCAAAGAGTAATATACGAGTATTCCCCAGGCACAAAGGGATGACGTAAGGACAAAGTGCAGCTGGAGCTGGCCTCCACTATGGGTATGAAAGACAACATGTAAGACAGTAAGTTAAGGCAGCAGTAAAAAAAAAAAAAAGAGAGAGACCAAGGATAACATGTGTGCTCTGCTCAGGAGGAAGGGAGCCTAGTGACAAAGGACACAGGACAGGCTAAGGTACTTAGTGCTTTCTTTGCCTTGGCAAGGTGTGCTCGCTGGCCTCCCAGTTCTTCATGTCTGGTAGCAAAGATTTGGGAAGGACATGCTACTCACAGTAGAGGACGACTGAGTTAGGAACTACTTCACCTGGATGCACACAGGTTCATGGCACTGGCCAGAAGGCATTCAAGGATGCTGAAAGGGCTAGCTGAGGCTGTTGCAAGGCTGCTGAAGCCTAATTAGCAGCTGATAATGAGTGCCATTCCTCAGGAACCAGTCCTTCATCAGAGACAGGGAGGAAGAAGTGGAAGGCTCCTCTGTGAGTCTCCCAGGAACCCCATGCTGGCAGGAGTGGTTGGTGTGCTGCAGGGCAGCACTGCCAGTCAGGAGAAGCTTGACAAATGGCAGGAATGTGTTGACAGGAATATCATGCATTCAGCCAGAAACTAAGTTCCTCACCTGTGATGCACTGATGAAGGCTGGCCAATGGCTGGCTAAAAAACTCATTTGCCTAAAAGGACCCAGAGATTCTTGGGCCCTGGTACAAGAGAAGCAAACTGGAGTCCAGCTGAAGATGGTTTTATGTAGCTTGGAGTAGAGGAAGGTACAGGGGACTTAACTGCAGCCTTCCAATATCTACAAGTGGTTTGTAGAGAAGATGCAGCCTCCTCAGAGACCCACAGTGACAGGACAAGACACAATGATCACAAGCTACAAGAAAAAATTCAGTTGGCCCTAACAAAAAGGTCTTTCACATTGACACTAGTGAACAGACCAATCAAAAAGGATGTGTATGCTCCATCCTTGGAGATTTTCAAAAGTCTACTGGACCAGACCGTGAGCAACCTGATCTAATTTTAAGTCTGCCCTTTTTAAGAAGGAGATTGGACTACATGAGCTCTTTATGACCTCTTAACCTAAATTATTCTGTGGTACTTTAACTTCTCTTCATGCTGCATTACCTTGCAAAAGTTGAAATTTTAGTTCCAATATTTTTTATATGAGTTGTCCTTGAAGGGTACAACTCCGTAAGGGAAATACACTGGCTGAATACACACACCCCTCACGGGAGTTATAAATTTTTCAACGCATTGTAGGGGGAAGAGCTCTGGCTATGGATTTTGGTCCCAGGGAAAACTGCAGGTATCAGACTCCCATAATTGCCCGAAAGAACTATAGAACAGATCGTGCATCATCATAAGGAAGTGTAAATTACCACTGTGATTGCTTTGAAAGGAAGCTTGTAAATTCAGTTCAGTAAAAACTAACTAAATCCATCATTCCGATGACAGGAATGTCAAATATTTAATTTCAATATTGAAATAAAAGGTTTTGGCTACTCCTAATGTGAATTTTTCAGAATGTGCATCTCCTGGAAAACTTATGAAGGTCAAATTTCCTCCTTTCTTCAGGATAAAAACAAATGTGAAAAGACAGAATTTCCTGCAAGACAGAAATGCCGTGTTTTTCTCTAACTGTATAGCTGAATACTATTGAACACCATTCCACTCAAGCTCCAAATATTTTTTAACTACAATGCAAACAGCATTATCATCATATTTCCATAAATAATACTGAACTGCGATCCAAAAGAAGTGGAATCACTCATGGCCACCTCTGCCTATTATGGCCTACTGCCTGCCCTCAGCGGTTTTAATTAAGGTATTGTGAATGTTCACATTTACAAAAAAAGCAAATAAGAAAATTGAGCCTCATGTTTTTTTCCCTCTGCTCTAATAGGAGATATTCATTTGCAGAAGGCAAACTATGAAGAAGACATTATGATGCCTTTCTTCACAGAGACCTTTCTAAAAAATCAAGAAGGTTTTTTTTCCAAAATGAATCTTTTTGATCAGAAAACAATAGTTAGTCTACAAGTAAGTGCATATGGTTGTACTGGTTTTGGCTAGGATAGAGTTAATTTTCTTCGTAGTAGCTGGTAGGGTACTATATTTTGGATTTGTGACCAAAACAGTGTTGATAACACAGGGACATTTTCTTTACTGCTGAGCTGCGCTTACGCAGCACCAAGGCTATGCTTTCTGCTTCTCACGCCACCCCACCAGCCAGTGGGCTGGGGGTGCACAAGAAGCTGGGATGGGACACAGCCGGGACAGCTGAACCCAACTGACCAAAGGGATATTCCATACCAGATGATATCGTGCTCAGGAATAAAAGCTGGGGGAAGGAGGAGGAAACAGAGATGTTCAGAGCGATGGCGTTTGTCTTCCCAAGTAACCATTACATGGGATGGAGCCCTGTTTTCCTGGAGATGGCTGAACGCTGCCTGCAATGGGAATCAATGAATGAATTCCTTCTTTTGCTTTGCTTGCATGCAGTTTTTGCTTTACCTATTAAACCGTCTTTGTCACAACCCACAAGTTTTCTCACTTTTACCGTTTCAGTTCTCTCCCCCATCCCACCACAGTGGTGTGAGCGAGCGGCAGGGTGGGGCTGGGCTAAAACACAACAATAGTACATGAAAATGTCCAAGGATGATTTAGTCACCCAGAAAAGGGAGAGAGGATCCCGATCTTCATTGCCTCACAAGAAAAGGCAGTATTTGGTCAGCAATGACTTTCAAAATATCTTCTTTAACAAAGATACCTTTTTCTCCTGGAGGCCCAACTCTGCCTGGACGACCTGGAGCACCTTTCTCCCCCTTTTCTCCAGCCTCTCCTGTTGATACAAAAGGAAAGAAAAAGAAGAATCATATTAAACCAGGACCATTTTCTGTTGGTGGCAGTGACAAGAGTGTCATTCTCCCCAGTGAAAATAAAAACCTACTATAACAAGAGCGGGGGGAAATAAAAGCAAATGCAACCTGACTTAACAGCTTTACTTGATGCATGGAGAACAGAATTTTCCGCAATTGGCATAGACACCGACAAAACTAAGGTCAATACGTTACTGAAATCTCATACAATGGGTCTAGTTTTGTGGATGTTACTCACATTATCCACCTTCAAAAAGCCCAATGGTACTTCTGGGTCTGCATTCACCAAACACTTCCACAATATCTGCTAAGGAGATGCTTCAGTCTCAAGTGAAAATGGCTTAACTATAACCTCAATTTTTTTTTTTTAACTTTTTTTAAAGAAAAAGTGCTTATGCCATTTATGGAGGCCCATAGAAAGTCATTGTTACACCCATCATTTAGAGAATCATTTTTAGGCATGAAAAAGTATCTCCTAATCCATATTCTCAGTTATATACTCTGCCTTTCTCTGTGACATGAGCCACTGTACATTTTACTTACATGCACATGGTTCGTGGCATATTATTATATTCAGCATATTTAAACATCAGTTTCTGTAAATGTTTGCTTCCCTGATGCCTTTCATTGGAAATTTGGGGATGCTGAGCTTCTCCCCCTACCACTGTACTACTATTGTAGTTTGCCATTGATGTAAAATTAAAATCTCTTAAACAAACAGACATTTAATGATTTACATAGCCACCTTTACAAAAAAAAGATTTATATGAAGGAGAAGAAAGTTTTACGGCTTCCACAGAAAAGAAAACGCCAGGATCTAAAAGTCAGAGCTAGCACAGCACACCTGATGCACTAGCACTGTACTTCTACAGAGGACAGTAAGCATTAGCTACTCTCCAGGAAGCTGAATGGAGCCCCACAGCAGGAAAGGCAGTGGTTATCATGCACCCCTCAAGCTCTGCTCTCCGGCATAGCTGGGCGCTGAGGTTCAGAGAGGTACCATAGAGGTGACATGTGAAAACAAGCCACAACATGGCATGCTTCAAATATGCAGCCTCCAGCTCTCTCTCCTTATGGCAGACATAGGTGGCTGCGAGTTGAACTTGGCCCTCCATCTGTTATATATTCCTTCTTCAGGCTGCCAGCAGGCTCCAGACCATCTTCCCTGCCTTCAGACATGCAAAAATAGGCCATTCTCTGACCTTAATGAGGACAAACTTCACATAATCCCCAGTGAATTATATTGTTAGTACGAAACAGGCTATTATTTGGCACATTTGGGAACGTCACTTTTTCTATTATCAGGTAACCAATAGACTTTGTACGATTGCCTTTCCCCCCCTCAGGGCTGCTTATGAGTTCTTTGCTTCCCAAAGATAAATCCTGACAATGACTTTCCCCTGCTCTCTGGAGGCTGAGAGCAGGCTATTACAGCCTATTGCTTTACATGTTCTTCAGAGTGAAAGCTGTGCGTTAGGGATCAATAAAATAGATCACTCTTGCTTCAGGCCATTACACTTGCCTGCATTTATTCCTATAATAAGATGACACTGCATTCCTTAGCGTGGGTGTTTAAGAAACTTTTCCTGGGAGGAGATTACCCCATTACAGGCCCACCTACAGACCACTCTGCATGTTTTGTTATCAGCCGTTTTAAGCAGCGAGACTTTGGCCAAGAGGGAGCAATCAGTGGTCCAGTTCAGCTTGGCCATGTTTAAGTCTCTATTCTTGCTGTATGTACCCTGAGCACCGTGCAAGCTGAGGAAACAAAGCCTGTGCAGGTGTCACGGGCAACAAAAGGTTTATGTCAAGGAATTTCAATCAATCTCATTTATCACCAATTAAGACTAACTTTTAACTTTTGATTCCTGAATTAGATAAAAAAAACCAACACAAATGAACTTAGAGAAAGACACCTCCGTGCCCTTCTTCTGGTCTCCAGCCCCTGTGCCGCTCATCACACTCGGTCACTTTGGAGCAGGAGGCTGGGATCGGTGCACCGTGGTCACTACCCAGCTGCTCCGGTGTCACCTCCTCCCACCAGCCACAGTCCCTTTGCATTCATACCTCCTGCTCAGTCTTCTCCTCTCCATCCCTTCCTGGATGGCTCTTTGCTCCAGCCTTACTGCATGAAGGAACACCTTCTTCCTCAGCACAGCACAGCTCTTGGCATGCAGTTGAGACAGAGCAAGATGTCCCCAGCAGTGCTGCACAGTGCTGTGATGACCCACACCCCCAAAAGAAATTTAGTCCGGTACCAAACTGAGCCACAGCAGAGTCGCAGGTATCGGGCACAACCCTGATAGTACTACAAGCTGCTTCTTTCATCATCTTTGAGAGATATCTTTCATAATTCAGATGATGTATCTTACTATTGCTGTTGATTTGTCTCCTTTTGTGAATTCTTTGGGACAGGATTATGGTTGTATCCTGCCTACCTTGAGCTATACCATCTACTGTAATGAAAATAGCATGCCAAATATTAACTGCATGAGCTATTAAGCATTCTTTGACTGGTGATAACTTTCTTCCATTACTCATATTCCCTGTGTAAGTAGACACATCAAGTGTGGGCGTAAAAAAACTGGGTTTATTTTATTTATGTAACAACAACGGTTTTACATGTTGTATGCCGTTGAGACTATCAAGACAATTCCTGCTTTAGATTCTAGAATGGAGACAAAACAAAGTGGTAAACCAAGATTTTAAGCTTTGAAGGCTTGTTCAGTGTTATTTTTTTCTCCACTATGTAACTTCAGTCTCATGTGCCTATCAAAAGGAGTCAGACTTTAGGAAGAATATGAGTGAGCAATGCAGCAAGGCTTCATCTTCCACACCTTCACACACAACACATTTTCCCATTATTAATAATCGGCTTTCTAAAACACAGATCAGTCTGCTGTTTGGATTCTCAGAGCCATGGTATTTTTCCCTTCTATATTTCATCTTACCCTTTTATATTGTTGAGGTTATTAAAAAAAAAAAAAAAAAAATCAGTCCCTAAGACCTAAGCTGCTGACCTTAAACTCATTTGTGCCTTCTTCTATTCTTGGTGTCTTTACCGGCTTCCTTCATCTTCCATTTCTACCTCCATTCTCATCTCATCCCCCTTCCGATTCTTCCTTTTATTCTGTGGGGTCCTAATTGGCTTTGTGCCATTTTTTTTTTTTTTTTTTTAGTTTCCAGTCTCTCCACTCAGTCTCATTCTTTGTCCTTTTCTTTTCTCTTTTCCCTTTATCTCTTCCTGTTCTTCTAAAATTTCTCCATTACACTCCCCCACTTTTGGGTACCTTTGCCTGGTGTCTTTCTCCTTCACCACCCCATGTGGGTTCCACTTTCTGCACCACCTGTTAGGCTTAACCCTCTTCTCCTGTTTTTTCCCTTTCACACATACCATGGTGTCCCTCATTGCTTCCTTGAACCTATTTTTTCCAAATCCTGACAGGCTTGTGTCCAGCAGTGGTGTGGGGCTCTGTTCCTCCATCATTGGAGATGTTGCCAGCAGCCCAGCAGAGGAAGAGATGGGGCAGACCTAAAAGCCGCAGCGAGCAAATCCCACTGCGTGGGAGCCGAAATTTGGGCAGGCGGCCACATATATGCTCAGTTTAAATGAAGCCTTGGCCACTGAAATGGGTTGGAGTTACGCCAATGAGGGACAGCAGTATCTCATTACCAATTCTCGCAGCCAGTCCCCCTGACAGCGTAGCTGGAGCACTGATAGCTTTTTAGGGATTTCACATTCACTAGGGCTGTATCAGGCCATTTTGTGCTTCACTGAATTTTTACATCAATCTTTCTCACTTTTGCAAGGCTTATATCTCATGAAGCGGAATAAAATCATTAATACATGACAGTTTTCAGGCCCCTCTGTTGTTTCCTGGCTCAGGATTGCCTTCTGACAAAAGGCCAGGGTCCTGCACTGTTTATAGGTTTTAAAAAACTGTTGTATGTAACAACAGTAATGGTCCTCATATAAAAATGGTAATCACAGATGTTAATTTTGTCTGATTACACGAATAAGGAAACTCGGGCAAAGAAGATACACAGCTTGTCAAAGCCTGTCAACTTCTTTAAAATGAAAAATCATTTCAAAGCTAAAATCCCCAGTGCTGTGGAGTCTGACCCTTTGACTGATCTTCTGTGTAACTTTAGACAACATATATTTAACTTGATTGTGCTCTCTGTGAATCACATCAACAGCACTACCTTATGCCTATTTCACAGCAAATATATTAAACAAATGAAACAACTTTACTCAAAGCTTAGTCAAACCTCAGAAGACCTGGATATAATGTTGTTCATTCTAACTGGAACATCTGCAAAAGGTGTAAATATTATTAAGACTTCCAAGGTCACTTATTGAAGTGGAAAAAAATAACAACACACACACAGATGGATAGATAGATATAGGTTCAGTTCAGGCATCCAAAACTGCATATATAATAACAAAACAGAAGACATTTTTTGGTCCTGAAGCCAACGGGCCAAGCGCAATCCACAGCCCTACAGCCCAATTCTCTCGCTTCCAGCAGAGGGCAACCACATCCAAACTGGGCAGCGTCTGCAGAAAGCAGCTCACACCACAGCCAAACCCGTGGCCAGGCTGCGCTCGCAATTTAACCGTATGAACAACTGCAAGACAGAACCGAGCCTTGCCCTCGCCAACCAAATAACCGGCACAGACAGCACCTGCAGTCCATACTACGGTCCTCAGGCAACCGGGTAAAGCCCAGGTTTCCACTAGATAACATTAGTGGCATCAATATTATTAGGTGAGTTTCTTGATACTACAATGCACAACTAACAGGAAAACTGGAAAGTTAGTTGAACAGCTCTTAAACAGTGCTTTATTTTTATTATTAATAATAACAACAACAATAATAATAATGATAAACCTGTGGCTTTCATGTTGGGGTTTTTTTTTTGTCCTTAGATAAAAAGTATTTCCCCATGCTCACAGGTGTTACACTCTGGTAGAAATACCATTGCCTTCATAATGGGAATTACTGTTATTGACTAAACAGGGCTGGGATTTCACACCCTAAAGGATGCTACTGCTTTAAAATGCTAATTCTTCCCACCTGTTGATTTCCTATCTAAGGTACATTTTTTTTGCTACTAAAAGATCAATAATTTATTATGCTATCTTTTTTGGTCAAGAGTTTGGAGGAATATTTTGCAAAAATGTTACTCTTGTCCACAGAAACTATAGAAATACCAAAAAACTAACTAATTTTTTATTTCTTCCAAAAGGCACTTGAACATTTAAAGATCAAGGGAAGACAAACATAAGACTAGAAAACTCAAAATACTTCCCATTACATTGCAAAATGGCAATGCAAACCTCTCCGGGCATAAACTAGGGCCTGATTATACAGTCTTTGGATATGTGCACCGCTCTCCAGTATAAACACAGAGAAAGCAAACAGGCAGTGTATCAGAGTAACAAGCACTACTGACCAGGAGCAAGCCTGGTAAACTTTAGCATGTATTCTCTGAATTGTGTTTCTCTTAACAGACTTAAGTTCATCTTATGGACCTTAAAACTCCATTTTTAAGACAGCTACAAACGGGACAAGGACAAACAAGAGGACAACCAAAAGGCACCTTCTTTGTCTCTGTTAGAAACTGTCGGTGGTGTAAACAAGCCTGTTAGAAAGAAAGATTAGTATTTGAATAATGGAGTAGGCTTCCACATTACCTTTTAGGCCTGGAACAAGAATTTGAACAGAGCAGGACTCCTCTGCAATATGTTGAGGATATCCAGACCTTAGCAGTGACAGGAAGGCAAGGCTAATTAGAGTCACCAAGAAAAACAGATCTCTCTTCATAATGAGCACTTACAGGTCACTGACTCCTAAACAAAAAAGAAATGAATAAACAGTTATAAGAATTCCAGAGACTTTCATCAGTTTCTGAACATAAGCAGCATCCTACTACAAAAACAATATATTTTTCCGTGCCATAACCCAGCACAAGTTGGACATGTGCAGGTCCTCCAAGCAGGTTTTGTGTTCCACAGACATACATGAAACATGCAGCAGTGCATTTAGCAGTTTATTTTGGTGTAAGACTGGGTGAGATAAAGCTCAGGAGAAATTTAGTTGAGAAGTATGAGGTTAAGAAATGTTAATAATAGGCAATTCTGTGTTCGGTGATTTCTCACTGGAGGCAGGGATCTCGAAAGGTCAAAGGAGAAAATACAGCACACAGGCTTGCACTGAGAGATGTCAGCACTAAGCTGCCACTTAGAAAGAGTGCATACTGCTCTAAAGAGGCAATTCAGTAGACTATGAGACCATCCTAAAGGCCTGAAATTTCACTTCCCATCTACCTGAGCAGTGAAATTGTGTCCAGCAAATTGTCTGATACAATAACCCTCACGTAAGACGTTGTAGGTGGAAGGCAGATAATATTTCACTCTATCATTCAATGAAGCTACATCAGAGTCTTCAATAAATTCTGAAAAGATTCACCTCTGAAATATACCCTTGTCTAAGCCTACAAGTGGAATGGCTTGCCTGATATTAGGCTGTGAAGAGATCTCAGAAAACGACAGTACAGAAATGGAGTTTGCGTGAAAGGACCATCAAAAGCCGATATTTAGGGGGTGTGCAGAAATACTCTTTGACAAAAGCATTATTTATGTACTTCTGATCTGTTCTCCCAGTCCCTCTTTCACCAAGGCTCTGTACTACACAAACAAGCTGAAAAGTCGTATTAGGGTTTCAAGAGAAATTACCTGTATATCATCCTTTATACCCACAATAGAGACATGTGCCTGTTACATCTAGAGCAAGAAGATTGGACTACATTACTCTCCACTCCCTGATTCCCTTCAAAAATAAGACAAATAGGATTAGGCACAGGTGTGGGGCCAGTACCTGGGTCTGTGCGTCTCAACATGCTCAAGGTCTAGGAGGGTGGATCTGTTATTTTGGGGGTGGCCTGAAGGCATAGCCGCCCTTCAGCAGGGACAGGATAATAAAGAGCTTCAAGGTAAGAATGAGCTGGTGAAGCGGAATCAAAAACTTCAGGGATGGAGCAAGAGGAAGGCAGACTGCCCTCCACGAGCAGAAAAATTCAGTTTGCCTATACTATTAAAAAGCCTCAATCTAATTTTAAATTCCACCATCAATTCTGGTATGTTTAATAGATGTCTTAGCAGATAGACTCAGTAGATGACTTTGGAGTTGCAGGAACAAATTATCCCTCTGAACTGATGTCCAGTTTGCACTTCCATCATCTTCTAGAAGTTAAAATGAGTAGACTGCAATGCGGGGCGGGGGGCGGGGAGGTGGCGGGTATCAGATGGGAGCAGATTTTGTCTCCCTCCTCATGTGGGAAGGGCACTGCACAAGTTACAGGGGAGGTTGCTCTGCCTCATGCTGCCCTTGCTGTACCACCTGAGGCTGTGTCCCCACTGCAGGGCATATTGCTCCTCAGTATACCTCCCAGTTCTCACCGATCATCCAGATCTGGGGCACAGACTGGTGTATGCTGTGAGCCCCTTTTGACGCAAATCTCTTCCTCAGCTTTCCTTCCAAAGGAGAGCAAGGTGCAGCACAAGGACCATGCCTGAAAAAGGTGGGCTGTGTGCTTCGACCTGGGAAGAACTTGTGGGTCAGGGGATCTTGATACATAGTCTAATGGGCTAAGCAGGGCAAGAAAACCTAGGGAAAATGTCTGGTGCTAGGAAATCCTACCAAGGAACAGGGGAGGAACAGGGACTATCTGGAGATTTTCACAGCCACAGCATGCCATGCTCCGGTAACAGGACAGGAGTGAACTACTTCATAGACAAGCTTTGCCCACCAGAAAGGAGACCCACGAGCGTGTTGACCAGAAAAAGGAAGTTTCCACTAAGGTATAATATAACAATTTTATTTTCAAGGCCTCTGTTTTAATTTCCTATTACCTTTTAGTCTAGCAGATGACAATATAGAAAATTGTACTAGAGATGCATTTTGTACCCTCGCCAACACTCCTGTCAGACTAAGTACAAGTGTCATTTACAAAGTCTCCTCTCATAGCTTAGCGTGCAGGTTCTGGAAGGACAGCACTCACTCATATATAAAGATGCTTACAGTATTTTTTTTCCCCCCTTTCAAGAGTGCTCAGTTCCCAAAATTTTGCTTATGTTACCACAACTAAGATGATTGCAGCTCATATACACGTCTGATTCAGCTTTAAAATACCTAGCTCAGGTATTTCTAGGAGCACAGAAACCTACAGAATTATAAACCTTAGCTGATCAAATATTTAGGCCACATTATGTTTTGCACAATTGCAGCAACATCACTCGAGGCTTCTCAAGAGCGCAGACAAAACTGTATTTTGCCACCCAAGGATGAGGAAGCAGAGCTGGAGAAGAAGGCACATCATAAAGGTAGACATGGAGAACAGGGTAGTTGGGGGCAGGAGTTGAGAAACAATAATGGAAATTTGGATGTAAAGCTTCTACAGCCATGCAGAAGCAGCAACCATCCCAGATCCCCAGGGCTCTGCCAGACAAAATCATCAGGAAAACATCTGCTGTGCTGCTGTCCTCTGCTGTCTTGGGCTACTGCTTCCTTTGCTTCTAATAGAGCCTGCCTGAACTGCTAGAAACCAGGACAGACCACTGGCCACTTTACAGCTGTTTTCTAAGGTTATACAAACTATTTGACCACAGTCTTGATATAGGTTTGAAATATCAGATCTCTGTGATGGCACTCTTCTCCCACGCATCCTCACATGCATGCCAAACAAATTACATCACATACATTAAGCTTGAATCGGGCCACACCTCCCCCGAAGGAGATTCCTAACCCCAGGGTACAAGGCACTGAGTCTTGGTGTAATTCATGGCCTAGAAGAGCTCACAGTATCCACAGTGAATGGTTCTGCCTCTTTTTGCCCAGTCCATAATCCACAACAGTCACCAAGCGAAAGAGGGAGCAGCAAAAACTAGCAAGAGGAAAGGTTGAGGAGAAGGGTGTTTCTCCAGATCTTCCCTTCAAAGGCTGCTAGGGCCAGTCTCAGCACTTGAATAGTTAAGTGCTGGTAGACTGGAAAGTGGTGGGCTCCGTAACCAGAACAGGCTTTGCGATGCCAAGCTAGGGACCAGTGCTCCCCACGTGGGAAAGCAGTGAGTTGTGGTTGCCTCAGCCAGCCAGGAGGACATGGCAGAGACTCGTGCCTGGAAGTATCTTCTACAGACCTGAACACAGGTGTTTAACTCTGCAGCAGCCACCTTTGAGAGACAGGTAGTGGGATCATCCTGGAGGACAGTCACATGGATGCTCTGTGGGCTAAGCAGAGGATGTGGGTCCTGCCTGCCCCTGCAGCTCCCATCCCACAGCCCAGCAGAGCACTCCCGCCTTTTCACTGTAGTGGGGGAACTTTAGGATCCAGAAAAGATCAGACAAGGCAGCTTTCAAGCCAAGTGATTTCAGACACACAGCTGAAAGCCTGGAAATTAGGCAGTTTCAGCATGAGCACCCAGGAGGCTGGTGATAACAAGTCTCAAGAGATGACTTGTAGGGGGGAGCAAAATGGCCTGAGATGGAAGAAAACTGAAATTAGGAGGGTGCTCCATTCTCTGCATTAGTGAATAAAAAGGCAGCATCACCACCTCCTCCGGCTGCACTTTATGAAGTTTTAGATGCATCCAGACTACAACTGAAAGATCAAAGCCTGCAGGTATGTTAAATATTAATCTTCCTTTGCAAAATCCTTACACAGCTCGGAGATGAGACAGGCAACGAGCAGCAGAGAACTGTCAAGGCTGCTTGGTGGCTCTGCTCAGCAGCCAGATATGAAGGATTTTCTGGGGAAAACAAAACCTCCAATGAAGCTTCATCACATTCCCCACTGCCTGCAGCTGCTGCAGGGCTTACAAGCCTTAGAGACAGAGGATACAGCTCAGCCTACATCATGATGGCTCAACCCGCAGAGAAAATGGACTCATTCTAGAAAACAGAGCTTCTTAGCGTCAGTCAGGTCACAGCATCCAGACCCATATGACTACTGGGGAAATTACCTTGATCTGAGAAGAGCCACCAACAGGAAATCTCCAAAGAGGTTGTAGACTGAATAATTTATAGAGTCTGCAGCTGCAGTAAAGGGACACATTAGTAGTAGAAATCAAACCAAAAGCACTTTGGATATCACACTCTCCAGCTTCTCCTGCTTTAAAAGGAAACCTCTTCTACAGCTGAAATTGCCTTATATGATTGAAATAAGAGTTTGATCTCCAGGTATGTGCTACAGCAGTAACTTTCATTTTTAAATCCTGGAAAATTCCTTGCCTTTCTGACCTACCTTCAAGTCCTTTCAGACCCAGATTCATAAAAGCATTTAGAAAACTAAGTCCCACTGAAACTGGTCCTCAGAAAAAGGTACCAGCCTGTTTTTTCAAACACTATCGTAGTCCTGGTACTCAAGTATCTTCAGCATTGATAAAACCAATGCCAGAGAGAAACAGAGAAACATTCAGCACTTGTAAAAGCATAAATATTTTCTCACTGTCTATGCAGGGGTCAGGAGTCAAATTTGCAACACTTACAATGATGGCCATTAAATCAGCATAAGCGGAAAGCTTGGGGAAAAAATGAGAAGGAGAAGGCAGCATTTACATGGCCTTTCCTTTAAAATCAAAATGCCTTTATTCCTATTAGGAATTGGAACATAGCAATGCAACCAACACAATCTCAAAACAACTTTTGAGACCTGTCAGCTTTAGGGAATCTGCCTCAGTTGCCAAGAGAGAAGATGTTTATTAAGCCAAGCTTCAAGTGACAAGTTCTTGAGAAGTCATCAGAGAATCCCGGAGGCATTGCTCAAAACCACTGCAGGACCAGCCAGGCCAGCTGGCACCCAGCACTCCTTGAGCTCCCCCACAGCTGTGAATGGAAAGCTTGGAGACCACTTCAGCCAGCAGACACCTCATGCACGAAGACTCTGTATCTGCCAGCAGCTGCTCTACAAGGGCCGGTGCCTTATTGCACACCGTTATTTTGGACCTAGAAGCAACAACACAGATGATCTGCCTAGCTGAATCCAAATGGCTGGGAAATGCAGAAGGATAATGATGCTCGCTGGCATTAGTGCTGAGCCAGCCAACAGCTATCGAATGGCTGTAATCCTCTGTATCATCCTACAGGACTCCTCTTTGAGCTGTTTTCATTTCACTATTGCTGAGTTGTTTTCACTGTTATTATGATTTTTTTTTTTACTATGATTTTTAAAACTATACTTCATTCTTGGAGATCTGGGTGGAATTATCTATGTCCTGAATTGAGTACGTTCCTGATGCAGACAGGCACACAAATCTGCAGAGCCACAGCCACATTTGGCAGACGAATTTCCCAAGCAGGTTTGAGTCAGCACTACTGACACATCAACAGCTTTCAGCAGTTTTCACTCCCCTGACGTTTCTAGTCCTCGTCATCCACATCCCGACAGCTCCCAGAACTATCTGGCAGCCTGTGTATCCTCAAATGCCCCAGCAGTCCCTAAACTGCATCCCAACAGCTGCAACACACACAAAATCATGCTAGTGAGATGCCAGGCTGTCAGGCCGTGACACAAACCTCACACTATTACTATTCACACTATTACTTTGAAAAAATAAAAGAAAAAAAACCAATCAGAAATTAGGTCCCAGGGCTACAAAGGTAACACCAGGGCCTCGCACAGATCAGGGATACATCTCTGGGGGAAGCAGGGAGAGGCAGAAGGGACAAGCCTCCAGCTCTGTGCCTGCAAGTTGCTCTTCACCCCTTGGCCTGAGGGCTGCATATCATTCCCTGGAGAGGATGTCTTTCACACTGGAGATGAAACCTGTGTCACTGACCTCTTCTTTCTCCATTACAGCCTTGCAGATCTTCCTAACCTACAGATGTTTTATGTAGCTATGCTTTTACTTTATCTAAGTGTTTTCTCATTTGTCCTCCCAGCTCCCTCATGCATTACCTTGTATAAGTAAGAATTCACCATTTAGCCAGAATATAAAAATCAGAATCAATGATAGAGGTGCTTAAACAACGGGAGATCATTTCCATAACATTGCAATGCTCTGAAGTTAAATTCTACGTGTTGATTTAAAGGTTAAAGCAATGGGCTTGAAAGATTAAAAAAAAAAAAATCCCTAAATGTTAATACTGTAGAATTGCAAAAATGAGGACTGTAACTGCCGCAGCTACAAAGTCTCTGTAAAGTCTACAGAGCATGGAGTCGCATAAAACAGAGACATAAGACATTCCAGGTCCTGATAATGCTGAAGAACAGTGAAAATTGCTGCAGAGGACAAAAGGGTGAGTCTAAGCTGATGGGAAGCTAACATTACCTAAAAATCTAACTGATAGGAAGTCATCGGTTACTCCCCAAAGTACACTTAATTCTTGCTCAATAGAGCTATTTCCTCAGTCAATGTTTGTGAGGTATAAGGAACTATTAGTTCTGACTGTACAACGTAGGTGCCCTTGTCATATGTAGGAATAGTAGCCTCACTTTCCATCAAGAAGAATGTTTTTAAAAATTGAAACAAATTTCTTCCTGATGTAGTTCTACTGAAGTCAATGAGTTTATGTCAGAATTAACTTACTGTCACCTGTGCTGAAAATATAAAATCAGGGCTTCAGCAAGGGTGAGATGAAAACAGTGCTAGAAGAGGGCAAGTATGTTTTCAAAACCTATAACTACAGGGAGATGGGACCAAAGTGCCAAATCTCTCACAATAACTCTGTACAGTTTTTTAGATGATAAAGAATAACACCTAAGTAGTATTTTACCTTTGTGCAAAGTGTTGGTCAGAGTTAACTAGACATGCTAAACAAAATTTCTCCTGCAGTTTTAATCAAAGTCCCTACTGGGTTACAAGATCTCTGCTGTAGCCTCGTTTGCAGCTGTAATTTACAGAAATAGTTTGTGTTTTTGGGTGCCATCCCTGATATATGTTAGATCAGATTTTCAGTATTCTTAATCAACCCATTTGGGTTTCAAACATAGGTGTCAGTTCTTCTAAAACGTGTCTAAACTGTCTCTGGCTAGCTCCACTCCTATAAAGCATCCACATGAGAACTAGAACACCAGGAATTCACCAAGAATCAATGAATGATGTGGAGAATGCTCCAGAGTACATTTCTTTACATGAATAAATACATATTATTCACATATGCATTTATCATCCTGTTTCTGAAGCTTTAAGGCATCACTTTTCAGCCTTCCACATACACACAAGCTCAGGACTGCCTGCAGAAGTTGGGGTATTTGTGCAATATCTAAGTGCTTAATGCCCATTCAACCAACTTATGCTTTCCAACATATTCTTCCCTCCAGGTACATAGGAGTTTTCCAGGTGGGCCTGAGAGCTGTCTTCTGGAGGGCTCTGGACAGACTCAAAAGGCAAACTTAATCTGGGGAGGGTGGGCCCTGTCCCTCACCAACATTCTTGGAGGTGCAGGGAAGTGGCAGAAAAGTCTATCTAGGCCACATCCAACCACCCCAGACACGTCAGTAGTGCCACATGACTTTTGCTCAACAGAAATGCCACTCAAGTATTGATCGGAAAGATGAGAAGTGCCAGCTATGGAACATCCTTAAAAGAATTCAAACCCACCACTCCAGCTCCCCATGACAGCAATTGCTCCCACTGGATGGATGCAGTAGACTAAGTTAGACTACACTTAGACATGCCACATTAAAGAATGGAAGGCAAACAGGGAAGAAGCCAGCTCAAGCCTAGCAGTGGGACACTAGACTAAAAAGGGGGGAAATGAGTGTTCTCCCTTCCCTGCTTTCTGTTATGACGTCCCACAATTGACTGATGTATAAACACATGGACAGGTCAGGAATGCCCAGACAGAAGACAAAATTTAAGCAAAGCAGTTTGTGAGGCTCGAGGAAGAGTAAAGACAAGAGAAGAACATAGGATGTGATTGACTAGTGGGAAAAACACAAGGCAAAAGTGAAAAACCATATAGGCCTGACCAGGGCAGAAAGGCCGAGAAAGGACAGAGGGAGAGACGGCACCATCCCAGAGTGCAAGTGGATGGGAGAAAGGTTTGCTTTTGGTTGCCCCAGCATCCTACTCCTCCCTGAGGAGGAGAACACACAGAACAGAGCAGCAAGAGCTTTTGCCCCCATTTCTCACACATTAGATATGCAACAGCTACATTCAAAGAAGGTTCCGAGAATAAAGGGAAGCCGCTTGATTGCTGCCCCGTCCTTCTTAATGCTGCAAGCGTGACACCTCAAAAAGCAAACCACAAGGCAGGGCATAGCTGGCATCAGGAGATGCCTATTTATCAGGACAACTTTACTTAGAACCAGATCTTGAGCTAGCAGAAGTTATAAGCAGACCTTTGGGTGGGATTTAACCATCCTGGCTGAGGTGCACAGCCTCAGAAAACTGCCCTGAGCTCCCTGTATAATGAAGTCAGAGAAAGGCACCTTGGTGTGGGGATTCTTATCATCCTAAAACAGGACAGATAATTAACTGGAGGTATCTGTTCATTGCCCAGTATGACTAGCTCGGTCTTTTAAGTATGTAAAGTTAGGTAAGGGGAGCCCTACCACCCCTAATTAGCTAAGCCAGTCTATGGGAGGGCTAATAGCAGCCTGGCTCCCCCACAGCAGTTCCCGTTCTCTGTACTCATTACCCTCCCTTTCCCTGTACTATCACCAACCACCAGCTGATCACATCACGAGCTAGCACAGGCTACTACACCAGCAGAAAGCTATTCTTCTTTTTGTGATGTTATTTTTCACTTGATTTAGTTCCTTGGTTCCTGGCGAGGGTAAAATGGCCATCATTCCTGTGAAAAATGTTGTCAGCCAGGGAAAGAAATGCCCTTGGCAGCAGCTGAGATGGCCTTCAGTGTGTTACAAAACTGTGCCCTTGCATGCCAGTGGCATACAGAAAACAAAGATGCGTAAGTGAAAAGATGCGTAAGTGAAAGAATTAAAGGGTCTAAATTCACCAGGGGAAAAAAATACAAAAAAAAAAAACCCACACAAAAACAAGCACGTAATTAGAGTAGGAACATTTCAAAAGGAGAAAAGATATGGCAAAATACCAGGCTGCAATGGTAAATAATATCCAGCAAAAGACAGAGAGCATAGATATAACTACATGAGGTGTTTTGCAATAACATGCAAGCCACCAAGGGTCATGGAAATGATCCAAGAGTGTTATCCTCAAATGACAAGGACATACTTCTCATAACGATATCCTCAATATAACAAAACACCATGGTACATAAGCATGCATGATCAACATCGTGCATTTGAACTGGGGCAGTATCAATGCAATTTCAACAAAGGGTTATTTTACTCTCAGGCTGGGGATCTGCAGAGACAAAGTAACACTCTAATAACAGTAACACGTGATCCTACGCTGAAACTTCCCTACCAGGTCCCAGGAGCCTCGGAAAAGGAGAGAAGATAAGTTATATTGGTGACACAAAGACCAACAATACATTCAGTAAAACGGCTAAGCCTCAATGTAAGAGAAAAAATTTAAAGAGTATCAGAGCAAAAATCAAGCCTCACAGGAAATACAGCCACATATCTTCACTGGACAAGTAAAGGGTGAACTTGATAGCAATAGTACTACTCAATGTCCTTTCACTCTTAGAGACCTGAAACACCTTTCCAAGTGCAGGAAGGGGAATCTACCAAAGCAGCTCCCCAGGTTAAGAGAAAATATATGGTAAAGTACATAGAAATTGCTGTAGAAGCTAAACACAGCGGGGGAAAAACCAGGGGTTTGTGCATCTGATATGACTTAGTAAAAGCACACGTAAAGATACACGATTCCTGGAGATAACTAGACATTAAAAAACTTCTCAGAAGTCAAAGTGTTCTTACCTTAGTATGCCACAGCAGACTCACTAATCAGTCTGTATCATTGGCAATAGTCACGATCCTACTTCTGAGGTATGCCGAATGGCAGCCAGCTGAAAGAATATCTTTCAGTGGCAAAACATTTCCCACAGCAGCTTTTATACATACCACGATACGCATATTCAAAATCCTTTGCCATGTACAACACACTGGTCTGCAAATATTTCAAAAAATTAAGAAAGAGTACAAGTGATTGCATGCAGGTTTGAGATGCTTTTGACAATCTCATTTTGAAAAAGAAACGTGAATTCAGAAACAATGTGTAGAACGCAATCTGCAAACAAGGGTGTTTACCTGAATTCACATAAACTGAAAGTGTTACTTCCTTTATCCATATACCACCATGCTTCTGCTACCAAAAGATTCTTGAGGATCACAACTCCCCTTGGGAATTTTTTGTTAAAGTCTTTCCATCTAACCAACTGCCCTGAGAGTATTCTTTATTTTAATAATGTACACTTCCAGGGAAGATTATAACCAGTTATGTTAAGTGGTAACTACTGGCATCTCCACCTGCTTTGGTACTCAGCAAATTCTCTAATAGCAGCAGATGCATCATTCACACAGCTAGAACATGACCGGAGGCCAGTTGCACACAAACTAAGAAGCTGTACATCAGCTAAGCAGTGATCCTTTGAACCTCAGCATGTACCTGTCCAGCATTGATAGGGCACTTAGAGGAACAAAAGCTAATGCTACCGCTTTGATTATGCGGCTACCAGTAAAAGAAAAGGCTTCAGAGGTGTTAAAGACTACACTGACCCTGCCGTGGCTGAAATCCCAGCATTGCCAGCTGATTTAAGCAAAGGAAGAATGAACAAAAAAAATGAGACTTGCCACAGTTACTCAGTGCTGCTAAAATGGTACAGAGCAATCAACTCTAAACACATCAGAAATTTCATATATCTGACACTGTAGGTGCAACATGCAATAACAACTTCCCTAAAATCAAGGAACAATGTGAATGCAATCACGTGCAAAATAAGCCTAAATAGGCAAATGCATGTTTAAATAGAGAGCTGCTTCGAAGACATAGTAAAAACTATGATGACCAGATGTGGCGGGTTGACCAAGCCTTTCTTTCCCAACAACTTTCCTCTCCTCAGCAGGGAGAAAATGAAGTAGAAAAAAACTCGTGGGTCAAGATAAAGACACTTCAATAAAGCCAAAGCAAAGACCATGCATGAAAGCAAAGAAACCCAAAAGATTTATTCTCTACTTCTCATCAGCAAGCAATGTCCAGCCACTTCCTGGGAAGCAGAGCTTCAATACCCATAGGAGTTGCACCAGAAGACTAGCATCATAATAATGAATGCTCCCTGCCCCCCGTCTCTTCTCTCTCAGCTTTTATTGCTCAGCATGATGTCATATGGTAGGGAATACCCCTTTGGTCAGTTTGGGTCAGCTGTTCTGGCTGTGTCCCTTCCCAAGATCTTGCCCATGCCCAGGCTGGTGGTGAGGGGGGAATGCTGGAGACACAGCCTTGGTGCTGTGCCAGCACTGCTCAGCAGCAGCCAAAACACTGGTGTGTGATCAACACCTTTCCAGCTACCAATACAAAGCACGGCACTGTGAGGGCTGCTATGGGGAAAATTATTTCAGCCAGATCCAATACACCAGCACCATTGACAAACATCTGACAGACCCTGGCATTAAGTGCCAAGAGATTTATTTTACATGGAAGGACACACACACACTGTTGTAGCTAACATGACAACATCCCTGGGCATATCAACTTGGTGTTGCTTTGCACAAGCTTGGCACGTACCATCCAGAAACTAAACTCACGATTTGCAAGATGTGGGATGCCCAGCTGGTCTCTCTTCAGATGGGAAGGTTTCAAGTCAACCATAAAACTGCCCCAGCATCTAAAGAAGAGTTTTTTTCCAACAGTGTACTAAGTTCCCGTTATACCTGTAGCACTACGGAAGTAGATGTAGCAGTGGGCATGGTCTGTGTAAAAATCAGTCATTTAAACACTTCTGGTATATAACCTATTTACCTACCCCCACAAAACTTGCAAAGATAATACAGTTGCCTCCAAATACGATGCACAGTGTAAACTTAAATGGTCCAACTTGAATAATTCTGGAGACGTGATATTCAAGGCATGAAGATATCTGGAAACTGGTAGAAATCAGCACATTCTGTCTAAGGGGAACAGCACAAGGACTTCTTCAGACAAATCAGGTCCCTCTTCGCTATTTCCTCAACAAAACAAGCAAAGATTATCTGTGAATGCTCTGTGAAGAAATACACCTTGTCCTTTCAAGGACTACCCTTGAAAATTCAAAAGAAATACGGTACTGGAAAAACTGTAATTCTTCCTTGAAGATTTAAGATTATGTTCAGAAATACTTAAATGAAGAAGACGTAAGGAAATAGCTATTTACACTGTCTAAGGATTTTAAACTAATTTTGAACTATTTAATTGTGAATTACTGTTATATGTTCATGCCTTTGTGAAGGTTTTATATAACATTTATAAAAAAGAAAGGTAAGCAGAGAGTGACTATAGAGTTTTTGGCACTCTGCAATTACATAGAAAGCAATTCTGACATGAAGGTATTAAGCAGTAATGGAAGAAAACCTTCAGTAAGGAGGTTTCTCAGCTGCAGCTCATAACATGGCTCTCGTTACACCATCACACCTCATCTCTGCATTGGCTTTAAACTGCAAGTTCATTGCACAACTAGAAACACTGCAAATGCATCTGTGAATGCTGCTGACAGATCCACCACCCTGGAGCCCCCGCAGCATGCATGAGCATGCTTGCTCCGCCACATTTCCTCAGTATCTGTTTCCTTCACGTTTCTTGTATGTAACTCCACTAACCAGCCAGCCATCAGAGACCTGTTTTCTCATTAATACCATTCTGACAAGAGGGTTGATTGACAGACACTTTTCTTTTCCTATGTAATAAGAACTTTTTGCCATTTCCTGTGCTAGGCCTTCACTACATTCTTGTCTGATGTTTTTATTTTGATTGGCTGCAGTTACCATGCCATCTAACACTGCCAGTTCCTTCACATATTAATTTTTTTTAAAGCTCTTTAGTTTAATTCCCAAAATTTAGAGGATCCCTTATAACTCGTCCTCTGATGATAATCATAAAATTCTACTTACATTAATAATGTCCTTAGAAAACCTACCATGCTTTCTTGTCTCCCTTTAACTCTGATAGAATCAACAGCTTTTGTACAAGATTCTCTTAAAGTGCTTGTGAAGCCTTTTAAAATGGATGTAAGTTATTTTTGTGCCTTCTTTAGTGAAGATGAACAACTAACAAACCCTTCAGCTTCTGTGCAGCACATTCTTTAGCCAACCAAGCATTACTTCATGCAAGCTTCATTGTCCAGACCTCACAGCACAGAAACGAGCAGACTGCCCCCAGCATTCAGACCAGATGGAGATAAAATCAACCCCTGATCCACAGTCTCTCATTAGGTCCATAGACTAAGGAGTTCACTGAAGACTAATAATTCCATGGTTATTATCAACAAGGTTCAATATCTACTGAAATCAGCATTATCACAGGGGAATTTGGAGGGATCCACAACTAACCCTGAAAATAACTCAAACTGAAAATCTTCAAGAGTGCTATCTGTTGGATTTCTTATTGTCATTATTTATGCTTATTCCAGTTAGCAAATCATACTAACAGGACCAAAAAAAAAACCCCCAAAAAAACCCCCAAAAAACCAAAACCATACAACAAAACCCCCAACAATCACAGAGTGAATCATGCTTATGACCAGACAAAGATGGGCACCAGGAACCTAAGCACAGCTATGGATATAGCTTCATTCTTCAAGGTCCCCACTCAAAAATTAGCCGGAGTTGAAGCAGTTTCTCTTTTCATTCTCTCTCCTTTGCTCCTGTTCCTCACCCAAACCCTCCAGATGAGAGCTGCTTAAGTCAACACTGGCAACACTACCACTGAATCTGTATCTGTGGTCTCTTCCCAAGTCCAAAGCATCCAAAACCATCTCCTAACAATTCAGCCACCTTGCAGTAGGAGGTGCCTGTGGTCCTGTTGGAAAACTTACTTAGGTGCCTATGCCTTCCTTACTGCACAGACCAGAGACCATGAACATCTTGCCTGAAGAGAGTGACATGACACTACTCTCCCACCTAGCCCATTTATGCCCAAAATAACACGTCCCAGCTCCTTCAGTCTCCTCTAAGCACACTGTAAGCATAAGGTTAACAAAAACCAGCCATTCCTTTCCAAAATGTGGTGGGGAGATGCCTCTCTCTTGCAGACTGGCTTCTTACAGGAGTGCTCACACCGAAGGAACAGACTTCCCTGGACTGTTTAGGCTTTCCCTTTTTTGTTTTCTAAAATCAAAGCGGTATTAACACTGGAAACTGTCTTGGGAGCTGCGGACACAGTCGTGGATGTTCAGTGGCCCCACTTCCAAATTGTTGTGTTAGTGACAAGGGCACCTTTCCAGCAGATGAGAGAGGCAGTGGGTTGAAGCAGTGCAATGAGCTGCATGTGGATCTCCCGCTTCCCAGGTAAGTGCTCCCAGCCAGTAGATTATTACATGACAGCTGGGTAGCAGCAGTCCATTTTTCAAAGAGAACTGCAGAAAACTTTTTTCAGAGCCAGTCTTCAAAGTCTCCGTGCCTGAAGGACCATTGGGCACCCACATTCAAGGCAAGGTTCCAGCATCTGGAACTCAAGTTCCTGTAAGCACTTGGCACCAAAGGTGGTGAATTTATCTACTCCCACATCCAGCAGAGGGAATCCCAGCACATCTCCCTCACAGGCATTTTCCAGATGGCTGCTGTGGCCATCACACTTTGCTGGCTGTGGCAAGTCGCTTTCTTCAGCGCTTAGCTCTCCTCCGTTTGCTCCATACAGCACATAAACATTGTGGATTCTTGGTCTGGAGCCAGGTATCTAACTTGCAGCACCATGAAACTGTTTATTCACCTCCATGTTTCATTCACATGCTTTATTCTTGGACTAGATGATCTTTCAAGGTCCCTTCGAACCCAAACTATTCTATGATTCAGTGTAGAAGAAAACCAATGTAAAACCTGAAACACCCCACCATCTGCCTCACTGCTCTG
Source organism: Falco peregrinus (assembly GCF_023634155.1). Classification (NCBI taxonomy): domain Eukaryota; kingdom Metazoa; phylum Chordata; class Aves; order Falconiformes; family Falconidae; genus Falco; species Falco peregrinus. Next base: position 66,284,564 of record NC_073727.1, read on the forward strand.
TTCTGGCCTCCAGGACACCCTATGGACCTCCTAATCAATTTTCTGATACAGTTTTGAGGAAGCAGCATCCAAACAGTGACAGCAGCTAAAGATCCTTGGATCCTAATAAAAGAGGGTCCACTGATGAAGAACTTGAGCAGACCAACTTCCATTCTCTTCTTGCCAACAGACATCTTATACAACTATAGGCAAATCACCCAGAACTGGATTTTTCTGAAGGGACACTTCAATGCATGAGATGAGACCTTGCTGGATTTCCAAAACCACCTCTTTCTAAAGCTTCAGGCTCCTACTAGGTTGTTTTCCACTTGACTGAAGAGTTTACCTAGCTCTTAAAATCCAGCCATACTCCCTTGCAGCTTTCAATCCCAAATATATAAAATTGAGCACATTTAGCATTGGCAGAAGCACTTAATAAAGCATTTTTAGATCTCCCCCTTGTACAGGTGTTTTCTTGGCTAGAAACATCAGAAGGCTTTAAGCATTCTACTGACATCTCTTGAGGGATCCCACTTTCGCAGCCCACGAACAGGACGCCCGGCAGCTCAGGTGCAAACCAGAAGGAAGCACTCGAATTTTAAGCTGCTGTACCAACCAGTAACCTGAGGGGCTTTCCCTACAGCTGATGTCTTACAAGCCCTGTCCCTGCCTCCTTCACTAGACTCGTTTCCCAAATTACATCCCAACACTCATCAAGGGAAAGGAAAACAGCAAGACCCTGGCCACACGGCCTTACGGGAAACGTGGTTCAGCTGTGAAGTCCAGCCAGCAGCAAAATGCAATGCAAAGCACAAGCTACGCTTCCCATGAGATACCATGAGAATATTTTTGGCTAAACACTTCTGGTTTTCAGCCAAAAATACTTTGACAACAGAACTAAAACTACCCCGGAAAACTGACACTTTTCTTTAAAAAGCTATTTTGCCAAAAGCCTTCCCACTTTAAATGGATTCTGGTTCAAGAGTTTTTGGAACGGCCCTAAAGATGGCTAAAGAAGAGCTTTAGAAACAATGTAGAATCACTCAAAAGTAATCAGAAAAAACGGCCTTCAACGTAATGTACAATTTGTAAATTACACTGTAGATTTCTGCCGCTTCCACAGTGCAATTCTCTGCTGGCTCTAGGACTACACCATGTCTGAATACCATTTTGACTATGGATTTAAGTTGTATATTCTCTTTCATGTATTAATTAAAACAATAACTTCACTTTAACAGATACATCTAAGAATTTTCTGAAAGACAGTCCAAACACTTAAAAGAAATACTTGTTAAGTCTTGTCTACAATATTTGCATACCTTATTTATGCTGCAACAGTAGCATAATAAAATTTTTTATATACGTCTAGCAATTCATCACAGATTAAAAGATCCCAATACCACCGTTATAAGCAACACCTTTAAATCAGTGGGGGTTTTATATCCTCTGATCACTATAATGCCTCAGATATTCATGAACACATAAACAATGTAACACAAAAGATCTCAGCTACAGAGAGGAAAACATGGGACAATAGGTTTTTTTACATTTGCTAAATTTTTAAAAACTTTAAATACCCAAGGATCAAAGTTGCAGTATTTCCAGTCCAGAGGCTCTTTCTATTTCACTATATGGCAAGTGAAATTAGGTATTTCAGCTGTCCGCAGTGGTTTGATTTTGCTAGAAAATTATCCCCCTCCTTAATCTCACTGCCTACATTGAGCACATACGTATGTATGCACAGAGGTCAGAATGGATACTCACAAGTCCCTTTATGAATCCTATTTTTCATACCTCATGACTGAAAAGGTGGCATGTGGCCTTCTGGTTACCGAAGTACAGCTTACTCTCATATTCCAGCTCATTTAGACCAAGATTTTATATCTTTACAGGCCCTTAATTTTCATCAAGCATTCCTGTACACTACAACTTCCAAGTTGATTTGGTTTTCACCGAGTTTGCTCTTCATTACCCAGTGGTGTAAATCCAGCCCTTACTGGATCTTCTGTCATCTGCTTCACTTCTGCAACGTCAGTCTTCACTCCCTGCTTTGCAGCTGTATTAAAAGTTCACTTTTTAAAGTAGAAAACAGCCAGCTGCTTAGGAATAAAAGTAGAAGGATGGAGAAAAGCACTTAACATTTCCAAAACTAAACTGATATTGACTCTCTGTTACCAGGAATTACAAACCATTAGTGAACTGCCCTGAGTTTCAACTGTAGGAAAAGTTATATATCATATAGTTTTGTCCTTCCCTGCTCAAAGGAAAACAAGCTCTTCCAATGGCAAATTTGTATTTTTTATGTTGTTTTAAACGATTTTTTGTATGTTTTAAACGCTCAATCTCCCCCACGCCCCCAAACAGGAATTCAGTGATCTAACCCACATGGGTACTTCTCAACAGAAAGGTCCAACATTATCTGAAAGAATCTAGCGAGCTCTTATTTCCCTTACCTTCCCCTACTACTTGGGGATCATCAATCATATTCTGTCACTTACAGGGCAGCCCCCTAACAAACATCCAGGCTTTTTCCTCTACATGCTTCCAAAGAGTGAAAATATAAAAGTCTCTTACCTTATGGTTGCTGAGAAAACGGGAACTGCAGAATGCTCTGTGCCTGCAGGGACACTGCACAGATGAACCTCATTGCTGCTGTTTACAGAAGTCTGACAGTTTTTAATTTGAAAAGAGGTTGTCTTTTGCTTTTCGACAGTTCAACAAATCAGACAAAACAGTTGCAAGTGTTATCTGTAAACAGCTTCCTGTTTGAAATAGATCAGCTGTCCTACAGGACAATAATTAGGAAAGAAGTGTGGGAAAGCTGAAGAGGTCCATGATGTAAGCTTTTTATTTTGGGAATGTACTTTTTTGGGAATGCACTCTTACTCTCCCCTCCTCCTCTCTAGCAGAGAACCCCTTTTTAACCATTTACATCTATCCAGCTCTAAGCCATGCATGCACACTGTCCCAGCACAGCACTTTCCTTGCTTTGCTTCAGTGGATATGAAATGCAGCACCAAATCTTAATGTGGATAATTAACACACTCTCCCCTTACTGAAATTCTCTCCATTCTTGCAGTTGGCTGTAGCATTCTTGACTTGAGTAAAACATGCAACGGTTTCAGAGCTGAGTCTCAACACTCCTCAACACTGTAAATGCCAAGTTACCCACATGGCATACTTCTTCACAAAATTTTGGAGTTTGAGTTTTTGGGTTTGGGTTGTATTTTTTAAACATTTTTTGATTACGCTTTCTATGTCAATGTGAAGGGGGGAAAAAGGAGACAGAAATCCTTCATGATAGCTTCCAAATAGCTGTACAATTCTGGTTTTCATCTTAAAGAGCTAGACTAGTTTGAGCCCTGGGTAAACCACAGTACTCCAGGTATCTTCAGATAGGAAAAAGACAGAGTCAGCCGATTGTGGGAGGTGGTATTTTGAGAACACCTCCCTCTGTTACAGCAGTTTATACTTCAACAGATAGTAACAGCTTCACTCTCGACTTCCAGGGCAAACACAGAGTACCACTTATGACTATACCAATTAATACCCTCTAATGAATACCTGCTATATTTGTAAGGCTGTAGCTCTGTTAAGCTTCAACAAAGAAGGTACCGGAATCACCTGCCCCCACCCCTGCTCGTGTCACTGTTCCCCTCTCCCAGTTTCTCCAGTTATGGTTTGAGGAATCATGCTGTAAGCCAAGTGCTCTGCAGGACAAAAGCCTGGGTAACTCCCACTACGTGACTTCTTACTGGAAGACTAGGATGGCAGCTGGAGCACTAGTGGGAGGTTCCTTTCCATCTTCCACAGTCCCAAGACCAGAAAAGTATCAGAACACCAAAAAGGTTTTAGACTGAGGCACTAGAGAAAGCTGTAATAGGACCACATGGGTGTTCACCTCCTTACCACCCTTCTGATCCACTCTTGGGGGAGGTAGGTCCACTCCATGGAGAATTTCATGGGGTGGGGGGTGGGGGTGTGTTTGCAATGCAAGCTGATGACACGCAGTAACTATGCACTCTTTTCCTGCATTGCTTATGTTATGTCCTCTCCCGCAGCAAACCTCTCCCTGGCACCAAGGTGTGCAGCCTCCACCCCCACCACAGCTCTGCACACGCTGAGCAGCTTTGCTGGCAATGACAGCAAAACCAGGGATTGCAGATAGCACAGCACTGCAGAGGCAGTGGTGCTGCATACTCAGGACTCCGTGTGGGCTACCTTCACAAAGGCAGACCTTTCCTAAATCCTCCTGTTTCCGTGTTGGGCTGGAACCCAGCTACCCTCCTCCATTGCTATAAACGCCTGCAATTTAACATACACCAAATGGTCACAAAATTTAAGAACTGATGATCACTTCAGTAAAAAAAAAGACAAAGTGGTGGAACATGAACATAAGGACCCCACAACTCCAATTTAAAGTTCAGTTTTATGCACACAAGCCCCGTTATTCAGTGGGAGCAGAAAGCAATTAGCAGGATTGGGCCCTTGCAGCACTCTGTTGACAGCAACTTGCCAAGAGAAATGTTTGATGTAAAGAATGCAGCAAAGTGACTGCAGTCCAAGCCTTTGAAGATCATATTACGATGGCAAAGGCAACGGCCATTTACATATATATCTACTCTCCCTGTAAACACAAGCAAATAACTTGGAGGCCAGCACCAGAAATCAAGGGAAAAACAGAGGCATTTCAGGGAAAGCTAGTAGAAAAGGTAGGATTAAATGCTGGGGAAGCAGAAGTGAAAAACAGACATAAATAACCAGAGTTCAAAACAAAGGGCAAACACTATAAATGCAGTGAAAATGCTTTCTGTAGGAAAGGGGAAAATAAGCAAGTATCTGGTTTCCTTTCAGCTATGAGAGAGAAAAGGGGGCAGACCACTTACAGAAAGGCATAAGCATCCTCGCCCACCCAGAAAGCCAACTGGAAGCTGTGTAGCTGCATTGGTGCATCATCTAAATCGGGCTGCTATGTGCAAACGGGGGGTACTGATGCATGCACTACACAGGAGCAGCTTAAGCCATCACAACAGATGTTGGCTATTAAGCTAAAGTTTTTCCTCATGTTAATATTCCTGTCTGAGAAACTGTAGCACTTCAAGAGGTGATTCACTAGTCTTTCAGCCACCCTTGTCAGATGGAGAGGGACAGCCTTCAGAGGCTAGGGTATACAGCAAGACACACCAGCTAGACCAGCCACCTCAGCTTGACACACAACCCAACATCCACCCAGCTTTTAGCTCAGGTTAAACACCATGTTGACACAACTATAGGTAAAAGTCTTGGATTGAAACCAACCAAAACCACATAGACAAAAACCAATTGATTTTAAAAGGACAAGAACAAGTCTTCTGTTAGAAAAAGAAAAAAATGTTTATGCATTTTAGGAGCCTTCAGGCAAATTTTTCTCCTCTTTCCATAATCAGTTGGCATTATCTTTGTGTCTGCTAAGAGGATTAAACATAATACCTATTTAAATTAAACACAATGGCTATTTTAAAATGTTGTTATGACAAGATGACAAGGCCCTAATTCTCCCCTTGGTTTCGTAAAACACGCAATGGTATCAGCAACATTCCCAATCAGATTTTCCCAGAGAATGAAAACTGCCAATACCCAAACTCCTTAGTAAATCAGTATGTGAGCTCAACTGCTGGAGCTCAGCTTGGCGTAGACCATCACAAATGCTGTTCCAGCTCCCGAGAGCAAGGGCTGCCTTGCTAAGGAGCCCTCAGGGGGCCTCCCAAGGCAAAGTCCTGAAAGAGACAAGGAGATTCAGCAGACTCACAACTCCTCCACGGTACAGATTTGCACACCAGCACTGCGAGTGCATCCCCTCCTCTGTCCTGAGGCAACGTAAGGATGTGTCCCATTCCCTTTGGCAACACCTAACAGTAATTGTTTAGGCATGAAAATAGGAAACAAATTTATTAAGCAAGATACTCCTGCCAAAAAACAGGCTGTAGGGCTGCCCCTGTGGAGATACCCATCTGAACCCCATTCCCTTAGCGCAGCTCCAGAGGGCAGGCAGCACCACTGCACTCCACAGGCAAGGAGACACCAGAAACTATCCTTCACCACCTCTTCTGGGCAATACACAAGATGTATGGTGGGCAAGGTCAGTGCAGAAACAGCAACATGGGTTTAACTTTGCAGTTGTGTAAAATCTGGCCTTCAGCTTCATTAGTTGTGTTGCACTAACGGGTTTTTGTATAAAATTTCTAAGCAGCCTTTGCTGCCGCAGCAGCACTTTTTCCTGTTACTCCCCATCTCTGAAACTGGAATCATCTTTTCAGTGCCTGGCTTTAATTCTATCTTTGCTGCTCCAGGGACAGATCAAAACTGAGCCAGACATGTCAGCACAATATCCAATAATGAAAAGCATTAGCTATTAATCATTTAGCAACATCTAGCAGTGACTGCTTGTTGCTAAGCTTAAGAATAATTTTCCTGAAAAAAAAAAACCAGTAACTGGAGGGTAGAGGAGGGTATACCTGAACTTGCAGACCGTAACAAATCCAACAAACTTTCTCCTCTTGATCACAAGACATAAATAAGATCCTTTACACGCAGCTCTCTGCAGGGAACAGAGCACTAGTATAAAGAGATGCTCCTGTCACTTCTTTCTTTTACTCTCGGCAGAACACAGGCTGCTCACACGAGCGCCCGGCAGGCAGGCAGCAAGAGGCACCACGAGGCCACTGCCTTACAGAGGGGTCAGCCATCGGCACTGATCAATGCTGCACAGGCCCGCAAGCAGGACAGGAGAACACTCCCTCAGCCTAACCACAAGCCTTCTTTTTACGAGACTTCATGACTTTCTGTAATCAGTATCTTTTTTTCTGTCACTGATACACCTCTGGAGACCTAGAAAGCACATCCCACAGAGGAAAAGGTCTAGCTTCTCGGCACTGCTCTGGCTTTTAGGTATAACAAGAGAATCAAACTCGGGCCTCCCACTTGGAAAATTCAGGGAAAAAAAGGCATAGGAAATAGATTATTTCAGCCCACAATGCAGGAATGACAGGATTTCCTTCTAACGCTGTTTGGTGCGAGGATTGCTACATTAAAACTTACACTCAAGAAAGGTTAATCAGACATGATGTTATCATTCATCGGATTATCGTATTAATACGAGACAGGTCAAGCACTTACCACCCAAAACTTCAAGCAAGTTCTGCCACACTAGAATTGTGACACATCTACACACCCTTTCAAAGGAAAAATCAACGGGCAGCAGCCTTCCTCACAGACCAAAGTATTTGAAGACATTTGTGAAAGGGTTCATATGGAATAAACAATGAAAGCTCTAATATCGGGTGTAAATCCCAAGAGCACCTAACAGATGTAAAGCTCCTGCTCCTCGTTTTGGGCTACTACAGGAAAGAATCGCTCTTTTTATACTCTTCAGTACCTGGTTGTCTCTTCACATCGACACCACCCATGTACTACTACTGCTCAGGGTCTTGGTACAGAATGCCCCAGCACTTCTGCACACAGACCAGCTGATAAAACTCCTGAGGAATCGCGCGTTCAAGAGTTCAACTGCGCCAGCACATGAAAGGTATAGGAAAAGTCTAGCAGCATCTCATATGGAGTCTGTTTAGGTTAAGGTAGCATTTGACACTAGTATTCCAGCAGCCTCATTAGCACTTGACCAGATGGCATCAACTGACTTTCCAGATTGCAGGCATACACTTGATATGCTTGTCGAGGGACAGAGGGAGTTGGCTGACTATCACTGACACTAACACACAAGGGAGCCTGTGAATAAAGGTAAACTAGGACTAAAGTATTTTGCAAAGCACACAGACTGGTATTTTTATGCCACAAAAAATTCACCTTTACTTGCAGCTTAGTTGATGCAAGAACCACGAATGGCTTTGACAGCATTATCCTTTCACTCAAAGAATTTGCTTGTGGGGCCAACACGGGCCTTTGCATTTCATATAGTTCAAAGGGCTTGCAACAAGAGCCAAGAAAAATCTATAGCCAGCTGGCAATGCCTGGGAACATTTGCAATCTTTACATTCAGTTTACTAGATTTCTCCTCCCCCGCTTACCCCCTCCCAGTGCTTCAAAATAGAAACACTACTGACATTTTTATTACTATGAAGAGATCAAACCTGAGTTGTATTCACCACGAAACAGGAAATGCCATCTACTGAAGCCTGCTGTCTGATCACCACCTCTTCTTGCAGAGGTTACACAGCCCCAGCAGACTCGCCAACCTCTAACTAAAGGCAGTTAAGTCTCCCAATACTCCTCAGACTGCTTCTTCCAATGCACACCAGCAAATATCAGTTTGCACAGGCTACCATCTGGTATTGTTGCAGCAGGAAGCTTAGTAACATGTCTGTCTTGAGACTAGAATTAATTTGGGCAGACTTGGTGGGGTGGGGTTTCCGACCTGAGTAATACCCATTTTGACAATGACAACTTGAATTCTAAAGTTCTGGTACTCCTGCTGTAAGATGTTTTGTGATTACTCTCCACACAAGCTGCCAGGGTTCGGGTTATTACATACCTATAAGTCCCCTCACCTGATTCTAAGGGAAGCTGATGAAGTCACTTCTGCTGAATCATCCAATACGAACAATAAATAGTGAAGGAGTTAAGCGAGGAATAAAGTTATACTCCAGAGAAAGAAGCTCGAAAGGAGAGACAAGAAGGCCTTAAGGTAATCCAACTTCTTCAAAGATACAGCCTGCTTTTTTGTGCAAACATTTCAAGCCTTGTCAGCAAGTAGCAGGAAATTAACTACTAATTGCGACGCAGCACGTGTTGTCCTTGTTCTCTTTGCATTCTCTGCACAAAAAGGAACAGCATACAGCTATCCATCCTGTCCTACTAAACTGAAGTTACGGCATGACTTAAGCGCCTTCAAAAAGCAATGCAGAACTTGTTTTAAACTTTTAGTTCTTCAGTTGTGAAGAAGAAAGGTATCAAATGGGAAGCACCCAAAACCACAGTAAATGGGAGAAGGAAATAAAAGGTACAACCCTCAACAAGTGGCACTTCTCCTCCATCTACTGCCAGGTAGGAAGATGCAAGTTATTAAAATCCCCTGGAACACAGGCTGTTACCTACTTAGCTCTTCACCTAATAGGCTGTCTCCATAATCAGGTGTCTTTTACTGTATTAAGCACTTGCTCCTAAGTAACAGAACAGCCTGTTCAGCACAGTGAAGTACTAAATTTATATAAACTGCTCAGAACATTTACAGGCCCAACTCCATGCTCTCCCCCGAGCCAGAAAAATCGTTACTTGCTGGAAGTGTTTCTAAACAGATATGCAAGTCAAAAACGTAGTGTTTGTAAGACACTATCCCGCAGCCTTCAACTGCTGTGACACAGCTAGTCCTTCCTCACCTCTCCATATACTGCCAAGTGTGTACCAAACTATGTTAAAACATTATTTAAAACCCAAATGTTCCAGCAGTCATTGCTTTACCCTGGTGTATCTATCCCTGCCTTCAGCTATTAGCCATGAAATACAGACATACATACTGCTAATATATGGAGATAGAAAAATCCGTGATTTCTGAAAGCAAGATCAATACCTAGAAAACTGTAGTTATTGTCCAGCAAGACAGTCAAGCTCTCAGAAATGAAAATGTTTCCTCATGTCACTCTGATAAAGGTGAGAAGCTATAGGACCTGCTTTTAGGTAAGAATTGGTACATAATTTTGCCACGTAAAGAGCAAGAAGCTTATCTCAAATTCAAACTATACCTCCTCCAACATACTTCCCAAAAATTCAAACCCCTTTTTCAGATGTCATTGCTTCATGTTTCAGAGGTCACATCACCTGCTAAGTAGACTTCTTCCAGTGTCAGGAACACGTAGGTCTCCAGCTGGTATTCTTGTGTGCAAAACTCAGGAGTTCCACTGCTCTACAGTAATTCTCCATATCCTCCCCAAAAGGTGACTCTCAATATACTTCAGATTATTTTTCAGTGCCAACTCTTTTTGCAGACTCTGGACTTTTGTTGCAACTGTGACAAGAACAACCTCCTAAGAGTGCTACCTTTAAAACACTGGTGACTTAATAGTTTGATATACAAGTGTCACTCATCCAGATAGTAGAGAAGTCCCATGAACCAGTTAATCCCCATCTACATTTACGGAATTCAAAATGTAAATGAAATTACTCTGTTATATGAACAGTTGTTTATTGAGCCATTTTTTGCACTTTACAGCTGGAATTCTGGAAATTCAAACACCACATCTTTGCCTGTGAGCTTCTTGTAGACACCAGAAAATGTTTCCACCTGTGAAGACAAACAATCTTGTTTATACATGCTGTGTAAGGAAGTAAAATCTATGTTAACATACTTTAGGTACTACACTATTTCCCACTGTGCCTTCACTCTGAAGTGCAACTATGAGGTTGATTGTTTCCTTCTAGATTATGGTAGCTGAGTATTTACATAGAAGACATGTTTCTGGAGAATATTTGGAACCTCCTTGATTTGCAACCATAGGAGACCTAGAGAGCTGAGCAGACCTAAACATGTCCCCACAGAAAAAAAGCAAAGTGATAGGGGACTACAGGCTGTACACCAAGCACATCTGTTGAAGGTCAAAATTAAATGCTTCACTTAAAAAACCAAAAACCAAACCACACACACACAAAAAAAAAAAATCCCCAAACAAAAAAACCCCAACAAAACACTGTTCCCATGAGGGAACCAAGATAGCTACTTTACAATCCAGGGGTTTTGGCAAGGTGAACTAGAGCTTAGTTCAAAACAGTCTTGCCCCACCTGCAGCATCATACTCCAAATACAAACAGAAGCCTCTCCATTGCCACAAGCCAAAAGGCAGTCTTTTGCTGGATCACTAAAACGACCTCTTAGCTATGTCAGAATGCCACTCCACCCTTCACGAGAAAGTAGTTTCCCATTTACCTTGTGTTCAACATTGTTCTGTTGTGCTTTGTCCAAATGGACTTTTATGAGCCTGCTGCCATCCAGTTTTACGCGGATTCTCTTGCCCACGATTTCACTTGGGAAGACCAAGTCTTCAAGAATGGCATCGTGCACTGCAGTAAGCGTACGGCTGAAATGCCACATTTGTGTCATTAAAACATGTCCTCTTGCAAAATTTTCCAGTTTGCTAAGGCTTAAACCTTCCACAGCATGCTTTATCTGAAAATTCAGTGGTGTTTTGGGGTTTTTTAATGCTGCAGTGTAACAATACACTTCTTCACAGGTCATGCAAAAATAAAAGCTAAATAAGTGTAGAAACTTAATGATTTCATGAGGGGAAGAAGTCAGTAGCATGGTTTCTGACCTTTTAGATCATGTTGCTTTGCAGCAACAGCCCTGAAATTCTCCTTTTATTTCCACACATTTAAGGAAGAACTCATTTAAATCAGAACCCAGTTGTCCCATCTGCAATTCTGCCAGAGACCCTCACTGGAAGAGCTTCAATATGCAAGTATCTTCAACTACACAGTATGTTCATAGGACACCCAGTTTTGAAAACACTGTTTCTTCATCTGCCTAAACCCAAGAGACTTAGAACACCGATGCAGCACAGGAAAAAGCCTAGCTGGTGAGTTCAGTCCATGCTTAGAAGACTGTTTAATGTCTACATTTGTGTTCCAAACTGTCCAGAAGTGAGCCAATATGAGAAAAATGAATCCAGGTTATTTTGTGCATAAGTCTAGATGACCAGTAAAATTTCCAGCTTCCCGATCTGCAGTTTCAAGGCAGTATTGCTAGTGACTAAGACCTGTGCCTACAGCAGCATTTCAAACTTGCAAAGATCGGGATAGCTAAGGCAGATCAACATCAATCGCATTTCTACGCTTTGCAACATACATATCAGTTTTACAACACTACTAGCCTGATATAGGCTCAGGCTGAGAAAGGGACAGTCCTGCACACTCTCCTTCTCTTGTGCTGAAAGTGACAACAGGCTAATTACATACACAGATGCCAACATCTCTAGCCACTGTACAACACTAGTTTCAATAGAACACAAAGTCATCCAGACGCAGGACTTCAGCTAGATGAGTACTATGAAACAGCACTTTTAAAATCCATGCCTGAAAATTTCAAAATACAGTAACAGATGACACAGGTATAATACTGGGGCTGGAAGAGGTTACAGGAACACGCCACATGTCATACAGAAGACAAACTTAAGACACGGACTACATAATGATACAGTAAAATAAAGAACAGTATAGAAGAGGCACTGACATCCACATAGACATAACAGTGTTGAATGTTTATCAATAAAGAGACTAGATAAGAGCAGGGAGGCAATTTAACACAAATAACTGTTAAATTCATACCCCAGAGGGATGACCCATACCAACACCCTGCCTCAGCCACTCTCCCTCATTGCATCCCTTCAGTGTGCCAGCCCTGCCCTCTGTACAGCCCGACATGTGATGTCGATGTGGCTCTTCCTACTTCAAAACACCAATTCCTGTCTGCCCACTCTGGTAACAGAGACAGCAGGTCGGGGTGTCTTAAGCCAGTATTGCTTACTGAAAACTGGCTACAGCTGTAGCTGGAAACACAAATGGAGCTCTAAGAAATGCAACACAGTGCTCAAAGAGAAGCTTTTTACTGCACTTTAGCAGTAAAACAGCAGATACTATTTCAAGCAGTAAGAGAAAGGATGAGACCACCACTTGAATGACTTCTGAAAAAACTCAACTAAACATGTGACTAAACTACCAACTTACAGAAGGCAGCTGTCATACTGCATTAGTATTATTTACTTACCTCCTGGGACGCTTTTGCTTGTTTTTTGTGCGACTTTTTCTTGTTGGCTTGGGCAGAATCCTCCTCTGTTATGGGGGGGGGGGGGAAAAAAAAAAAAAAAAATCAAACAAAACCCACCATTTCTCAGTATCTAGTGTTTACAATCAACACAAGAAACAAAAAACACACCAAAACAAAACGAACCCAAAAACCACAACACATGCACTGCCTCACACACACTAGAAACAGACATATGAAACACCAAAAAGGGAGACTTAGATATGCCCAAAGCTACACCAGCATTACAACTTGATATTACTTGCAGAGGCTGAAGTACTGGCATTGTTTTATTTCTGTTCTACTGATCCTGTATTCAGTACACTGAAATAAAAAGATCTGTATTTCACCTCCCCCTTCCCCCATGAATACAACCAGGATACTTTACTGGGTCATATTAGCAACCTGAGCAACACTTCTTCAGGAGCAGAAAAAACAAAGAATTTTAGATTATTTGTTAGACTGAACCTCTGGTGCAAAGCAGAGCAGGTAAGCTATCTTGGTCCCACAGACAACTAGGTGACATCTGAGCTTGTTTGAATAATGAGACTTACTACACAATCCAAATCAAACCGTGGCTTAAATATAATGTGTTCCAAAAGCAGCATCTAAAGGTACTTATACCAGCTTGGACCAGTAAAACTTATTTTCTACTTCCCTATCTGCAAGGGCACATGTTTTAAAACACTGAGGTTTAGATGCAGCTGTAACCACCTGCAGTATCTTCTACCAACACATCACAGATTCTCCACGACTGTATTCATGATGGGGTTACTGTAATCCAAACTGGGTCAAGGTATATTCAAAAGGAACATTTTGCCTACAGCAGAAGAAACGTACACATTCCTTTCTAAAACATGGATTACTAAACCAACAGGGAATTCTCAATTCTCACTTTAAGTGAGCTAGCCTTCTTGGCCACATAAGATTCAGGGTAAGGTGCTCTGGCTCATGAAATTACGTTATGAAGAATTTTCACTAAAAATAGTTTCAGTCTAACAACTACTAACTGTCCACTCTATAGACGATCTCCCGAGTCCGTCTACCCCTTAGTACTGCCCAGAGAGCCCTCTATCACTTTTTCATGGCTTAGCTCCTTCCATAAATTCAGAACCTGAGTCAGGTTCTTCCTTCCTCTCCTATTAACTTGAATTTTAAGTGCTTAGATTATGTAAGTGTAGTAAAGGTCCTATTAATATTTGCTCCCTTTCACTTTCTTACTCCTGCAGAAGTTTGAGAAGCAACGCCTGAAAGGCCAGAACAAAAAGGTTATATCCTCCTCCAAAAAGCTTCAATTTCGCCAAGTTTCCATAGCCTCAACTGCTACCTGAAATCATTTTAGCCTACATCCATAGAAGGACATTCATTGCATTTCCTGCTGTTACAAAAATATGCGTTGTATCAGTTACCTTGAACAGACAAGACAAGAGCAGCAGTGCAGCACTGAACAGGTTACCCAGAGAGGCTGTGAAATCTCCATCCTTAAAGTGTTTTCAAGGTTCAGCCAGACAAAACCATGGCTGACCCAATGTTATGTTGGTACCAGTCCTGCTTCATGCACGAGGCTGGACTAAACAACCTCCAGGGATCCCTTCAAGTCAACATTTTTACAATTCTATGTGTTTTACCTGAGCAATGAACACCACATGCTTTCCACTGAATTTCTTCTCCAGCTCACGAACTAGCCGCACCTGAATCTTCTGGAACGATTTCAGCTGAGGAACTGGTACGAAGATAATGATGGCTTTTCTGCCACCACCCACTTCAATTTCCTGAAACAGAAGCAGAAAGTAAACGTTATCTGTGGGTTGAGAAGTAATGTTTGGTTTGCTCATGAACCCTCTGAACACAGATATTTGATAATCTTGCTTACAACTTGGGGCTGGGGTGCATCAGAGAGCAGTACCTGTTTTAATGCATTTAAGACTGAGCATCGAAAACAAAAACCTCTGTCAGAGCACTTGTTTTACTGTAAAGGAGGGACTGGGCAATAAAACCCACTACTCCCTTCAGAGCCCTAGCCTCTGAATAGCAAAGCTCATTCTTTCTGCAGGACAGGACTCAGATGCTAGAATTCTAATTATACTGAATGCTTATCATCACATCTGCAGTGGTACTTACATGCTGATACAGTTTCAAAAATTATTTGCTTCTAATGCAGACTCTAGGTAAAGTTTACAGTAATAAATATCTTATTTTTGAGCTACTACATGAAAATCCTCTCTGTCCACCACTTGCCAAGGCCTGCATCACTACTCCTGTCATTTCCTTCACCTCCAAATGCCAGCAGGTTTATGTCACACCAAAATGGATTACTTTTGCCCCAGTTTGTTCCCCCAACAGTTGATCAAAACAGAAGAAGTTTGTATAGGCTTACAGCGTGCTTCTCCCACAAACTTCACTGCAGAGACATCCTCATTCTCCAACAGAATGGAAAGCTGAATTGCTTTTCACCAGCCATGTTCCCAAATAAGCTAACTCAGATGCCCACAGGGTATTTCTCACAATGAAAACCAAGTAACTAACTAAACAACAAAGCTATCTTAAAAAGCTCCTCATTGAGGACTGTAAGCCTTGCTGTACTTCAGCAACAAAGCAGTTATTCTGAAGGCCCCTGAACTCATACATCAAGCTGACTTCTGCATTCCCAGATTCTTTAACTCTTAATCAGTCATGCATGTGTGCCTGTATTGGTGGGCCCGGGCAAGAATCAAAGAGCAAGCTACTTAAGTTTTTGATTGCAGCAACCAGTTTCAGAAGTTCCATCCAGTCTCCAAGGCTGACAAATTCCAACACTAACACTCTTCTTCCTTTTCTTCCTTAAGGTTTCAGTTGCCTTTACAAACCAGAAGTTTACAAACAGGCTAACCTACACGATCAAGTCAGTCTACTACCTCAACCCACCTCCTATCTATTGCTTGGTAGGTAAAAGAGGATTTACAACTGATTTTTACAGGGTATTGTAGCTTGCACTCCTGACAAAGATTCTGCAATGCCTACAGTTCCAGCTAATAGCCACAAACACTTGAGGTCAGTTTCAGACCTCAAGCCCAGTTTGCAGAAACAGAAAATAGAACCAGCATTTTTAAAAACATTTAAAATTACAAACTGCTATTGGAGTTTTTACAATGACTTTTCAGACCAGCTCCTAAAAAAAAAAAGCCACTATTATAAAATCCTACATGTTAAGAGCAAATACTAGAAGATACACCACAACAGTGTATAAAAAACAATCACAGGCTGTTAAGAAAATGCTAAGTTCACCACTGACCTAGCATCAACATTCCCAAGAAGTAAACACACAGAGCAAGTCACCAGGCAATTCTCTGCAGAGGTCTAGCCTACCTTAGCTGCTGTGATGTTCAACTCCCGCAGCTGAGCCTTTAAGTCAGAGTTCATTTCCAACTCCAGTAGCGCCTAGAAAGGTGAAAATGCACATAAACCATTACATACAGATCAATTCATAAAAGTCTTTGAGGCCACAGTCTGTCCACAGTGCCACAAAGCAGCTATATACTTTTTACCGCTGTCACTATCAAAGACATAACTTCCCGTAGCGTCACACTGACAGATGCAACAAGTTCAACTGGTGGGAACACAGGCTGACTGCCCCAGTTCCTAAGTAAAACTAGGAAAGAGTACACATTTAGACAGCATCACGCTGATCTTTTAAGCTCTAGACAACTGTCACAACACTGTCTCCACAAGCCGCATTCGGTTACCAAACAGCAGAAGGAAAAGGCACGTACCTGGGATATACCAGACTCAAACTCATCTGGCTTCTCGCCATTAGGCTTCACAATCTTTGCGCTAGAGCTGAACATGGCCTTTCTGCAACGCAAAAGAACATCTCGGTTGTCAGCAGGAACGTGTCTTCTGCTACAAACACTGCAAGACTCGGCAACCCGGCTACTCGGCCACACGCCTCAAAGCGAAGCCGGAGCGCGCCCCGCGGGCCCCAGCAGGTCCCGCCAGGGGATGCCGGCCACCGTACGGGAAAACCGCCCCGGGGAGCCAGAGGCCTGCCCACCCGGGCGCCCCGCCTGTGCGCTGGGGACCGGCGGCCAGGCCCCGGCCGCACCAGGAAGGTTGCCCGGGCGCCCACAGGGCCCCACGTGCCGCCGGGCGGCCCTGCCCGGCCCGCGGAGCGCCGCGCCCGGCCCCGGCCCCCTCCTGCCGGCGGGCGGCCTGCCGCCCCACCACAGCGGCCTCCCCCGGGGAGCCGCCAGGGGAGAGTGAGGGGAGAAGCCCGCCAGCTCCCCTCCCCCAGCTCCAGGCGCCCCGGCGACCATCGGGCCTCGGGCAGGCGGTAATCGGGGGCATCCCCACCGCGGGGCCGCCGCGGGGAGCACTGCTCGGCGCCCAGCTCCGTATCGCGGCGGCGGCGGCGGGGGAAAGGCGGCCGGGGCACCCACCTCTCTCAGCACCGGCCTAGGAAAAGGGAGAGCTCTCGCGAGCGCGCCTCAGATCGCGGCCCGGGAAGGCGCTCGCCCCGCCCACCCGGGTGAAGCCACACCCGGAAGAAGGGCAGAACGGAGCCCCGCGTGCGCCGCGAGCCGGCGGCGACTTCCGCCGGAGCGAAGCCCGCACGGGCGCGCAGAGTCCTGGCGCGGCGCCCGCGGATGACGCCACCACCAGCTGCTGGGCGCCGCGCCTGGCGGGGCAGGAGGCGCAGTGCGGCACCTGCGCAGCGCCGGTGGCGGGGGGGGCGGGCGGGACTGCCTTGGCCCACCGGCTGTGCACGGCTGTGGCACTTGGGCTGCCTTCCCGCCTCCCTCCCTCTGCCAGGGGCTCGCCCTGTGACGCCGAGAGGAGAGGGAGAAGGAGGAGGCCGCGCCGCTCCGCCCCTGGCTGTTGTGCCAAGTCTTCACCGTCATTTGCATCTCCGTGGGCGCGGGCGGCGTGAGGCGGCCCCCTCCGCCCCGCTCGCCTCAGTGGCTGCCGGCCAGGCCCCTCGCAGGCTGCAGGTCTCGGCTTCTGATGTCGACGTGCTGCTTGTGTAGTCACCAGGATCTCGGTCTTGGCAGTGCGGCACGGCTCGCGTGGCTCCAGCGATGGCAGGGCCCGTACACGGAGCGTGTCAGCCTCCCTGCACCCACACGGAGTGCTGTGCAAAACAGCAGCAGCAGCCACCAGCTTTAAATACAGTAGGATACTGGATGGTCTTTTTTCTCCCCTCTCCGTTTCATCTCGCCATGTTAATTTAGTGGGCCAGGAGTTCAGCTGTGATGTTCAGCCCTTTCAAGGTAGAAGAGACCTGCTGGGGCAGTCTTGGCCCAGGGCTGCGCCTGTTCTGCGGCAAGGCGTTGTGCTGGAAAGATGAGGTGAAACTACACCAGGGAGCATGCTGACAGCAAGAGAGGATGGGCAGTTGTGTGCCAGCTCAGATCCATGCCTCAGCTTTGTTTTGTGTACCTCTACAAACATGACCTCTCGGTTGCTTCTGCTGAGACGATGTCACAGCCATCAGAGTTACTAAACTGTCATTAGACTAGAAATAATACACGAGTCTTCAGCTGTGTTCGGGTAATAACACAAGATATGATAATGCTGGGCTCCATGTATTCTCTGTATAACTGGAAGCACTTTATATTATATATTGTGTTATTATCTAACAAAGAAGGCATTGATAGCACTTCAGCTGAACGCTGATAAAAGAACAAGATGTACTCTAGTTTTGAAAGAAGTGACTTGCATATTGGTTCCAGTGATAGTGCCTGGTTGTGCCTGTGAAGTGAAAGTAAAACCTTGCCTTGACAAAAAAATCCCCACCTTGACATTTCCTTGTTGGCTAATTTAGAAAGGTTCCATGCTTGAGGGAGTCCCACTCAGAGGCAGGCGCTCAGCTCTTCGCAGACACTGTCCAGAGAGGTTAGACGCAGAAGTGCAGGTTCTGCACTGAGATTCCTAAATAACCCTAAGAGCTGTCAACTTCAGGTTGTAGTACCACATTCACTATTACTATGTAACAGTGTGTGTAAAGTTTGCTACTTAAAAAAAATCCAGTAACTTCGGTTTGTAATACCACAGTCACTATAACTATGTAACAGTGTGTGTAAAGTTTGTTACTTAAAAAAACAGTAATGGAGTAATAAAATTCCTCTTGTGAACAAAACCCGGACAATCTAAACCACCTTAGCATCTGCAGAAGGCAGCCCATCATGTTTTCTAATGTTTATGGACTTTTCCCTAAATTTATGATAGCTAGAGAAGCAGATTGCTTAGTTCCCATTTTTCTCCAAAGTCACTGTTCTTCCCTTGCATGAATTCAAAGAATGGGAAAAACTGCCCAGCTCATACTGATGGCCAGGATTAGTATTTATAGAGATTTGAAATTAACTAAACAACAGCAGTGAGAATCTGATTGAAGAGTGAAATAAAGAAAGATAAGTAATCATCTCAGCAGGCCAGTAGTCCGCATTGAGTTTGTACTGTGAAATCCTTTAGAAGAGAGAGAAAGAATAGGTGGTGTGCAAATGGATCAATATCAGACTGGTCAGAGTGCTAAGGAAGAAATAAAAATGCAATGTGACTACCTGCAGCTTCCCATCTCCATGCTGTTAGTGCTACTGAATAGACCAGGATGCTACGTAAGAGCAATGAGAGAAGGTGTAGAGACATATTTCCTTTCTGACATGCAACTGTGCATTAGGGAAAGGACACGGAGTGTTAAGATCTGTGTGGGCTTCACCCAATCAATAACGTCTGGTATCCAAAGAAGCTGACATGTTTTCAAGAATCACTGTGGAAGATAACTTCTTAAAAGAAGTTATGTAATTACGAAATCATATAATTGATATGGTTCTTAAGCCATGCAGACTCAGAATGGGCAGTGTGAAGAAGTGGAAAGAATATGTTAGTCAGGTGTGTTGCAAGAGTATCCCAACAGCAGCAGGACAAGGCCTCATGATGCTATGAATAACATGATTTAATATAATAAGTGGAAGAAACAGAGACAGAAGGCAAGACTTGTCAGGGTCATAGGTAATTAGAATAGGAAGCAAAAATGAGTCTATTACTAGTTCAGTTCTCTGAAAGAGGCTTGCATAACCACACCAAAGTTTGGATACCCACACCTGCAGTGGATTGTAGATAAAGGGACTGCCTAGTGACCTACCTACCTAAAAAGTCCGTTTTAAATAGGAAACTCTTGGTTCAGGTCACATCAGATTTTGCTTTAAAAGCTTATGTAGGGAACCACATTATGGTTAAACATGTTTCAAGCTAAATCAAAGAAGATTGAAATGCTTACCTAATGTATACACGCATTAATGTGGGACAAAGTAATCAGCTAACATTTACAGTGAGTTTAAGTGAAAAGGTCCTACAGACACATGCCCTTACTAAAATGATGAGTGTATTTTTTTGTCTACATATATTAAGCCCTATTTTTTCTACAGACTGTCTGTTATAAATACAGAAAGACTACCAAGAAAATATGTTAATAAATTAATAAACAATTTTTAGTTGAGGGGTGGGGTGCGGGTAATGACACAGGACTCTTTATAAGCTGAATATGGGGACAGTGAAACACGGCTGAATTTATAGTGCAGTGTGTTGAGAGGAATGATCACCATCAGGCCATGCATGGCTCAGTGACCTCTCTCATTCAACATGGTGCCACCATGTTTCCACCACAACAGGAGGACTTGCTCTCCTCTCTTTTTCCTTAGCTGCTCATTCCCAATACGTCAGCTGTGGTAGCAAAAACGCTTGTGCAAGCTTTGGTTTGGCAAAACCTGACTAATTTGTATGTCTGATCAGCTTATTCTACGGTGGCTATGCAGGGTTACCATGTGCAACTGCGGCATTGATTACCAGTGCTAAATCATTTAAGAAACCCACTTAAAGTCCTATCCATGTATATATTTACGTTTATCTCTGTTCAGATGAGGAGAGCTTTTGTGACTGGACTCTTCAGCTTTGCAGGTGAGAACTAAATGGCTCACTTGTTGGTAAGCCTTTGCACTCATTTTGTGGAACTGTGAGTTACAAAGCCTGAAACCCCTTCTCTGCCCCAGGCTGACTGAAAAACTCCACAAATCCACTAGTGCTACAGCAACCAGAGAGCCAGTACCATGAAGCAAGCACACAGGTATCACTTAGCCTAGTGGTGCTAAATGCCACAATAGTAAAAACACCAGCAGTCACATGAGGAAAGGGATCCATCTCTCCTCCCACTGCACCACAACAGCAAGGAAAAATCAACAACGGAGATGCAGCAGTAAAGGTAGGCAGGGCTGGCTGATTATACGCAGCCTCAATTTTATCAACTGAGAGAAAAAGCAATCAAAGTGATGTGTATAGTACTCAGTGGACTTAAAAAAAAATATTTTTTTTAATTTGAATCTGAGCTCTGCATGTTGATCATGACAGCAGGAGTTACTGTTTAGTCCTTGCATGTAAATTGGATGTATGAATCTGTTCAACCAGAGAATTAATGAGTGTAACAAAAAAGTCTTTTCTTTCCCCATCACTTACTGCTTGCTGGTTCTTTAGTATGCGTTGCCCAAAGAAGACTAAGTCTAACACGGATTTGTAAACCTGTAAGGAACAAGAAATCCATCTGCTACAGAAAAAGATAATTAAATGAAAAGCTAACCAAGAGCAATAAAATAAAAATATCACAGGCAGGAAGTAGTGAAAAGCCCAAGAGTCTCAGTGGAAACCTTTACAGAGATAATTAATGTAAATAATCTTGATCTGAGAAAATCAGGCATAAGCATTTTGTAAGTAAGAGTAATATGAAGTCTCATTAATATATTGGAAGAAGCAAGAAAAACACAGCAATTATATTCTGATATAACCCTGACCAAACTGTTTCTGCATTCTACCAAGGCCTGTCAAATGCATAAGCTCTTTCTGTTTTGTTTTGCTTTTTAGAGGTGTCATCCAACCGATATGAACAGTATCATTGCAACCATTTGCTGTTTTTGCAATGGAAGGCAAAATTAACGTCAGTGTTCTGCATTCTTGGCATTTTACTAGGCCACCCTTGTAAATCTGAATGCAACACACTATGGCTCTTGGCATCTTGAGGCTGGCTTTGTCGCAATAATGCCCATATTAGAGCTACAAGGAGAACCCAGCAACTGAAAATGCTGTAGCATGTATACATTGGGCTGTTTCTGGTAGCAGTCGTGCCTGTGCCCCCATCTGCTGTAGGTCGACCTCATCGGAAGCTCAGTGAAGGCACCCAGACGTCCTGGCTTTGGTCTCCAGGTACATGACAGTTCTGATATGAGGGTGTGCCACAGCAGCTTGCAGCTGGCAACAGTTTGAACCTTAATCTGCTCGGACAAGGTGGTTCTCATGACTTCACAGGCTGTTGCGGTACAAGGCTCAGCTGGAACCTGCTTACCAGGAGCCCTTGATTTAAACAGTGGGATGAGAATGAGCTCAACGACCTTCTTCAGCTCTAGACTTTTGGATGTACCAAACACGTTGTCTTGGTGCCATCTTCCAGTGACAGTCCCTCCTCGAGTGCTTGTCAAGCCGAGAAGGTCATGCAGGACGGTGCAGGTGGTGTACACCCTCCGTTTTCACACCAGTTGAGGACCAGGCGGCAGCGGGTGCTGCCGCAGGGCAGGGGCCAGTACCCGGGCCGGCGGGGGCAGCTTCGGCCCAGGCCACCCGTGGGGCCTCATTCACCTCTTCACTGAGGCCTTAAACTGCTGAGACCCCATCCATTTCGTGCCCACCCAAGCGCAATCTGATTCGGATGGCTTTTGTGGTGCTTTGGCCTCTCCCGCGGCCCGTAGGGAAGCCCCAGCGCGCCCCGCCTCCCGCGGCGGCACCACGCATGCGCGGGGGGGGCCTGCGGCGGGGGTGTCCGGGCGGCGGCGGCGGCCGGGGGTGGGCCGAGGGCGCGGGTGGCGGCGGGGTTGCGCCGCGCCATGTTGCGGTGGCTGGTGACGGTGCTCAGTCACTCCTGTTTTGTCCCTAAGGGCGACAGCATGTTCTACGCGGTGCGCAAGGGGCGGCAGACGGGCGTGTACCGCACTTGGTGAGGGCCGCGGCCGGGGCAGCGCGGGGAGCCGCCGCCGGGCCGGCCCCGGGCCAGGCTCACCCCCGCCCCTGTATTGCAGGGCGGAGTGCCAGGAGCAGGTGAACAAGTTCCCCTCCGCCAGCTTCAAGAAGTTCGCCACCGAGAAGGACGCCTGGGCCTTCGTACGCGCCGGCCTCCCGGGGCAGCAGCAGCCTGAGCCGGCAGGTAGCTGGGCCGTGTCGGCCTCACCCGCCGCCTCCTGCCTGCCCGCGCCGCCGGGGCGGGAGGGAGGAGCGGCCTGCGGGGGGGACGGGGGTGCTTCTGTAGGGGCTCGGAGAACGTGCCTTGTGCCCTGCCCGTTTCAAGGGCTGTTACACATGTGTGTCTCCTTCAGTGTGATCTGGGATCACAAATGACTGCTCTATGCTATAATATTTCTCGCAGAGTAGCTTGGGGTGGTGTCAGTTAACAGGTTAGTATTGCTAGTAGGTGGTAAGAAGTGTCTTCAGAAGCAGTCAGTCCAAATAGATCTTGTATGCAGTTGAACTTTTTTATCTTTTTATCTTAATCTTTTGTTTGTTTGTTTGTTTGGAAGGGGCACACGGTTCTCCAGCTGTAGGGCAGGAAAGTGGTAGCCAAAGAGAGGAACCAGAAATAAATACCTTGTGCTGCAATACATGCAAAAGGCCGTATGAACAGTCTACAAACGAAGAACACGCTGCAAAGCGTGTAAAACATGAGGAAATATGCCCAGCACCAACAGTCAGTGAAGATAAATTTTCATATATGGGTGAGGTCTTCCATTATTCCTGTAATTCTGCTCAATTCTTTGCCCTCTTTCCATAAGTAAAAACGTGTAGTTATTAGAAAGCTTTTCAGGAGGTTTGTGTATGGCAGCATCAGGCCCAGCATAACGTAGCATCTTCTTAAAATGGACGTCTGCACCATAATGTATTTGTTCCCATTGTCTTTCTGTGTAATTTCTGTGATTTTATGTGGGTCTGGATTACAGACCATATTTAAATACAGAGATGTAGCTGGGAAGCTTTAAAGCTGGTAGAAGAAGACAGGAACCGTAATGAGAATATGGAACTTGGGGTAGAGGTGCTTCTTGAGGCTGACTAATTTGACACCAGTGAGAGTGTGAACCTGCAGTGGAACTTCAGGTGTTCTTCACTACTACTTTACATGGCTTCTGTAGTTAACTTCTTGAAGGGCTCTCTGGGGATTTTTCCCATTTTGGGGGATTAATCTGCTGGCAAACTTTTTTTTTTTTTGCTTAAAGAGTGTACATCCTTGAAAGAGTGGTTGAACAGCTACTTTTGGTAATTCTTTTGTAGGTGACTTTGCAGTTGTTTATACAGATGGTTGTTGCTCGGGTAATGGACGTAATAGGGCACGTGCTGGAATAGGTGTCTACTGGGGACCAGGACACCCTTTGTAAGTAGCTGAAAGGTTTGGTTTTTTTCTTTAATACATTATTGTTTATTTCGTGTGTGACTTGTAATACCAGCCTCCTTTTGAATATGAAACCCTGCTGTTGAGACTCATAAAGACAGTGCTATGAGACTAATGAGTTACTGAGGGGAAAAGATAAATCAGCTTCTCTGGGAGGTAAAAATGTGGGGAAAATCAACTGGAAATAATATTTTTAGGGGCTCAAGCTATAATTCAAGTGACGCAGAGAGCTTTAAAATAGGTGTAGGTCTGCACAGAAGACAAATAAAATTGCATACTGATGGCATGTCCAAATTTGCAGGTTGCACTATACTGGTGGAAGTTAGAGCTAGAGTATCTATTCATCCTCCTGTATGAAAAGAAAAGTAGCTCCCTTGCACTTGTTTTTCTGATATGTAGTCATTATACGCCATCCTGAATATCTGGGGTAGCTAATCTAGTATTCATTCCTTGGACACAGAAATACCAGTGAAAGACTTCCTGGACGGCAGACTAATCAAAGAGCAGAAATACATGTGAGTAGTTAATGTTCTAGAATGCTTCTGCATGTTAGACTGTAGTAGCACACTCCTGACTCTTTCAGCTGTGGCCTTCAGAAACCAGTTACGGAGCTGTGAGGGAAGTGCACAAAGCATCAGGGGTTATGACTTGAAACAAATCGTTCTCTTCACGTTTATTGACCTTTATGGGGTTTGAACAAGGTAGTTCACCTTGAGGATTTCCAAATATCATCAGGCCAAGTACAGCTGTTTAAAACAGCCTTGTGTTAGGAAAGCATGGTTCTCAAACCTATATGGTATCCTTTGCGTTGATATATGTGTCTCAGACCTTGGGGTGAGGGCTGCTGAGTAGCAGTTAAGAGGCTTCCATTTGTGAGTGGGGTCAGAGTATCATACTCCTTAGAGAACTATAACAAACAATTCTAGGCTCTCAGGAGTAACTTCTGTTACTTCTGAATTAAACTTCTGTTGGCAGCAGCAGCTTTAGTCTTCCCTTCTTGCCTCATTTAGTTCAGGTATTGCTGCTGTCTTACACTGTGTGTTCGGAGATGAACTGAAATGGGAATTGATCTGCTTAAAAAGTACAAGTAGTTCATTTTTGTGAGGCATACAGGCAGAGTGATGGTGGTGTGCCAGAGTCAAACTGAAGAGCTTTTCAGCTCTACATCCAGACCCAGCCACTTCTCCCTCTTACTATGTATCATAACACCAAAAAAAGCAAAAACCTTTTAGGCTTTCCAAGCCCTTGGAACTAGTATGAATCTTTCTTGCTCAGAGTTACGGAGAAAATGCCTGAAATTTGGTGTGCAGTTGACAAAAGGCTTTGTTAGAAAATGGGGCAGAGAGCTACTCCTTCAGTACAGGGTTGAGTAGCAGAATGGTTTGGGGTTTTTTGCTGGTGAAGCTGAAGCGGCTAGTTGTTTGCTTGTTTCATTAAGGGGTCATCTGCATGCATAATTTTGGGAACCTCTCTTCTAAAGCACATTGATATTCATTGATGTCAAGATTATACTAATATTCTTTGTTAGTATCAGGTACTTTGCTGGTATTTTAATTGTTTGTGTTCAAAATCCTGTTCTGAACTGTTCTTAAGGCAGCCTGCAAAGCGATAGAGCAAGCTAAGAGTCAAAACATCAGGAAACTAATTATCTACACTGATAGCAAGTTCACTATTAATGGTAAGTTCATGCTTTTTGTTTTCCTGATTCTTAAAGACACACTGTATGCTGTTTCAATACAGAAGACCTGCAGAACACACTGAGTCCTGGAGAGAGGAATATAGGAAAGAGAACATCTAACTTCAATACTTGTGACTGCTTGGGGAAAAACTTCAGAATATTACAGGGATCACCTGCTAACTGCATGAAATAGAAGTAGAGACAGAGTGCCTGTTACAGTAAAGGCCGACAGAAGTAGCTACAGGATTTTTGTCTTAAGGCATTCAGTAAGACACAAAGTCTATATAAAATGTTCATATATACTTTGTTAAGGATGTACTCGGGAAGGTACTTGGAAGTTGGTGTAGTAACCCTGTAGGTGTTTTGAATGTACACATGAAGTACATTCAAGTTTCCTTACTTTTTACGTGTAGACTACACTTGAAGCTTTCACGTGCGCAGAGTATGTATTTAAAGTTTCACCTTCATCCGAAGATTTGGAAAATTAATTTTATTCCTTATTAAGACTTAATTTCTGAATAAAACTTCTTCCTCTTTCCCCAAGATCTTCAGGTTTTATTCCCATGATAATTTGGAACTACAGAAGTATGTTTTTTCTTTGTATTCCACATTTTTAGAAAGGGAGTGCATGTGTTTGCTGTTTCCAGATAATTTTTTTAAAAATAATATTAGACAAAAACTTAGTGCAACTCTTGATTGAAAATTAGATGAGTGCTTTCATGCTTTTTTTGTTTGGGGGTAGGGGTGGAATGTGAGTATTGTGTTCTTAGCATAACTTGTAATACTTGAGTGCTAACATTGGTAGTAATTATCTGTTTTGTTGCTTGTTATTAATAAAGCAAATAAATGCTTTGTATGTTACAAATCTGTATATCTTTTCCTCCAAATAAGTCATTCTGCATTCCAGAAGCCCCCTGATTTCTGAAAGTGCAGAAGTATGAAAGAAAGAGCATAATTTCTTTTTAACTTCTTCAGGTGGCTCATGTTTAAGACTTGAGTTAAGCAAAACTTACCTGGAAAAACTGATGTCACCTTGAGTAGCAATACCGTAGAAAGGACAGAAGGCTACTGAGTAGGGGCGAGTGACTGCTAGTCAAGGAAGGAGTATGAGCTGTCATTTGCTGCTTGTTTCAAATTGTTAGCTTGCATGTGCGTGAGAGATGTTCTGTCCAGATGGGAAAAGTATCAAGGACTTGTGCTCTGTCCTCCTGATTCTAGCTCGTAAGTTGAGGAAGGGACAGTAAATGTTATGAAACAACCTAAAGGAATTCTCCATTGCTTCTCCCTAAGGATTATCTCCTAAATCTCTCGTTTGAGTAGCTTATTTTCCCCAAAAGATTTAGATATAGCACTTCCTATAGGTGCAGAATGTGTGTGGTTTTTTGTGTTATTTTTCTTGTTGTTTTTTTATTTTAGTTTTTGATAGAAGCATTCTATCTTTTCTATTCTATTCTTTTTGCTTTGTGGGAGAAAAATGTATACCATCTTGTCTGTTATGAAGGAGAGAAAGTTGCTGTGTGAGATAAAATTCCTGTTAAACCTAAGACTTAAGTATGAGGAAGGAAAAGAAAAATCTGTAGGTGCAATGTCTTAGTCTTTGCTTTTGCTTGCAGTTTGCTCTTGCATTTTGGGTCACTGAGGTGCAGGATCCACTCTTGCTTAATGGAAGTTATTTTGTGAATGTGTCTAGGAGTTATTTTTTTAAATACCAGAGAAGGATTGCAGTTAAGCATAAATGGATGTGGTTTGGTTTTTAGGAAGTTTTGTGTGCAAGATCAATGATTCTCTACTTGGTTTGGGTCTGTTTGTTATGAAAGCATTAAGGATGTCTTACATTGTTGACACTGGCAAAGATATTAAAAAAATAATAAATCCTTATTTAAGGAGTAATGTAGTAAATTTTTTGGCCAGCAAAGGATGGCCAGAATATTAAATCTTGTTCTGTAGAAATTTGCTTATGTGGTCCTTCTCAGAAGGATTCTGTTCAGTGTGCAGAGGCTGTAAGACAGGTGGCCATCCGTTTTTCCTGTAGTATGTGTGTCTCCTCAGTTTCTCAAGACAAATAAAGCTGTAGATTTGTTTCTAGCTTACTGTACCATCAGGCAAATCCTTAGCTTCCGTTTATTGAAGTTTATGTCTGTATTTTGTGTGTAATGCTTATATAAGATTGTAGACTTTAAATACCTGTTCAGGAAAACATGGTTGGGTAATTCAAGTAACAATGGAAAAATACAGTTCTTAAAGACAGTAGGGGAGAACCAAACAAGAATATCTTGTGTCTCTGGTTCTTTCCCTGAGACTTTGTATAGAGTTAATGTCTTGTTAAAAGGCTGTTTGCTGCATCTTGATCCGTACTGGCTTCTCTAATAGCATTTTTATGATGATGCTCCCTTTGTGTAGGTATTACGAGCTGGGTTGACAACTGGAAAACAAATGGCTGGAGAACAAGTTCAGGTGGAAGTGTAATAAATAAAGAAGACTTTGAAAGACTTGATAATCTATCAAAAGACATAGAAATTCAGTGGGTAAGCACCGCATTTCTATTCTTAATGACATCTAAAACATGCTTCTTGTAAAAACTTCCATGTATGACCATAATTAAGAATTCAATAAAGCATAGTATTGCCTATCCCCAAGTAAAACTGTAAGTACAGAGAAGTTGCTTGTTTTATTTAAAGCAAGTAAGCAGCATAACCTGGCCTCTTGGAACCAGTGTTTTATTTATTAAAATGCATGTTTATATTCGTTTTCTGTCTCTCGTTACTACTTAAAAAATGCCTGCCATAATTATTTTTAGTTCATGAGTACTGTTAGTAGGTGAAGTTTCTGTTCTTGGAAATCTAACCTGTCTTTTTGAGTCATAGGTGAATTTCTGGATTTGCTTTTCAGAATTCCTTAGGTGCTGGTTTGTTGGTGTAACTTAATCATATAAGTGTCTTTAAACTGGGAAAACTAAGGGAGCATAACCCCAAATAAACTAACTCTAGTTTTCTGTACCTTAACTGTGTTTTTTCCAAGAATACTGGGCACAGAAAAGTCTTTAAAGTACCCGTTTGTAAGTGTTAAATTGTTTTGCTGTCCAGCAAAGAAGTAAAACAGCTTCTGTACAGGTATTCCTGGGAAAATTTAGTTTTCTGTAAACTTGAACATCAGTGCTAAACATTGTAGGGGATATCTTCCCTCCTCCCCTCCTTCTAAATTTTACTTTAATTGTGGTATAAGACTTCTGATTATAGAAATAAATCTCTGTACCATTGGCTTTGTGGGTGCTAATAGCATGTTTACTGGGCTTCTGTCTTTACAACACAGAAGACAGGATGATGTAGCTCTTTAATACGCGCTTTTTCTATGGTAAATCTATTGCAGGTATTCTTCCATTCGTGTTCCTTTGTGTTTTCAGAGTTGGCGACTCCAATTTGAAGGCTGACTAGATCTTACATAACTATTCCTTTTTTTTTTAAGGAGCAGAAAGTGTAAAAACTGAAAACTAAGACCAAAGTTCAGCTGTCCTTAGAGTATTTTACATAATAATAAAAAAATGTTGCTTTATACACACTTCTTACACCTGGATCTCTTAAACTTCGGAAGATTTTTATTTCAGGAGGAGCAATGTATGCGTATGCTTTTAGTATGGTAA
The DNA here is from genome assembly GCF_023634155.1 of Falco peregrinus. Taxonomy (NCBI): domain Eukaryota; kingdom Metazoa; phylum Chordata; class Aves; order Falconiformes; family Falconidae; genus Falco; species Falco peregrinus. Next base: position 66,314,088 of record NC_073727.1, read on the forward strand.
TCCTCCTGCTGAGGTGTGGCATCCTCCAAGGGCTGCAGGTGGATGGCTATCTGCTCCAGGCTGCAGGGGAATCTCTGCTCTGGTGCCTGGAGCACCTCCTGCCCTCCTGCACTGACCTGGGGGGCTGCAGGGCTGTTGCTCTCACATGCTCAAATTCACTCCTGCTGTGCAGCATTTTTACCCTTTCTTAAATACAATACCACAGAGCTTTGCTGATAGGCTCAGCTGTGTCCTGCAGCAGGTACACTGGAGCTGGCTGGAGCTGGCTGTCTCTGATGTGGGGGCAGCCCCTGGTGTTCTCTTACAGAGGCTATCCCTACAGCCCCCCACCTGGTACTAAAATCTTGCTGGGTAAACCTAATAGTCTCGCACACATCTCACACTTGTCCCCCTCAGATGTTGTCAGATAGCAAGCTTCATTTTCTTTCTCTCCTTCCTCCCACACACTCGTCCACCATTACTTCTGACAAGGATGGGCTTAGGATTGAAGGTGTTTTCAGTTCCTAACTGGAGGATGGACAGGGCTGAAAATAGAGAGGTTCTTTTCAGTTTCTGTATCCTAAGTGAGTGCTGTAATCACCAAGGCTGTTAATGGCATAGAGGTCTCTGGCTTTCTGGGAAAAGATTAACTTCATTTGAGCACTGAATGCAGATAGTTTTTTCCCTCTTTTCTGAAAGTGGGAATCTTGAGTTGGAGCTGTTGTCTGCATGTCTTAAAGGCTAGCCTAGGTTAGGTGGACCTTATCCAGTTTACTGCTTCCCATAAAGATGATTTTCACAATTTGGCAAGACTTTCCTAGAGTAAGGGAGTCTGTGAACGTTCCTGGAAGGAACAGGTAAGGACTAAATGTGAGGAGGGGGCCTCCAAGGGAGGGGGTGCTGCACTACTGTGAATGAAAGGGTATTGTGTGATCAAATTTAATGTGTGTACTTTTTTCTTGACGTTTTTTATTATTACTATTTTTTTCATCTCTAATACTGCTATACCTTTGTCCTAACAGATGCATGTTCCTGGTCATGCTGGCTTCCACGGAAATGAAGAAGCTGATAGACTAGCAAGAGAAGGAGCTAGTAAATAAAGTCCTGACATACTGGGACTAGAGATTGTTGCAGCAGGAGGAAAAGAACTAATATCACAAAGTTGGACTTTGAACTATACTTCTTTCTGGCCTGAAGTGTTAAATATACCAAATTCTGGGAGAAAAAAACCCCACATTTTTTTCTATAGTTTTACAGTCGAGTCAATATTTAGTTGATGGTATCAAGTGTTTGGTTTTTCTCATCTTGCTGAAGGGCTGCAGTCAGTGTTTTTAGCTGTCTTCTAGATTCAGCATAAAGACAGACATCTGAAGAAGTAATATTAAATCTTTATCCTGAGTGTTCTGTATCTTACTTTTAGTGAAATAAATTATATATATTTTTTTTTTTGTACAGAGGTATATATTAGCAGCCCAGAGTGGGTGGAGGCAGGGGGACTTTGGGGTGGTTGGTTTGGCAAGAGGTCGGTGACCTGACACGGAGGTGTTCATTAATATGCTTTGTGTTCTGGTACTAGCAATAACTGCTGTACAGATGGGCTTGTGACACTCACCTGTGCCTCACAGTATCATCGGTTACAACATCCAGAGATTTCTTTGTAATGTTGCTTACTTTATAAGGTAGCATAAACAAACTAAAAATCCAGATCACAAGAAATCTTGAACAATTAATTTTTACTGATCTCCTCTCTATCTGCTTAATGTCCAAGCTTTTTGTTTGTGGCTTCCTGTTTCCATTAAGTAACATGTTTTTATGCATACTGGTTCTCATTAGCATTGTTAGTTCCTCTTCAGTGTTGTCCCAAAGGTAGTTTTATCTGAAATGGAACAAGATCTCCAGATCTTCTGGATGTCAAGTGTATGACTTCATTTTTTCCAGTCAATGATGAGATTAACAGAATGACTAATGTGCACTTGAGTTAGAGAGCAATTACCAGTAATCAACATAGTTTTATTTTCTATGTATGTATACGGGAGGAGCAAACGGGTTTGGTACATTGTCAACTTTTGTAAGGTACCCTCACCACTGGATAGTAGAACTTAAGCTAGAAGGCACTGATTTTTTTTTTTTTTTTTTAAAATTTGTGCAAAGGAGTATGCAGCATGATAGAGCGGCTGAAGCTTGAGTCCTTAACAGTTCTCATGCGTTATAACCTCTTTACTGTGGCGAAGTAAGAGGTTTTTAATGTATTTAGAGTCACGTGAATAGCGATGGAATGAGGAAACTAGCGAGCTATTGGTTAATAGACAAGTGAGGTTTTTTTATTTTCAGTCATCCAAAACTGCACAGTGAAGCTTGTCTGGGGTGAGGTAGTGCACTGATCAGTTTCCCTTCTGCTTCGTTTGTATATGTGCACAGTGTCACCCATTTTGTTTATTTTAGAAGTTTACCTTGAAGGAAAACATCCCATCCCTGATCAGATCTCTAGTTGAGGCAGAACAGTGTGGCAAATAATGTACTGAAGAGGTGACATCTAATAATGTTACCTATTGTATGTGTCCAGTTAAACATGTAGATCCTACTAATTGTATGGAAATCTGTATTTTTTTGAAGCAGCAGCTTTGGAAAAAGGCGTGGATAATGGTGAGTAAATCATAACATCAGTGAATTTAAGTAGATTTACTACCTGAAACTACTAGGTAGATTGTAATAGGGAGTCTTAATAGGGAAGAGTTTTATTTTCATTTGATACCAATGTTTAACATTCTTACTCTGGAAATTCAGGATAAAAGAGGAAAGTTGTGAGGTTAAGGCTGATTAAAGGGTGGAAAGCAAGTACTGTTTCTCAATGGGACTTAGCAGGGGCTTGAGGACCCACAGAGGGTGTTGGCGGTTCAAGTCATTCTTTTCAGGGAACTGAAACTTCAGGAGGCTATTGGCGTTCAGCAGCCGTGACACTCACTGGGTAGGCATTGAACTTCTGGCTGGATTTGGATGTGCTTCTAAAAATGTGGACAAATACCAGCATTAGACCAGCTTACCTGTAATGTTACAGGACTTGCAATTACATGCTGCCCGGAATTGTAACCAGTAGTGCTTATACATGAGTACTGTGCATTAAAGGGATCTGGTACCATTTCTGAGAATCTGGGATAGAGTGGTTAAGGATTTTGGTACGTGTAAAACTGTTCAGGAAGAAAAATATTGAAAGAGAGGTTGTTGGGTTTTTTCTTGGTTGTTTCTCAGTCATTACATCACGTTTAGCTGATAAGCCAATGGTTTATTTACCATATAGAACAGTAAAACTGTAGAATCTCAGAACTGCGGAGGCTGGAGGGAATGCTGGAGTGCATCTTCTCCACCCCAGCTCGGGATGCGAGGATCTCTGTATGGAGACAACACGCGCGCTCAGGACAGGGTGCCTTACTGCTTTCGTGTCCCCCCCGGCCCAGTTCCTCTTTGTTTGTACGGGCGCTGGGGTGGCGGTGCGGCGCTGGGGCTCGGACAAGCTGAAGCAGCCCGGGCGGGGCGCGCGGGGCGGGCAGGCGGCTGCCCCTGGCCTGCGGTAACCGGGCTGGGGGGGCGGGGAGCCGCGGGGCCCCGAGCGCGAGCGGGGCCCGCTGCCGGTTGCCGGTCGCGCCCCTTCAAGGCTCGCCGTGGGGTGGCGGTGCGGGGCCGCCTCGCTCCCTGCCCCGGCCCCTCCGCCCGCCGGGGCGGGCCGCTCCCTCCCGCCCGGCCCGCCATGGTGCAGGCCTGGTACATGGACGAGTCCCCGGAGGACCAGCGGGCGCCTCACCGGCTGCGGCCCAACCGCGCCGTCAGCCTGGAGCAGCTGCGCCGCCTCGGCGTCGTCTACCGCAAAGTGCGTGAGAGGGGGCGGGAAGGCGGCCCGGCGCTGGCGGGGGGCCGTGCGGGGCCCGCGGGCGGTGGCGCCTCAGGCCGGCCCCGACAGCCGGCGGGACCGGGAGAGCCTTTAGCAGGGCGGCGGGGCCGGCCGGTCGGTGCCCGCGGCGGGGCCGGCCGCAGGAGCGGTGCCGGCTGGGGAGGGCCGGGCGCACGCTCGGGTGCTGCCGCTGGTGGGCCGGGGCCCCTAGGGCGGCCGGCTCGGCTGTCCCCGCGGCCGCCTGCCCTCCGACGGGCCTGGCAGCTGGGGTTCGCCCCCTTCGCCTCCCGAATGCGCCTGAAGCGGTTGTGGCCGAACGCTTTTTTAAAAATTTTTTCACCACCCCCACCTTCCGCCCCGCCTGTGTTTCAGTTGGACGCTGATAACTATGAGAGTGATCCCTGTCTGAAAGAGATTCGGAGAGCAGAAAATTACTCTTGGATGGATATAATAACCATACATAAAGACAGGCTTCCCAATTATGAGGAAAAGGTATGTGAGCTTTCGCTTTCCCCGAGGATTTGTGTGCTGGAGCTTGCCGCTAGAGTGTGCGGCCGGCTTCCTCACACCTGCACGCCCTGGGCAGGGTGCAGGCGTGGGATTTCCAGGGGTAAAATACAGCCTGTACTGAAGTCCTTTACATAAAGAAAGCAGTTTTGGTATTATTTTAAAAATAGCAGAGGCCTTTTGCTTCTGTTAGATTGCCTTCAAAGGTTTTAAGAATAGCTTCCATCCCTGCGTCATTTCAAAACTGAGTTTCTTACCAGCAGAGCCCTGCCAGTACTGACCTGTCCTTGGAGAGCCTCCTGGGGTGAAGGCAGGTGGCTGCCAGCTGGGCATGGGCTTTGAAGGCTGAAACATCCTAATGGCTGTTTGCAAAATACGTCTTTTCGAAATGAATGTTAACCTGGTGGAATCAGAGGGATACGTTCCCTGTGCAAGAAGACTTTTTTTACCTTGGGAAGCTGGTGCTTTGGCTGTTTCGTAAGAGCCGAATGTGAGTGGTGCCAGGCTGTCAGATGAACCTCCTAGAAGGAACTTTCTCCTTCCGGCCTCCAAGTGCTGGCATGCTGCTCTGACCTGACAACAACAACCCAGTGACACTGCCGTATTTTCATTAAATTTGCATGCATCAGCTTGTTTTAAGCTCAGGGTGTTAATACCAGTTTTAAATTGATGAGAAGGTGAATTAGGTAGTGACTCAGGTTGCCTGGGTAGGCTCTACCTGATGCAAAGGCAGGCCGTTACAGAGAGGGCATATGGACTTGTGCTCGCCTTGCCATGCTGGATCAGTACAGGCTGAGGGACACCAGCGCTGGTGTGGCTGAACAGCATCCAGACCTGAGCAGGTAATGGTACCTGGCATTGCACTGCTCTCTGTGCGCTAACATGGTCAGCTCTCTGTTAACTGAACCTTTAAAGCATGTTTTGTTCTGTGCTGTGAAATGAACAAAGCATTCACCATTCCAGGAAAAATGAGAATGTTGCTGCTGCTGCCCTGGGAGAGAGTCTGGAGCTGGGGCTCACTCTGGGGGCAGGCGTGACATCCTGCTTACATCAGATTGCCGTAGATGGGCCGTGTTTGTCAATAACTGCATTTTCTCATACAGTTGTAGTCGCCTGTGCAGCTAATTCAGCCTTACAACAGTGTAAAAGAGGGGGGATAATCTGTAGCTCTGTTTGCATTTTTTTTTCATGTCAGGAAAATAACAGGCACAAAATGGTCAAACTGAACAACGGCAAGGACCAAATCCTGCGGTGGAAAGCTTTATCCACCTCTCTCTCAAACGGATGTAAGCATTACTGTTATTCAGAGACTGGTTATGTGCAGCTATAGCTGCTGTTTCTTGTCAGTGAAATTCTTGTCTTCCAAAGGCAATGTGGCAGCCTGCTTCGAAGTGTCCTGAGACAGGGTCTGGCTGGCTGGATTGGCCGTTTTAACCGTATTGGTCTCATCTGTTAGTTAAATCGCTGCGCAGCTACCCTGTGAAAACCTTTGTCTGCTTTACCACGTATTTCTACCAGACCTCTTTGCAGTTTTTCTGTGTTCAGTAGTTTTAAGATATGCTTGCTATTCCTAGATAAAAACATTTTATGAAGAACATTTACACCTAGACGATGAAATTCGCTACATCTTAGATGGATCTGGCTATTTTGATGTTCGAGATAAGGATGACAAATGGATCCGGATTTTCATGGAAAAAGGAGACATGATAACCCTCCCTGCTGGCATCTATCACCGATTTACACTGGATGAGAACGTATGTTGTTACAGATTACCGTAAATTTTGATGACAAATCCATGTGAGTGTATAGCACACTACTAACTACATGCCCAGAGACTTGCAGTTCATTAGCAAAATATATTAAATATGAAGCAGGAATATGAAAAATACTAAATAATTCACAGCATCTGAACCTTTCATCTCCAGGTCACAAATCCATATTCCTCTCGTCAGCTGTAACTGCAAGTCATTACCACGTGATAGCTGTAGCATATCTTATGTGACAGCGGCATGAGAGCCAAGCCCTGCGGCTGTCCCTCCCACAATGGCCCCTGCTGTTAGTTGAGGTAGAGATGGTGCAGACAGATCCTTCTGTGTTGCCTTGTTGTGTATCTTGTGTATGTTGTGGCACAGACAGAGCATACCTGTGTCCAGCAGTGGCATTTTTCGTAAGTGCTAAATTCACCTTCAGGGAAAGAAGGATTTAGGGGTCCAGAGCCACTACTTGCAGCTAGTGTGTGCTAGGCTGGATGCTGGCTTCACAGGAGCTGACCTGCTTTCAGAGGGGGTTCTTGGCAAAGGGACTGTGAGGTTGGCACATGTGGTCCTGATCTGTGTCTTTCCTTGTGGGCTTTTATAAATACATTTGTAACCTCAGCATTACCCCTGGAAAATGGGGAAATGTGTGCTGCCTCCTGTGTGGCAAAATCCCATCTCTGACGTAGACATGAGAACGGTATAATTTTGAATCAGCTGTCTAGATAACAGTTATCATATATGTAAAAAAGGGAGATACTGCTTTGGTGAAAAACCTGACTTCTCACGTCTGCATTTTGAGATCCACAGTGAATCATCTACAATTATTAGTTTAAGGCATTGTCTTTACACAGACAAAAACGTCAGGGGTTGTAGGCTGAATCCACAAGAAGTCTTAAATGTTCATCCACTTCAGGAATTTTAGTCTAGAAGTAAATCTTCAAAAGTAAATTCTTGAGCTGCTTCTAGACCCTTGCATTTTGCAGCTAAGTTCTTTGGGTACCTAACTCAATTCTTGACGTTGCTGAGCGCCTGGGTGCAAGATAAGCACTTAGCATTGTTTACAAAATAGGTAGGGTCTAAATCTCTAGCGCAGTGGACAGGAGTGGAGAGTTCCCCGTAATTCGGTGGCTGGAGCACTTCCGCAGGACATAAAATCCCATTTTCTGCTGCCACAGCTGTACCTCATACCTGGTATACTTTTGGTTAGCTGGTGGCAGGGACTGTTGCTTTTCCCGTTGGAATCTGGAGACTTTTCACTTCCTGTAGCATTAATTCTTGGCTAGTTTATCCACCCTCCATTCAGTTTTTATGGCTTTCACTTTGAAGCTTCTGTTCTTCCTCAAAAGCATTATGTAGCCACCTTGGGTATTCTGATTGCTGTTGTTTAACTAAGCAAGTAGGATTTAGATGCTGCATTGCTCAGTATGGCACTGGGGATCCAGTACAAAAGATTTGCATGAGACAGGATTTTTTTTGTTTCTTTGAAAAAGGGAAAAATACTGTCTCTGCCTGACCTGGAGGCACTGGTTATGGCACAATATGTCACTGCGTAGGTGCAAAATATCCCACTGCAGTGGCTGGGAAGTAGGAACAACAGCACAGCAGTGTAGTTTTCTGCAACACATGAGGCTTTCAGTCCATCTTGAAATGGTTTGAAAAATTTCTGCAGAAATACAAATGAAACATTAACTTCAGAATCAAGATTCCGTGGAAAGGATCTCTAAATTACTTGTCACTTCTTGTTCTTTGGCAGAATTACGTGAAGGCAATGAGACTATTCGTTGGAGAACCCGTCTGGACAGCATACAACAGGCCAGCTGATGACTTTCCTGCTCGGAAACAGTATATGAAGTTTTTAGCTGAAGAAGCACAGTAATGGTGTCCTAAGACCTGACAAGTGGAACACCCTGAAGGCCTGTCAAAATAAATGTGATGGGTGGCTTTTCACCGATAGACGACTTCTTTTTACATATGCAATTGGAATCACAGAGTCATAGGAAAATTTAAGTTGAAAGCTCATTTGAAGGTCATGTAGTCCAACCCCCTGCAAAGTACCAGGACAACTTTAAAGCCAGGCCAAGTTGCTCAAGTCCTTGCCTTGAGGTTTGGAAACTCCGCTGGTGGAGGTTCCACTGGGCACCTGTTCCAGCACTTAGCTGATGTCATGGGCAAGCATTTGTGTCTGGCTCTGTCTTCTCCACAGTCCCTTCTCTAGTGGGAACCTAGTACGTCTCCTCTCAGCCTTCTGTTCTCCAGGCTAGACAAACCAGTGCCCTTAGCTGGGCTCTGTTCTGTTAAGCAAGATGTTCAGCACATTTTGTCCTGGTGTTGAACTGAGGAGTGTTACTTATAACCACCTGACAGCTAGACTTGAACCATTGACTGTTCTGAGCCCAATGGTCCAGAAGTTTTTTGCCCATCTTGTAGTTCACATACTCAGTTCGGCTACAAGGCTACTTACTGTGGGACACACTATTGAAAGCCTCGCTGCGGTCAAGGTGAAAAACATCTGCTGTTTCCCTTCTGCCAGTGCCAGTCATTGTCACTTGGTTGGCAGTCAGGATGGTCAGGGAGAACGTGCCTTTGGTAAATCAGTGTTGACTGGTTGCTCCCCATCACCTGGTGTTTCATGTGCCTGGAACAGCTTCCGTAACAGCTTACTCTGTACTTCTCCTGGGGACTGAAGTGAGGCTGACCAGCCTGTAGTTTCCCAGATCTTCCTGCCTTTTTGAAGGTGGCAGTATCATTTGCCTTTTTCTGCTCAAAAAGGTTTTCTTGATCTCTGTGACCTTTCAAAGATGCCAACAGCCTTGCAGCGACATTAGCTAGTTGCATTTACAGTTGCTCAGGAATCCATTTTCTAACCTTTATTTCCTTGATATTTCTGGCAGGTAGAATTGGGAGAGGTGGGCTACATGAATATTCATTCTGCTCTGAATCCATGCTAATGAACTATGTAGGATTCTGTTTTTAATTCAAGAAAATAAACCCTGCTTCAGTCTTGTCTAAAAATGTTCATAAGATAAATTTGCATAATCGGCATTTTAGTATGCAGCTTCCCAAGTTCTGCCCTGGTACATAAAGCTGTGGGTTTCTCTCAGTAAAATACAGCAATTTGCTCTTGTGATTTATTAATAAAATTACTTTGACTTGTGTGGTTTTTTCCCTTGTGCTGACATTAAGGACACATTGAACAGCAGTGTTACTGTAGTTGTCAGTCAGCTTTTGTTCCTTGTGCTGCTACTGGTTTGTTCTGTAACGTGGGACAAATAATTAACTGTGTGCCTCAGTTTCTTTAGCTATGAGATGGAGAAGAGCAGACTTAGACGCTCTGATCCAGTTTTCAGTAAATGCCTTGAGGATATGCAGGAGATGTAGCCCCTCAGCAATGGGCTCCGAAGCGTTTTGGTAGGAATTTGCTCTTTACAATGGCAAATTGTGTCAGCTGGGCAGATACACTTACTGCTTGCTCCAGCTGTCAGTGGATGATGAGAGCACGGGCTCTGCTGGCTGCAGCCTGCGCGCTGATTTCAGCCACATACAATACAAGCTCCTGCCTTGCAGTTTCCCAAATAAACGCAGCTCTAGAAAGGAGTAGCAACTTGGGCTTGCATGAATTTTCCTGATGTAGCAGACGGTAGATAATTGAACTTTCCCACTGTTCTTCCCTAGCAGCCCTTCTTCAGCAGGCAATGTTTTCCTCACTTTGCAGCAGCATTACTTTTAACTATTTCTAGGTGCTTTATTTTTTTAAGTGTTTCTGAAAACAAAGTTGCCATTTTGACGCGAGATTGTGCTGGCTTTTATCTTAAAAGTCGGAAAGAGTGAGTAAAAAGGCAAGCGTTTCCTGCCGTAGGGTCTTGGGTTGCAAGCTAGGTGAGATGCAGGGACACAGCTGACCCTTCTGCCAGTTCTGCCAGTGGGGGCTGAGTTTGTGGGAGGGGGTACAGACACAACTTACCCTTGCAAAAGCAGGCCCACCCAGCGCTCCGTTCAGCCTGTACTGGCTTTTGTACCTCCTGGAAAATCAGTGCTACTGGCAAATGGAGCTTAACTATAGCCAGGCACACGGCACACATCGGCCAGGCTTGCACGGATGCTGTGCTGTGCCGTGCCATGTGCCTCTTCAGTTCAGGGATTTGTGTGCCCCTTGTCTGGAAGGAGCACTTGAGTGTCCTCCGGCACAGCGTGCTGTGCTGGGGCATCCTGGTCCCAGGAGAAACTTGGGGGATTTTTTAAGGTACAGCTGCAGGAATAAGTAACAGTTACAGCCTTTGGCACGTTTTATTCCTTTGACTTACATGATACAGAAAATTGTGTTTCCAAATGTAAATTAAAATGACTGCTTTCTCCTAGTGCTGGTATCAGTCCCTGATATCCAGGCTAATTAATCCTCTTCCTGCTTTTGTTTTCTCGTTTGTTTTAACAAAGTCAACAGGAGATCGTTCATACCCCTGATGGGCCTTTCCATTTTGATCTCTCTCTTTGCAAAAGGAGGGGTAGAGGCAGCAGCGTGGGCTCTCAGGAACTCCCATTTACAGCACAGGCATCCCATAACAGACTGGGGGAGCAACTGGGAAGCGAGAGCAGGTAATGAATGCACTCTTATTGGGAGAGATTTAGAGAGATTTAGAGTTTGGAGGCAGTAATGAGGGATGGACAGTAAAATGCCTGCCCGCGGCAATTGCTTTCAACAGCTTGCTGATGTAGGATGTGACCTGGGAAGCAGGACTGAACCACCTTGTTTTGTTGCCTCTCTGGAGGAATATATACACCCAGTACAGCTCCCATCTCCTGGCTGTCACGAATAACACATGATCACCCCGCTAAAGATCGTTCATCATTTTCATAGCACAATGCATTCTGCTGCTGAGAGGTGGTGGGGGCTGTGGGGGTCTTACTGTCAATACTTCTGAGACCGTGCCCTTTAGTGCTATAGGTGTCTTTGAAAGGGTGAAAGCTTTGCTCTCTGGAAGTGTTTTTTGTCAGATAGAAAAAAAAAAGCATTTGGAGCTGGTATAAAGATTCCACACCTGTGAAGAGATTACATGGGAGATTACACTGTGAGGAAACAGCTGGGCAGAAAAAAACGTTAATATTAATAGGAAACACTCCAGAGAGTGGAGAGAAGGGAGGGAGAACATGCCGTTCTTTCAGAAGAAAAATGCAGTTTCTTTTCATGGCAATTTTTTGTGTTTGTTTTTTTCTTTTCTCCCCCGCCCCTGCACATATCTAAAAGTGCAAAGTGAAATTGATTTTTGGTCCAAAAACGTGAGTCTGTTTCACTGCAGCTAGTGGAAAATCTCGGTGCATTGATGTAGTATGAAAATTTATGTAAGTGGTTCCAGCAACATCACATTGGCAGCATTACCTCAGCAAGGGGAATATTTCAAATCCTCCAGGATTAGAGTTTAAAAAAAAAAAAAAAGGTAGAAGAAATGGTACTTGAACTGAGGGGTTTGAAGATAGCTTTTTTGGTACCTGTGTATTATTTTCCACTTCAATCCAAACTTTTCCCAAATGGCATATACCCCATTTTCTCATGAGCACCTTGAAAGAGCTGCTCTGTGAGCGGACTCAAAGCGAACTGTGGATGGCCAGTGGGGTTTTTAATAAAAAATTAGGTGGGCAAACAGGTGGCTGCAAAATCTGTGATAATGCCCTCCCTTGTTAAATGGCAAATGTCTTTGGCTGGAAATCCTAATGCAAAGACATTTCACAGCCAGTTAAGTAGTAACTTCCACATCAGGCACTTCGGGGTGCCTACAGATGGGTGAAGGGAAACGCTGCTGGCGGGGGCTGCCAAGAGCAGGGGCTGTGCTGCTTCCCAGCAGCTGCAGGAGCTGGTACCTGTCTGGCCCGGCTGCTGAACTCGACAAGTATAAAATCTTCATGCAGTCAGAGCACGGGTCCTACTGGCAGAACAGGCACTCTCCTGCCTGGTTTCTGACTCCAGGATTTAGCTTGAGCTAGGAACTTAGGAGAAGGGACAGTTTCCTGACAGAGGCAATCATTTAACATCAGCTGGCAGACACCAGTGCACATAAAGACCGAGGTGGCAGCTGAACACTGCTTTGAGAATATCCCTAGCAGCCGAATCGTGGATTTAGATATTTGGCCAGGCAGAGGCTGTGGGACTGACCTGCGCTATGCTCAAAAATTACGTCATCTGTTTGAGAGTCTCCCGAGTGAAAATGATAGAAATTCTCAGATTTCCTTCCCTCTTCCCAAAATAGGGTCACTGCCGGTTGTCATCTGTTTCCTGAAGCCAAATAAACCTATCAACTCATTGGGGGATGAAGTAGTGTTACAATTTAAATATTCCTGGTCCAAAGATCCAGATTTGATCTGATTTGCTGCACTAATGATTTTACAGCTTAATTCCCAAAACATCTTGTGTGTTTGCAAAAAGGTATTCTACTATACCTGCAATTTGAAAAACCTTTCTTTTATGCGACTGAGCTCTCGTTTTTTATTAACTATATGAATATCCAGATAAGACAAAGAAGCAAAATTTCAGAACGCAAAACACTTGAGGAAAAGATTCAGCAGTTAAAGGGCTGTGAATCTCTTTCAGTGCTGGCTTCCCTCGCTACAGTTCTGTCTGTGATACCTGTGCTAATTTTGAAAGCGCCCCTCCATTTCGTTGCCTTCTATGCTGCTGCTCAGGGTGCCGATTAGTAACTGTTGTGCCTGTCAATGAGCCGCATCAGCTGGTGGAAAATCGGGCTGGGTGGCACCAGGATTGCCTTTGGCCATGGACACGGCCCTGAGCAGGCAAGCCAGGCTCTGGGCTCGTTTCCCCTGTGATCACAGGCATTTGAGCCTGGAGAATTCAATTTGGGTCCACCTTCAGGCTTCCCCCCGCCCCCCCCCAAGGATTCAGGCCACTTAGAGCTGACCCACTGTTCATGGGAGAGAGGGAAGCTGATCCTGGCGATACTGTGATAACGGGGGTGCAGAGTGGTGGCTGGGTTCGCACACGCTGCTGCTGCAGCCCCAGTCCTGCTGCCTGCCACTGGAATGTGTGCCTGCATCTGAAGGACTTGCTCACACTTTGCACTGCAAATCGTGGATTTTTTTATAAACAGCAGTAGCAATTTTATTCTGTAGCTTCTTAATTCAGTATTTTCAGTTTAGCACTGACGGTTTTGTCAGTTTTTCAAAGCCAGAGAGGCACCTTCCCCCTCCTTCCTTCCCTGTGCCTCAAACAAGTAACATCTAATTTTTTTCCCTCTTTGTGGGCAAACTGCAACTCATTGTTGCTGGGTTTTGGATGGATTCATTTTAATGACTCTCATACATAATAAACATCTGCAAATGACTGTCCAAATCTAGGATGGGACCAGGTATTGACCCAGAACAGCTTGGAAAGGTGGCACCTGGATCCTCTTCCCCACCCAAACCTTTCTGTTCCTCCCTAACACCAGGACTGTGACCATCTCATACACCCTTGAAGACGATAATCTTTAAATTCGTAATTTCTGAGCTGACTGGGAGAACTGGGAGAAATAGCATTGCAGTATTGCCTGAAAGTTATGCTAGACCTTGTTCGCGTTCGAACCGTTGTTCAAATGCTAAAAACTGTGCAGGTTCCTACATTGCAAAGTACCTCAATGGTAGATAGATTTTTTCCCCAGTGTTTATTCAGTGGGTAAAAAGCAGGCTGGAAGGGGTGGATGGCATCTTCCTTTGAACTCGTGCTAAAGGTACAAGCTAATGGGTAAACCTCACCTTGTTCCAACATCTGCAGTTTTCTCTGGCCTCTGCTCAGGACTGCAGCAATCTAGGTTGCTACCTGTGCAACCTCGGACAGGATGACTCTGGCTGCTGTGGTTCTACCTATTTGGGATAAATTTACATCTATATTTGAGTTTTCAGTCCCGTTTTCATACTTTTCTTGATTGCGAGTTGACATGGAGAGGAAATGCGTGTTTCTCACTAGAGCTAAATACAACTGGACATGGGAACACCACACATCCTGCAATCTTCTTCTGGGCAGCTACAGTGCATGTGGTTGATTAAGCACATCAGCTGACATACAAGTAACACAGACATAACTTAGATATGCACGCACACTATACCCCATTTATGCCCCTCTGCAATTTGATTTGCAAACGCCTGCAGCAAAACCTCAGAGGATTGCCTGTCTGCCGCTCCTTAGGCCGCTGTAGTGCAGCAAACCTGGCAGTTTACGCAGGCAGGGTGGTATTTCCCAGCATGTGCTTGCGTTGAAAGCCTCAGGATGAAGATGAATCTGGAGAGGGTGTTTGCTGGCTTGGTGAGCTTTTCCGCGGGGTCAGTGAGCTCATCCAGCTTGCACATGGCTGCACAAATGCTTTTGCTGACATGAAGGATGAGGTAGGTGGAGGAATGATCATCCTTTCCACTAGCTGAAATCCGTTGTGGAGTCTCAGGCATGTCTGCACATGCCTTTTGGGGAATATTTAACAGGTCCAGTCCCGTTCAACTGAGGGACCAGGAAAATGTAAATGACCAGCTGGTTAGGGGCTGCCATCATCACCTGAACTGCAATTAGGTACTAGAAATGGCAGATAGATGTGCAAGTCCTTTTGAGGATCAGGGTCTCTGCGCATAATGTAATTATCTGAATGTCTGAAGTACAGCTTCTTTGCTCCTCTTTTAATAAAAGAGGAAATTTAAATGCAAAACTTCTGTTAAGGCACATTAAGCTTTAAGACTTGAATACAACAATCAGCTCATTCAGGCTATACTTTCCACAGCTTTTCTCACTTAGCCAGATGACACATGCATGCTGTGTTTTAGAACTGAGCTCTGCCCTCATTTACACCAGGAACCCTCATTAAATTCAGCTGAATCCATTGAATTTAACAGGATTGCCTGGTGTAATTAATGTTTTGAGGACAAATTTTGTCCTTAGGTTTAATGCTTTAACACCATATACAGCATTCAGATGTGTAACTGGCTGATTATAGGAAAGTCAAACACTTAACTTGTATATATGTTAAATCCAAACCATAAAGTGACATTGATACTCTTTCTTGCATTTTATAAACAGTTAACAATTTGCATACACCCAGCAGTGATAATACGCCTTTGCATTTAAATTTTAATTATTCTGCAAGTCTACCAGGATGTCACTTGTTTAATGGCTCACTGAGCTTAGAGGTCACCCAGTCCAAGTCTCCTCTACTGGCGTTTTTATCTGAGTAAAAGCCTCTACTAGTAAGAACACAGCAAACATACTGAAGTGAGACTTATATAGTAATACATAAGAATTAGAATTTAGAGAAACTTGGAGAACAGGGGATTATGTTTTCAGAGTGTTTCTTTTTTAATGGTTGTTTGACTCTTACTGCGATCATATATTTTTATTTTCTGCCAATCAGAACACAGGCTGTCATTTACATGTGCAGTGAGTATAAGGCACCGCTGAATAAAAAAAAGGAAGCATTTTACTCCTCGATTGTATAGAGGTAAGTGGCTTCAGCATGCTGGGTAATGATGGATCATGCTACTTAGCACTGGAAAAGACAAATCAAGCTCCCTGAAGGTGTAGGTGATAGTGTTAACACTGTAACACGACACCTAACCTTCAGTTAAATGCATGGGAACCTCTGTTATAAGACACTAATTTACATATAATTGTAAGATTTTTTAACTGAAATCACAGAATGGTTTGGGTTGGAAGGGACCTTTCAAGATCATCTTGTCCAAACCCCCTGCCATAGGCAGGGACGCCTTCCACTAGACCAGGTTGCTCAGAGCCCCATCCAGCCTGGCCTTGGACACTTCCAGGGATGGGGCAGCCACAGCTTCTCTGGGCAGCCTGTTCCAGTGTCTCACCACCCTCGTCATAAGTATCTTATGTCCAATCTAAATTGACCCTCTTTCAGTTTAAAACCGTTGCCCCTTGTTCTGTCACGACCGCCCTGGTAAATTGTTCAGTGCTCTCAAAGTCTGTGAGAATAATGCTGGTCACATAGCAGGGTTTCTTTCTGTCTCCTAAGAAACCCCATGCCCAAGAAGAGTGAGCCATGATGGAGAAAACATACTACTGAAATTCCTTACAATAAGCACAGCAGACTAACATACTGGTTCAGATTAATAGTTGTGGCAAACTGAAAACTACACAGATTTCAACTCAATTGTGACAATGTAAACTGTTAAACCTTGTCAAAAACCATGACAATATTTAAAACAAATGTAAAACCTAATAAAGAGTAATGCAAAAGTAACTACTTTTATTTCACTGCATTTTAATACTCACTAAAGATACATAAATGGTGTTTAAACCCAGCTGAAGCAGATGGTGCTGAATAATTTTTGTAGTTTAGTAGTGATACTTTAGGACAAGACTACCCAGGTGCTGCACAAGTTTTAATTCAGTTCCAGCTGTGGAACCTAGAGGCCAAGCCAGAGACAGAAATACCAACTGATTTTATTTTTTTCAGTTGAGTGAAACATAACTAGCCATTTTTTCAGTGTACAGGTATGACCTGTAAAACATATATATCCTGTAAAAATGGAACAAATACTGTCTCTGTATAAGCTACAAGCTTGTCTTTTGAGATGCTCATGATTTTTAGGCATTCTTGGTTTTTTGCATGTCCAGCTTGCAGGAGTTTTCAGACATGATTTTTGAGGACAACTATTTGGTCCCTGTACAGTTATCTCCAGTTGGACAAGCATAAAAATGAATTATTAGTCACTTAAAAATACAGCTGGGAGTATTTAAAGATGGTGAGAACTAATTGATGGATGTGGTATAAAAATATAACAAGTACAGTTACAGACTTGTCCCATGGCAGTGATTTATGACAGCTAAACATTAAATTTCAAACCAATAAAAAAACAATGAACAGATGTATATACTGTATTCATGTACAGGGAACGGGAGTATCTGGATTGAATCTTTACAATACAGATCAAAGGGGGAATGTGGGCAGAGATGTGAAATACACTGATACCACAGTAGCACTGCGATTCCAAAAATCTGTGTTCCAAGGGATGCCAAAATCATTGTATGCTGATAGTGTCGCATCAGTGGTAACTGCCTTGTGTCCTGCTCTGCACCACCCTTTGTGCTGCTTCCACTTTGTGTACCCTAACCCTTAGATACTTCTGTCTCACTCTCCATCCTTTTTCCCCGGGAAATACTTTCTGTGCAGTGTTTTCACTTAGTAATGGGAAAGGAGAGGAACTGAGCTGAAATGGCTTGTGCTTCCACTCTGCCTAACACGCAGGGCTCGTTTCTCCACCCAGCAGAACGCCAGAGTGGAGCAGCTATGCCTGTCTACGGGGAGAGGAATCCACAGGCTCTAGGGTAGGCGTGGGGAAGACAGCTGTAGTGTGGTAAGAGCTGAAATACACATGCACTCATCTCCAAGTAGAGATGCTGGAGAGCGGGAGGGAGGGAGGGAAAAAGTATTGAAGCAAGTAGTAGTTTGGGAATAGAGAAATCCTCCAGTCGCACCCACAGCTTTCCAGAATCCAAACGCTTCAATCTGAAAGATTTAATGGGATCACAAAAGCAAGAAAGTATAGGGAGACCATTCAGTATCATTCAGATTATACAATTCCTCATACTGTGGGAAATCCACTGTGGGAGACTGTGTGATCCCCTCACACACTGTCCGGACACGGTCTTGGGCAGCCTGCTGTAGGTGGTCCTGCTTGATGGAGGGGTTGGACCAGATGACCTCCAGCTGTCCCTTCCAACCGACCATGCTGTGATTCTGTGTGGCGGTGATCAAGCAACCTCCTTCAAGAGCAGTGGACATATAAAGGTACAGTAATAGTTTGATGGGGGCAAAATGAGACATAGTAGAAGCAAGTGAAGAGTGTTCAGAATTCCATTTCTGTAATATACATACTGATATTCTGCCAGTAACTCTTAGCTGATGAAATTAGCTCACGTGATTTGCTCACTAGTTACTGAAAAAACTGTAACAACCATCAAGACAATATAAGGTCAAACTCAGTTTTTCTTATAAAAAGAATCAGAGTAGTTGACTGTATACATATATATATATATACAGAGAGAGTACACTGTAATGAAGAATAAACAGTAACAGACTTGCAGGGATGAAGCTGGCTCTAGGTCAGCACAAAGTCCTCACAATAACAGGACAGTGACAGACAACAGATTCTTAGTAATGCCACTGAATATTCATAATTGAATAGATTTTATTTCACATTTACACATTAGCAAGAGTATATACCATTTAAAAAATCAGCCTTGTTGGAGAAATTAGTTGGAAATGATCTATCCTAGCTTGAGACACTGAGTATTAAAGCTGTCACCCTCCTTGATAGCTACAGCCTCTAAAAGCGCTTGCTTTTTCTGCATGCTGCGAGACGACTCCAGTTCATACATAGTTGTCAAGTTAAAGAGAACACTCTCATGTAGGTAGTGTTTAGGGTCCTGCTGAACCATTCCTTCCAACTGCCGAAGGGAATCCTTCAGTTTTCCCAGATAAAGAAGACAAACAGCAGCATTGTTATTAGCCTAGAGAAAAATATATTGTAAGTAAATAAAATAAATGTGTGTGTATGTATATATATATAAATATGCATGTATTTACAAGTGATGAGAGAAAAGGAAAAAAAGAAGCCCAGCATCTAGTTACAAGAGATTTACTATATGCTAAGAATTACTATTTTGTGTGTACGCATGCAGGCAAGTAACTAAAATACATTATCAGTCATACAATCCAATCCTTTTCTTTTTTGTTATTCTCAGGATTTATTCTGTGCCAGTAGGACCTGCTGACTTCTAAGAGCCGAAACTCTAAAAGACAGTCTAAACTGAAATATAAATAGTACAGGACATAGTCACTCAATTTTGAGTCAATAGAAACACATTTCAGAAACTACACAAGCCTTTGCATGCTGTCATTTTCATAGGGGTTTTTTTTTAATGACTTCGCTATATCTTCAGAAGTGTTTTCCTCTCTGGCTTACATATAAAAGATCCACATAAGCAACAGGAAGAAATTACCTTATCACAAAGGCATCTACAACTGACTTTAAATAAATTCAGCCGATAGGGCAGTCTAAATACATCATGTATGATCAAGTCAGGTAATATATCATAAATGATCAAGTCAGGTTCCATTTTCTTTTGCACACAGAACAGGTCTTTACGAAAGACACCAACAGTACAAAGTCATAGAACATGTTTAGCAGCAAAAACCTTCTGAAAGCCACAGATAAAGGAAGAACACAGGTTTTTTTAAAAAACCCTCTTTTTCTCTCCCTTCAGGAAACATTACTGTGATTATAATACATACTGTTTTACAGCCTGCAAAATAATGCAATTCATGTGCTTCTTCAACTCAGTCTATAAATGGCCTTGGAGCGGACTACTGGGGGTAAAGGCTGCCCCAGTTCTTAGGCACACTCTTATATGACCATGCACTGAAAGCTGCCAAATGTAGAAAACCCAAAACTAAATAAACAGCTCTTCTCTGATCTGCCCTCGTGATGGGAATCCAAGGCTCTGATATGCAATGTGTTAAAAATGCCATGTTTAAAATTACAGTATCTCTTCAATGTTGTGTGAAAACAATCTTATATACGCTGGCAGCTGACGTTTCTTCTTCTGACATGCATGTCTACGCTAAAAACAGTGAATGCGAAAAAAAAAAAGCTTTTGCAAAGATCCCGTAAAACATAATACCTCGGAATTTCTACACGCCTAAGTATTTATGCCCTTCATACAGAATGGTTCTTCGTTTCCCATCCCATCTTGTTTCTTATCCTTCTGTATAGTAAAAGTCCTTTGGCACACATGCCACACCCAATTTTCCTATAAAGCTCTGAGCATACTCTGGGTACTAATTAACTCCAAAAATGAAACATTATGAGAACAATTTAGGTGGTTTTTATAAATGTAGCAATTTTGAGATTTACCACAGCATTTGATGAGTCGATCCTTAAAATTTCTGTGAAAAATCGATGAGCTTCTGCAAAATTATTCTGACCGAGGTGGAGAAATGCTCTAGAAAGTAAGTGACATGAATGAGTTCTCCTCAAAAACCCAAGGTGATAATATATTTTAAAAACAATGGACATAATTTTTATTTTTCCTGTTATAGATGTGAGAGTTTCTGACATTTGTTCTTCATGGTGTAATTACAACCAGCAAGGAGACACTGATTTACAGACAAATGGAATGACAACTTGGATCATTTGGCTATTATATATTCTGCCTACCAAAGCAACAGTCTTCATTGTGTTTTTATTAATTTAAATGCAGATACTCTGTTCCTGGAATTATTTCTCCTTGTGAAATTAGCCATGCTATATAATTTTCAGAGCACTTTTGAATAGTACTTTCTAAATGTATTAAGCCAATGTGCTAACCATTACAAACTGAGTTCCCCATCATGCAGCTTGATTTACTACTACGTATGCTCAGTGTTTGAAACTACCAGGCGGTAACTTTACTAGCAGAGCTGACTGCAGCATAAGGGCTCAGAATAGCTTCTCCTCTCCTAAGTTATTTATGCAAATGTATATTGAAAAAGCAGAGAGAAAATATGCAATGCCTGGAAGAATGAGAAAAAGCTTTGTAAAATCAACTGAAGGATCACAATTCCAATCCAGGATAATATGACTGTACCAAGTAGTACAGATCTCCTGGGTCTATATGCCATTCAGTCTCATGACAGATGTAGTTACATAAAAAAGAAAGAGAATGGGATTGTCTCAAGGGTAGTTTAATGCTCACAATGCATACTTTGCAAAACTGTATTTTAAAACTGCATTTAGTTATTAAATTATATACCTGTTCATTAAAACCATAATTTGGCTCTGTAGTCCATCCAATTTGTAAGTCACTTTCTCAGCGTCTTGAAAATATTTTTCTGCAGTTTTTATGTCTCCAATCTAGACAGTAAAATCAGAGGAAAGTTACCACAATAAGAACAAAAGAGATCCAATCTGATTATATCTTTTATAAAGGATAAGAACACGAAATCAAAGTCCATTATCTAATTGGCACCAAGATGACTGGGTAGTATCTGCTATCAAACAAGGTGTTGGAGGAGCCACATTAAGGTCATGAAAAGAACACCAAAAATTTTCCCAGTTTTATCTAAGGCAGCGTTTCTCAGCTGTGGGTTGTGCAGCATTCATGGACTGCATGGCAGGGATGCCCCACTCCTCATTTGGCTCTTTGGTTGTGACTGACTTCAGAGTTCGTAAAATTAGCTGAAAATGAGAAAAGGTCACAATTACTTCCAGTAAGGCTGGGCGCTGGCTCTGCAGGAGGTGAAGACAGACACTGCCCACAGGCAGAGGCTGTCAATAAGGCAAGAGAACGGGAATACCGCAGCGTAGGACCCATACTCGATTAACGCACAGCTTACAGGGCATAGCCAGGGACCACAGGATGAGTTCAGCACGTCACACCAAAACATGTCAGAAAACCTCAGTGCAATGGGCCACTGAGGGTGTTGGGGAAGACAGTCCATTTGCAGACTAAAAAATACTGGCAAGTGGATCGCGCAGACTGAAGGAATGAGGGACTTGAAAGGTGGCATAAAGAGGAACAGATTTTATGGGAGGGGAGGACGAGGAAGAGGATTCCTAGAAAGGAGGGCGTATTTCACCTAAGGATATGTCACATACATTGCTATTTGAAATGAAAAAAAAAAAATAAAATTGAAGACGACCCCTTTGGGAAGTAAGTTAACAACATATGTTTCATGAAGGCCACCCACACTTTTGGTAAGGTTTCACAATAGAGTTTCTAATTTAAGGCTGGAGAGATGGAAAACTTCATACTGGGTAAAATAAATCTATCGAAAGGAGTAAAACTAAACTCGTCCAGGAGCATAAAGCCACGGAAACCAGGCAGCCCTCAGGCGCTCAGGGAAGATTCAAGGTGCCCTCAAGAGATCACCTGTTTGTTCAAAAACAGGACCACATCACCAGAAATTTGTGACAAATGCACTGAAGTCTACTTAAAGCTCTCAGATGGTGAATAGTACACAGCCTCCCTAGGAAACTTGTTCCAGAATTCTTAAATACCCTTAGTATTACAAAATACACTCTAAGTCTATCTTGCTGCACTTTTTACCTCAATTTTTTTCTCTATCCATAGTGGTCAGGGAGAATAGTACAAGTCCTCTTTTTCAACAGCCTTTTCTATACTTGAAATTTTTTATTGAACTTTCCCCTATGTTTTTTATTCTAGAATGAGAATCAGTTTTCAAGCAAATCAGTGTCCACCCCTTTCTCATAGATAATGCTTCCAGGATTCTCTGCTCATTCTTGCTGTTCTTCTCTGAACTCTCCCATTACTTCACATCCTCCCCAAGTGCTCACGTAAGAGGTCACAACACTCCAACTGATCTCTCACCAGCAGTGAGAATGGAACAATTACTTTATGTTTCCCATGTGAATATTGTCTGGTTTTATGCCACAGTATTTTGGAAGTCCCATTTGTTTACCCATGCGTAGTTCGCTTACCCTTAGCCTAATTCCTTTCTACAGAACAATGCCTTGTTGCTGTTTCCCGTTTTGTATTTGTGCATTACTCCCGGTTGTTGGTAGCAGTTTGCCTTTGCTGTTAGAATCACAGCCAATGTCACATTTCAGTTTCTCAACTTGTCAAGATTATTTTGCATTCTGATCCTGCCCTTCACAGTGTCTGTACCACTCCCAGCTTGGGATCATCTGTACATTTTACGAGCATGCGTCTGATTCCATCATATAAGCACCTAACCAAAGAATACAAGCACTGCAAACCCCAAAGGGATCCTTGTGGAAAAGATCATCCAGCAAGTCCTTCTTGTCTACCAGCAAATGACTTTCCAAGTACACTTCTCAGACACCCATCTTAAGATCTCATCTAGATTTCTTCCCCATTTGCTCATGGGAGTATCACAGTGGCAGTATCCAAAGCCCTACTAATATCACTAATATAACAGATACCGCTTTACCTCTAACCGTAAGACTTCTCCCTTGACAGCACAAAGAAATGATTACTCTTTATGTTTAGGGGGTGATCCAATTGAACACTGCACTCAAAAGATGCAACTGTCCATCTACCAGCATTTATGGAATGCCCATTAACAGCTTACCTAATGAAACACACGCACTTCTCCCAGACGTTACATAACTGGACTCAAGCAAAACAAACATTAATTCTAAAAATTTATACATTGAATTATAATGGCAAAGGATACAATTTCTCTCTATAAATACCACTAAAGGTCTAAACAACCAAGAAAATAATTACATTTAACTAAAGGCACAAATGTAAATGAGTCTGTCCTTGAATATTTGTAGCCTGAAAATTAGGAAGCTCCTAACCACAAGACCATCAATTAACCATCAATTTCTAAAGGAAGCTACTGGTTTGCTCCATTGGGAGCTTGATGAGTCCAAATCTAATACGCCTTGAGGCTAATCACACCTTATTTGTGATTGTGAAGAATTCTCATTTCTTAGCCGCATCTTCTATCTTCTCAGCAAACATTACAAACTTTTAATTCTCATTTTTCCCACTGAGGGGAAACATTTTACTCTTTTTTTTTTTCCCCTTTTTTGGCAGAAGATTTAAAAGAAAGAATTAGTTTTAATTAATCATTAAAATGTTAAAGTGGTCTTCATAATTTAATTTTACTTAACTTTGTTCAGAAAACATGACTTCAGTACCTAATAATAATTAGCACTTTGAATAAAAATGAAAATTCCTCCATTAACCTCTAATAATCATATCCTCTAACAAGAAGCCTCCAACATTCTTAAGTTTGTTGTTTGTCTGGAAACCAAGATTATTTTTCTTAAGTACTCCTAGGATTTATTTATTGCTTTTAACCCTGTTTTGCAGCAATCTGTTACAGAGGGTAAGGGCAGGCAGCTTTCCACTTTGTAAATTCTTTAATGTCGTTACTTAAATGGCAATTTTGGATAGGTCAGCCAGCAAGCAGAGTCAACATACAATATAATCCTAGAGACTAAAATGTATTCGCTGTTTCCCCATTTCATGTGAATTTCTATTTTACAGGTCAAGTGATCACTGACAGAGTTACAGTGCTTCTGATAATTTCTCTGCCATAGCCTCTGTCTTTTCCTGCATTCTTCACTTCTCCCATCCTCACTTCCCACTGAAGTTCAGGTAGCAGCTAAAGGCTGTACATCAGACCGAGGCCTCTTTACGCCCCACTACATCCTAAGATAAAGAACACGTGGTGCCTTAAACTAGTAAACTCTATTTAATTAAGAAAAAAAAAATATCACACACAAAGCAAGGTTTTATATGTTGAAAAAAGGTTACCTTTTCTTCTATTTAACTCCCGGCTTACACTTCATTCTACATTATTGCTTTGTTTCGTATGTGTGGTATCTATTATCAAACGGTACCTGGCACTGATAAGCAGCTGAAATCTGGCTCCCTTATGCCTCTCTTGGATAATGTTCAAAGTTACCAGAACAGTCTGAGGTTATTTGGGAACTGCTACCTGTTTTTGAGAAGCTGTGACATTTGAATATGAGAAAAACTGCTTTCCCACTTTACCTGCAAGACGTTTTGTTGATTTTTTTTTTCACAGAGTGTCTCGTCAACAGTACACACATACTGCACAGTAATCTTACCAAAATGATGGTGCCCAGGCCTGCAAAATGTTTATCTTTCTTCAATTTTAATGTCTTGGTTTTGTTTCCCTGTGCACTCCTTATTTCTCTTAATACGTCAAAATCTTGCATCTGTTACAACAGCACCCTCCAGATAGAGCCGAAGATTTTGTCAAAAAGACGACAATGTGCCCAACAATAAGAATTCATCCCTTAAGGTGCCAGAATAAAGGAAAACATTTGTGTTTAGAAGTGATGCTTTTTATTAACTACTATCTAGAATCACATGAAAAAATAACAAGGACTCCTCATACTCCCTTTTTGCTATGCTCGGTTCTGACAGTAAACCCACTGAATACTAAAGGCCTGTTGTCACAGCCAACATCCCAGAGATCAGTGACTTCAAGTGACTCTGTACGGAGCCTGTGAACACCACTTCTGAAATCGGATGGATGTAATACTTTCCAAAGTTAGGAGATGCTTTCCTCCTGAGTGAACATTTTTCTATAGCAAACCAAGCTACTAACAGACTGCAGAGTGTGACACCAGGGCAGACACTCTTGTCAGCAAGGCAGTACCAGTAATGTACCCAGTCATTTTCCCAGTAAGACCACAACTATTAATAACCTGTATTTCCAACAGTATCATGCACAGTACCATTTTTTACAGCACCTCTGCGGGCAAGAGAGGAAGTCTGGAGAAAGGAAGACTTTCCCTTGCTTCAGGAGGATTGGGTTAGAGGTCATTTAAGCAAACCTGACACCCACAAATCCATGGGCCCTGATGGGCTGCACCCCTGAGTGCTGAGGGAGCTGGCAGATGTTATTGGTGAGCGACTGTGTATCATCTTTGAAAGGTCACGGTGGACAGGAGAGGTGCCTGAGGGCTGGAGGAAAGGCAATGTCACTGCAGTCTTCAATAAGGGCAAGAAGGAGGACCCAGGAAACTACGGGCTGGTCGGCTTCACCTCCATCCCTGGAAAGGTGATGGAACAGCTCACCCAGGAGGTCATCTGTCCTGGTTTCAGCTGGGATAGAGTTAATTTTCATAGTAGCTGGTGCAGTGCTGTGTTTTGGATTTGGTGTGAGAACAATGTTGACAGCACACTGATGTTTTTAGTTGTTGCTGGGTGACATTTATAGTAAATCAAGGACTTTTCAGTATCTTGGGTCCTGCCAGCAAGAGGGCTGTGGGGGCACAGGGAATGGGGAGGGGGCATGGCCGGGACAGGTGACCCAAGCTAGCCAAAGGGATATTCCATACCGTATGACATCATGCTGAGTATATAAACTGGGGGAAGAAGAAGGAAGGGGACACACACCTGACATTATGGCATTTCTCTTCCCAAGTAACCGTTATGTGTGATGGAGCCCGGCTTCCCTGGGGATGGGGGAACACCTGCCTGCTGGTGGGGAGTGGTGAATGAATTCCTTGCTTTTGTTTGCTTACGTGTGCAGCTTTTGCTTTACCTATTAAATTGTTCTTATCTCAACCCTTGAGTTTTACATTCCATTCCAATTCTCTTCCCTATCCCTCTGGGTGAGGGGGGAGTGAGAGAGTGGCTGCATGGTGCTTGGTTGCTGACCCAGCTTAAACTACAACATCATCTCTGAGCATAAGGAGGAAAAGAAGGTTATTGGGAGTAGTCAACATAGATTCACCAAGGGGAAATCATGCCTGAACAATCTAATAGCCTTCTCTGATGGAGTGACTGGCTGGGTAGATGAGGGGAGAGCAGTGGATGTTGTCTACCTTGACTTCAGCGAGGCTTCTGACACTGTCTCCCATAACACCCTCATAGCCAAGCTCAGGCAGTGTGGGTGAGATGGGTGGACAGGGGGGTGGGCCGAGAACCGGCTGAGTGGCAGAGCTCAGGGGGTTGTGATCAACAGTGCAGAGTCCTGCTGGAGGCCTGTGGCTCGTGGTGTTCCCAGGGGTCAGTACTGGGTCCAGTCCTGTCCAACTGATTCATCGGTGCCCTGGGTGAAGGGACAGTGTCCCCTCAGCATGTTTGCTGGTGACACAGCACTGGGAGGAGTGGCTGAGACCCCAGCAGGCTGCGCTGCCATTCAGCGAGACCTGGGCAGGCTGGGGAGCTGGGCGGAGAGGGACCTCATGGAGTTCAGCAAAGGCAAGTGTAGGGTCCTGCCCCTGGGCAGGAATAACCCCCCGCACCAGTACAGGCTGGGGCTGGCCTGCTGGGAGGCAGCTCTGCGGGGAAGGGCCTGGGAGCTCTGGTGGGCAGCAAGGTGCCCATGGGCCAGCAGTGTGCCCTGGTGGCCAAGAAGGCCAGTGGGACCCTGGGGTGCATCAGGAGGATCATGGCCAGCAGGTGGAGGGAGGTCATTGTCCCCTCTGCTCTGCCCTGGTGAGGCCGCATCTGGGGTGCTGTGTCCAGTGCTGGGATCCCCAGTTCAAGACTGACTGGGAACTGCTGAAGAGGGCCCAGCAGAGAGATAACAAGACAATGAGGGGACTGGAGCATCTCCCTTGTGAGGGAAGGCTGAGAGAGCTGGGCCTGTTTAGCCTGGGGAAGACAAGGCTGAGAGGGGACCTTATCAATGCCTGCAGGTACCTTAAGGGCAGGTGCCAAGAGGATGGGGCCGGGCTCTTTTCAGTGGCGCCCAGCGACAGGAGAAGCGGCCACAGTCACAAACTGCAACACAGGAGGTTCCTTCTGAGTATCAGGAAGAACTTCTTTACTTTGAGGGTGCCAGAGCCCTGGCACAGGCTGCCCACAGAAGCTGTGGAGTCTCCTTCTCTGGAGACATTCAAAACCCGCCTGGACACAATCCTGTGCAACCTGCTCTGGGTGACCCTGTTTTACCAGGGGGTTGGACTAGATGATTCCAGAGGTGCCTTCCAACCCCAACCATTCTGTGATTCTGTTAATAAGCATACTTATGAGGTTGCCTAGTTAGGTAATAATTAATGCACACAGCCAATATCATAAAATTGTTCTACAGTGATGGAGATCCACTTTAAACCAGAGACTTTTAAAGACAAACATGTCTACTACACTGTCAAAACATACTCCTGCTGAGAACCAAAAATCCATAACTGAGTTTGAATGACATTCTATGATTTCCTGGAAACAATATTAATGATTTAATCATCTATTGAGGAAATTACTCCATTTCTATACAATTTAATGACATGAATGCCACAAATAAGGTTGTTTGCAAATATTTGACAGCTCAAAATTAGATTTATAATAAACAATAACAGAAAGTAGATAAAAACCAAACAGTTTGAAATATCAGTATCACAAATATGAAAGAACTGCAAAGAACTTGTGATATACTAAAAAATAAAACAATCAAGTACTAATTATTCAAATGCATAATTTTCTGGTAAACAAAAATGTGCTACTGTACTTACATCTTTTTTTTTACTTATTATGTAAGTACATAGCTACATGGAAACTTATACTTGTGCAGTTCTGTTTTTTTTTTTAATGTGCCCTCCCCTGTCTTCTCAGTGATATAACCCAGACAGAAGAAAGAAACTTAATTTTTTTCTAGATGAAGATGGCAGTTATACAGTGGGGCTGAGAGCTGCATGCAGTCTGAGGCAGTGAGAAATGAGATTTTTAGTGAAACCCTGGATCACTCAAGTCAATGGGAGCTTTACCATTAATTTTAGGGAAAGCAGAATGTTGCTATTTAATCAAAGTAGTAGCATAATTTTCTACACCATGTTCTTTGTTTCCTAATGTACATTTAATATTATATTTTATATTATATATTATTTATATATATTATATATATATAAAGTATATTTTATATACTTTATATTGCCTATCTTTACGGACTACCATGTGGTAGATTTTTTGTTTTGACCACTGCCTCTACAATTTGATATATGCCCTATAGAAATAGCTATAGTTTTAAATGCAACAGTTATTCACTACATAGCTGTCAACAGCAGTATTACTTGGTAGATTTAGAATAAAATGCATACCTGAAGGAAAATCCTTCCAATTCCACTCAACAGCTGAGGCTCTTGCTGTGGGTAATATTTGATGATGGTGTGATAAGCATCTACAGCAAGCACATAGTCCTAAGGGGTGAAAAGCACACAACCAGATATTTAAGTTCAGCATTCCTCAGCCTTTATGTCCTCTTCTTTTTAACAACATATTAAAATAGAATTAAAGTAATTGCAACGTGTCAGCGGGACAGAATTTTTACCTATCACTGCAGGTACTAGTAGCTGATCTTTTCTCAGTTATACTGGAACTGCATACACCGGGGATCTTCCTGTTGTGTTCCCCCCCGCAACTGAATCATATTGTTGGTAGCTAGATGTCAAGAGCAAAAAATCTGAACTGCTACTTTTCATTGATTTAAGATGAAAATCAAAAGCCTTGTGTGTGACTGGGTTATACGGTGTCTCAAGTTTCAAATATACGTATAACTTACGTGGTTTAACAAACTATGTTCTGAAGCTTTGGGAACTCCTTGTGTACATGTTCTTCACTTGTGAAAAATACACTGTGACAGAAGCTGCAACTCATGCACATTTTCAGATGATAAACTAGCACTACTGCCAAAGGAAACAAGACTTTTCTACCCCTCCACCCAAACCCTTGCTCCCTTCTACCATACTGTGTAAAAGGAAAATGACCAGGTAATCTAAACAGAAAACCGACCTGGGCTAAAACTAAGTGAGCTGCGGGCTGGTTCTGAACTCCAGACAGCTTTGCAAGTAAACCCCCCATGCCGGCAACAAAGAAGTGGCAGCTCTGAGTTCTGCCTGCTCAAGCTGCAGTACAACTGTACCCTCCAGATAATGACCAGTGACAGAAGATTAAACAAAATCATGGTCCCATTTCCCACAGGAAAGAAATGCCCATGTGACTGCTTACTGCAGTCCAGCTGTTTCATGGTTAAACCACAGTAATTCAGTGATCTGGGCAGTAAATGACCTTTAGAGCCTGGCTGCATGGTCTTTGGCAGGCACACATGAGAAACTCTGCACGTGCTCTAGGCTGATTGGAAGAGCTACAGAAGGTACATTCACGGGGCATGGGGCTGCACAAGCCTCAGCTATAGCTTCTTTGAGAAATCCCAAGCAGAGACGGAGAAAGCCTGCCTTTGCTTATAAAAGTGAAGTATATGCAAAGATA
Organism: Falco peregrinus; assembly: GCF_023634155.1. Lineage (NCBI taxonomy): Eukaryota > Metazoa > Chordata > Aves > Falconiformes > Falconidae > Falco > Falco peregrinus. The sequence goes on from NC_073727.1 coordinate 66,343,918, forward strand.
CAGGGCTCTGTGATACAGTAATTGGGTGCTTCCCGACAGTCTTGCCCTTCAACTTAATGTAAGAATTTGTGGTGGGTGTTAGGACACAGAAGACATCTTTCAAAACCGCACAGACAACCTGGGATACTCCCTACCCTACCATTTTTCTTGGTCAAATTATAGTACTCATTTAACTTGTCCCTAATGTGGTCACAGCTACTGGTAAAGGTACTTCATCTCCTGCTTAGTCTGAGGAGGCAATGTGCTCCAGGTGTAATGATTTTTTTTTCTTCAGGTCACACTTAAAAGGATCGAACTCTGCATCCAGCTCTGGAGTCTTCAGCGCAGGAAAGACATGGACCTGTTGGGGCAGGTTCGGAGGAGGGCCACGAAAAACAGTTAGAGGGCTGGAGCATCTGTCCTATGCAGAAAGGCTGAACAGGGTTGGGGTTGTTCAGCCTGGAGAAGAGAAGGCAAGGCTCTGGGGAGACCTTAGTGCAGCCTTCCAGTTTTTAAAGGGGGCGTATAAGAAAGATGGGTCCAAACTTTTTTAGCAGGGTCTGCTCTGATAGGACAAGGGACAATAGGTTTAAACTCAAAGAGGGTAAATTTAGATTAGATACAAAGAAGAAATTTTTTATGGTGAAGGTGGTGAAATACTGGAACAGGTAGCCCAAATAGGTAGTAGATGCCCCATCCCTGGAAACATACAAAGTCAATTGGATGGGGCTCTGAGCAAACTGCTAGTTGAAAACGTCCCTGCTCATTGCAGGGAGTGTGTGTTGGACTAATGACCTTCAAATATGTCTGCCAACCCAAACTATACTATGATTCTACTTGACCTGTGTACCAGGTCACCATTTGAACATACTATTTGTTTCATACACACAAAAAAATCAAGAGAAGTCTCTGGAGCCTGATCTGTATGTGAGAGAAATTATATGTCCTATAATAGCAGAGGCTGACTTAAACAGCCCAGGAGGCACTCTGCAGGATGTTTCTTTTGCAAACAATGTTTTTATTGTGGGTATAATAATTAATTCTGAACAGTTAATTATTAACGTGTAAAGCTGATTCCACTTCTAGTGTGCCACGCCATGTTCATGCTTATTATTGGTAAAGGAAAGAGTTCAGAGCAAAGACAACACACCACACACATAAAAATATATATTTATTTAAATTGACTTATTTAGCATTCAGAATTCAAATGTGATGAAATGTATGCTACCAAAATTTTTCATGAATTTATGACTTAGGACAAACACAATTTTCACTGTAACAGCTCTCACTAAAGGATGTCATTGATCATGGAGTCCCACTGTGTTAGGCAGGCATAAAAAACTTGGAATAGGGACCCTCTGATCTGGCTCCTTACAAGAAACCCATCCACACTTGTACAAAGTATTAATACCTGCAAGAGCGTCATTTATAAAATCCGAAGGATCGTCTATGACTGTGAATTCTATCCCTTTAAGCAAAAAATGTGCTTACTGGAAAAATGATTTTTTTGTATGAAATTTGAGGTTTTGCACTGTCTTCCATTCTATGGTCTACAGCTGCCCCTTACCCAGCACTCAGTCTCACGCACACTCTAAGGCTTAGGCTACACAACAAAGATGCATAACACGACTGTGACTGTTGGAAGCTTTACAGTTACACCCCCAAACTGACACAGAAACCAACTCCCAAAAGATCATGCAGTTATCTGACAGAAACAGAAAAGTTCTTCTGTAGCTTAGTTTACAGTTTAGCAATTTCAATTGCAGAAAAGTCTCGCCCAGAAGCAGCTGCACGAGAGGCCACTGTTTGCACAACTGTAGCACCACAAGCTCCCTACCATAGGTAGTAACCAGACTGTAGGTAGCAACCAGACTTGGTAGCAACAAGCAGCCAAGTAATGTTCTGGATGCCCATGCTGCAGGGGCTTCATGGACTTGGCCTAGAACTAGGGCCTACTCAGGCAAAGAAACCCTCCTCTCCTTTTGCATTCCTCATCACGTGACTGTACAGCAGCATATGCATTATTACTAGGAGTACGTAAACATTCACACCTCCTAAAATGTGAGAGTAGAGGTGAAGCGTTAGAAGTCTATGCACTGTATATGTGGATATGGCACCCTGTCTCCATACAATGGCATAGCACACAGCATCTGGGCTTATCTACCCCACTCCTACCCAGGAGATGACAAGAGACTAAGGTACTTATGTCCAAAGACACCACTAAGCATAGGCAAGGATGGCCCCAGGAAGAAACTGTAAAACATTATCAAAATATCCAGGCTTGCTTCTAAATACAACCTAATTTTGTAGTTACTCCAGGATCCCACAGTGAGTTTCACACACACTTAGCCTTCACCCCCTCATCACGGAAGCAGGAATAGATTTCTAGAGTATCCTACCTGTGATTACAGACTAATACTATTCTGTGGCAAGTTAAAAGCATCTTCTCTGAAAGTTCCTTCTGAAGGAGCACATTGTAAAGTAGAGGAGATTTGGTCTTACTTACTAAAGACTTGGCTTTCACTCCCAGCTTTACTAATGTGACATGATACAAGCAAAATTGTCTGAGAGAATGATAAATAGACACTCTCCCAAAGGAACAAAGTCTTGGTTGATACAAGTTGCAGTTGTGAGGAGCAAAACATATTAAGTACTGCCAGTAAAAAACCCCAGTGACTACAGCTTGAGATCATAAGACTTCAAGGTGGGGTTGATCTACGGTCATGGTCTTTAATTCCTGAAGATCACAAGCCTTCAGATTTTCCACACCTTCATAAAAAAATCCCCAAAGAAGGACTTCAGTTACACAATTCAGGGTATGAATGAGAGCTGGCCTATTGTTTTATAATTCAGTACCTCTTTTATTTTGAAAATTTGGAGTTAATGTAAAATATACTCAGCCAAAATAGTTCTAGTAAGCCATTGGATCTACCTGCACAAAAATAAAAAATGGGGTTTGTTTTTCCTTTAATGCACTGCAGTATAATTGTATTTCCCTTCATGGTCACTGCGTTACACATTTTCATGTTTCACTCACCACCACCTTAAGTACTTAAAATATTAATTATGAGATATTTATAAATAAGCATAAATCACCACTATCTATAAAACACTAAGAGTAAGTTCAATAAACCCTACACTAAAAATCAGCTTTAGTTATACAAAGTGTATAGTTTATAAATACTGTATTTTGGGAAGAGAGGACATGGGTAACTTACCCTTCCTCTTGTCTAGTGCACTTGTGGAAGGGTTATGAAAGCAGCGATACAGAGTGTTATGAATCCAAAGAGCAGTACTGCAGCACAGTTAGGCAAAAGACAACGATTCATGCCGTCCTTCTCCTTTAAATCATAGCAGAACCGAAGTCCTTAGGCATCAGTCCCTTACGTCACTAGTACAGGCTGTTAGCTCCTTCTTGGTACAGTTTTAATTGTATTAGACCCAAATTAAAATAAACTCTAATGCTTTTTTTTTTTTTTTAAACGAAGAGCAAGTTTTACAAGTTCTACAAAAGCTAAGACAACACTGAAACAGAAATCTAAAAAGTGCAAAATGCGCCTTTAATTAGACTGCAATTATAATATATATGGAAAGTACTTAAGTGTTTATTCCTCAGAGGTAAAAGTCTGGTAAGATAATGTCAAAAGCGATTTTAGCTCAGATGAAAAGAACTTAAAAAGTTTTCGAGACACTTCCATGGTGATTTAGTAAAATGACAGGCATTTTGCTACTAAGACTGTTGAAATGAAGCAATGCACATAATCAGTTGCATTTTAAATGAATATTCCCTCATGCTGCTATATTCAGGGTACACTTTCATAGCGACTTAAGCCCACAATTCTTGTAAATGGAATTCTACAATGACACGTTACATGGTCTCCCTTTCCCTTGCTGCTGTATTTCTACCTCCCACCTTAAGTTCCCCCTTGTTTACATGAAATGGGAAAATCCAATTCAGTCGATATCCCTGAGATCCACCATTTCTTTGGTTTTTTCAGTTGGTTAAGTCCAATAGTGGTGCACAGAAGGAAGGTAGAATACCTTTGAGAAAGAGTATACAAAGAGAAGTGGAGGAACAGGAAAAAAATATAGTAAACCTGCCTTACACTGCTACTGAACTGTATCATTGGTCACACTGATGAAGGGACACAGCAGACAGAATTCAGTACCTAGGGAAGATTTTCCCAGGTTAAAGGGGACTTGTGACAGGACAGGTTTCCTGCACAAGTGTGGGCAAACCACTTCTTTGCATCTCACTCACTACCTCCAAAACAATGTATCTCTACACCTCAATAACTTAATTAGATGTTTAGCTATGAAACTAATGAGGCCATATTTAAAAAGACAAAAATCATCGTGCTACATAAACAGAATTCCTTGAGTCAGATAAATAATGCAGAAGCGATATGACATGAAATAAACCTAATTAAACTTGAGGATAATGAAAATAGATTTGAATAGTTATAGGCCCAAAATCTAATCAAAGTATTTTTTTTAATATATTTTCAAGCATCAATCCTGACAAGATTGTTCCCTATTAAATGTTACTGAAGGTTTTCAGCCAAAGAAAGATGTTAGGAAAAGATAATCAGTTTTTCTTTCTTTATACCAATCTCACATAGAGTTACTTTATTATTATTATTATTAATCTACTAATAGCACAAGTTATTCCATTCACCTAATAGTACTTGGGGATCAAATATCAGCATATTGCAATATTATAAACGTTCACTAGATGGCAATAGATGGCACTGACTCGGGGAAAGAAATCGGGTTTTTTTTAAAGTACATACACTTGAAATACTTGAATAAAAACAAATGCAGTTTTTAAAGTGTATTACACAACAGCAAAAACATCATAAACAAGTGGAACTCTTCACTGTTAACGTTAAATGCCACTGTTATAACTGTTCATAAGAGAATTAACAAAAGTGTGCTTAAAAATTATTTGAAGAAAATAAGTTTCATACTTAATATTCTAGAAGGTGGTGAAGATGATTATAGCATTGCTGCATGTTAAAATGGTCTAAATGGTCTTAAAATTATTAAGCTTATAAATAACCAATATGATTATCTCAGAGAAGATCTGTCACATAAGTGGAAAAATTAACTTAATGCAGTACTCTGATTGTAACTGCAACATGACTGTTCGAAAAATCTTACTCTCTACTACTCCATATAGGGATACTTCTGAAAACTAAGAGACTTAAAACTACTCCATAGCCAATGTACTGAAATGCAAATTTCAGATGGAAGTAATTATGCACTGACATGCATTTGTGGGTAATCTGGAAGTTATTATGGAACCATAAATTTTTAACTTAACAGCTGTGAGACAGGTCCTAAATACAATTGGTCTTAAGAAGTATCTGAGCTGCAGTATTTCTAAAGTACCACTTCCAAAAAAGTGATAATCAGTAATTACAAATATATTTCTATTATTAGAAGAAAACAGCACTAACAGGACCAAACCAGAAGAAAGGTGAGAACTGTGCATGCCTGTGGATTTGTGTGTACACAAGAAAAACACTGAAAGTGTTAAAAACAATTCACAGCCAAAGTAAAGTGAACTTCTTGAAAAATATATTACCATCACTTTCTTATTTATATATTCTATTTTGTTTGGGATGACAACTCAACTATTCTCCATTTGCTTTCTGAAAAAGAAAGTTCCTTAAGAAATGAACCTATGTCAAGTACCTACTTCAAAACACAAATGCTTACTAAATCTTAAAAATACCTCATGCTTTATTGGAAAATTATTTCTATTCAAGACAGAAATTTTCTGATTGCAGTATCATTATGAATAGAAATTTCTGTTTTCCCTAATTCTCTTAAAAAGGATACTCCATTTCATGTAAAGCAGTATTGGGGTAACTAGATCTTATCTAAAAAATACATGCTTTTTGAGGTATGGTACTATTAAGAATGGAGCCCCATTTGGGAAGTAGCTTAGTTAACATCAGAGGGTCAGGTCTGGCATGACCTTGGGCAATCAAAGAGCAAGGAACAAAGAGTGCAAATCTTGGTCTGTGAAGATTATACTGCTGACGGCTCTACTCCAAGGCTGTCGCTGCTAATTGATTTGTGAAGTACAGTTAAGCTCAGGATAACAGCAGTTTGCTGCAAGAATGGTGATATTCATGTTTCCCTGACCGTGAGGTGGACAGCAAAATAAGTTTTATTTCTACTTCCTGAATACAAGGAGAAGTTTAAATTAACTAGAGATCGGTTAAAAAAGCAAGCAGGAATCAAGGGAAAAAACCCAAACACTGCAAGCTAGTTACTTTTGCTTTTATTCCTTTCTCTTCTGCCCCTACCCACTTGTGAGGATTTAAGCTTGAAAGAAGATATCTTGCAATTGACATAGGTTGACAAGGGAGGATGCATTTAGATGTTCTGGATCTTCATCATACACAAAGGCTACAGCACTATTAACTCTCACAAACAGAGCAACAGTCCTACAGCGCAGTTTGAAAAAGACAGAGCACATAATTGCTTTTAATTACAGCATTTAGTTAAGTGTTTGAAAAATTCAATTTAAAAATGCAAATTTTGTATTGTTACAGCATGTTCTCTAGGATGATTTGGGGAGAAGTAAGTACAGATACGTTCACAAAAAACATTAATGCAAATAGTTATCTATTAAATAAGACATTATTAAGTCTAATTATTTCTTCACTAAGCAAAACCTTCAAGTACAGTCAGGTAGTCTTCCCTTATCTATGCACCAGTAATTCTCTTGCACTTTCTCTGACATTCTATTCCAGAAAATACGGTACCTCTGCAGTTGCTGCCACCCACGTACCTTCATCATTAGCAGACAGTTTGCCATGGAGTACATCACTCTGCCCAGACGTGACCTCCACAGCTGAACAGAGGCTGCAAAATAAGAGCAGCTTGTGAATTTGCACAAATAAATTAGAGGTTCTTTCTTGCCATCAATTATTGGTCCTATGAATTACAATTTTGAAAGATCTCCTCATTAACACCACTGGGGTTTAGCCTACGATTTTTAATTCTCGGCCATGCTGCACCATCAGACAGAAAATTCTGCATCTCTCAGAGGGAACTGCTCAAGCAGCTCTGGGTACCATATATGATGTAACAACACAAAACACAGACGGCCACGCAGCTTTGAGCTCAGGCCAAATATTAAACACCAAAAGCAGCCACGCAATTTCCAATACCAGAACAAAAGGTGCATAAAAAGATTCAAGTGATAATGAGCATCAGTTTAAATCTACAGCATTAAATGTGATAAATTCAAAAATCAAACACAGCTGAAATGTCATTTCAGAGCCAAAACACGCAGGGTGAGAACTGGCTGAGTCTGGAACTGTTTGTGCTTGCCTCTGGCTTAGAGATATACTGGAAAAAATCTGCCAAGCCTGTCTGCTTTCCCCATGCTCTTGGAGCTTGCAGGCATTAAAAGCTGTAGCAGCAGACTTCTCTCTTTTGCTTTGCAGACAGACTCCTGATGTTTTAAAAGAACAGTTCACGCAGATCCTTATTTTCTCTTGTGTTACAGTACCATACATCAATGCTCGAAATATTCTTCTAATCCTCAAAAATAAGCATTAGGAGTATTAATTGAGTACATTTGGAAAATAAATGTATCTCAGTCAATCAGCTGTCAAGGTCACTGTAATGATTTGAAAGGGGGGGAGGAAAAGGAGAAGAGGCTATTCCAGAGACTGTGATAACTGAGACCACTCATTTGTATCAATAATGTAGTCTCTGATGAAAGAATGGCAGGTCACATAAATAATTCTTTCAGCACACATAAATGCCATTACAAACCAGAAGAGAGCTTAGTGAAATGTCTACTCCCCTCCCTAAAAAGAAAAGCACTCCTTCAATCCTCTCCAACAAAAAACAAACAAACAAAATAACCCCCAACCCATTTCCCAAATTATCACTGTCAAAAGAGGGGCATAAGGTGGGGCCCAAGTCTGAATACAGCATTTCACCCACCCAAATCGTTCATTACTCCTAGCTTTTGTTTTAGAAATTCACCCCAACCACACATCACTACTGCTATTAATGGAGAGGATGCTGTAAACCATGAGCAAATATTTTACAATATACTTCTGGGGTTTTTTTCTCCTTACAAGTGTCTGTAAAACCTCAACATAATTAAATAACTCTCCTTTGTTATTTCACTTCTGTTAATCTCTCCTTTTTGCATGCCTTCACAGTTTGGTAACCACATTCAGCCTTTTAGGACTTAGGTAACAACAAATTATATGCCGATTCCTGCAGTGGAGACATCTAGGTATCCTGTTAACAACCGAACAGCACCAGCTACGGTTCTCAGAAAGGACTGCAAAATAGACAGACTGGATGTCTTTAGTCTGTGCTATAAACTGAGCAGGAACCTGGTCTGGAAATTCTGTAGTGCTGTGGGATGAGGCTTCTTAGCACTGGCAGAAGAGGGTTAAAGAAAACCTGCAAAGCAGTAAACAAAATCGAAACCCAAACAACAGATCATTGTATACTACTGTGATGCCTGAAACCCACTCTGCAGGTCCATGCAGCCAGGCTTTCACTCTAAGCATTCGTTTTTCCTTCTTATTTATCAAGGACTCTATACTCCACACTGCCATTCATTTCAATAGGAGCTCTGTGCACTAAAAAGTTGCAAAATTGGCATCTTACAGAACGCATTACCAGGCAGGTGGTGCAATGCTAACTCTCTCTGCCTGTTGAAAAACTGGCAAATGAGGTACTCGGTTCCAGACTAGAGATGTACATGGTAAATTGACTGGTGTGGCACCTCCATACACCAACAATAACGAAATTACAGGCTAAGCATAATCCTTATAATGAATTAAGGCTGTCTTCACATAAAGTTAATAAGGGTTGCTTCAGCTAGTCTCACATGAAAAACCCCAAACCTATTATCTGCCTCCTGGAGCTCCAAATGCAGCAAAGAAACGTACGGGGAACAGACCTGGCTGACCTCCACAGACAATAGCCGTCAACAGCCTCCGCAAAGGTCCCATGGGCTTTTTGGCAGTCTTAAACCTACAGGCAGCTGCACAGTAGACATACAAAGATGTTTCCAAATTTCAGCAGCCTTGTCCCTTGGTAACTACTAGCTGCTGCTTTCCTAACTATGACTCCTCCTGGGCTCATCTCAGCTCTAAAGCAGCAGCAGAGAGGAAAAACCAAGGAGCCAGAAAGTCATGAGTGAGGCAGACAGCAGGACACAGGACTATGACACTGCTAGGAAAAAGTCCTTGTACCTTAAAGGGGGATCAGTGTCTTAGTTTTAAAGGGCTAAAAAGAAAAAGAATGTGGGGATAAATAAGGAAAAAAATGGCAACAGAAAGAGGATAACAGGGAAAAGTAAGTAGGAGAACAGAAGGAAGAATAGTAGATGCAAGGAGAGAAGAACAGAAACTCCTGGATCTCTGTGGATAAATCTTCAATATTAGATTCTCTTCTTCCTAACCCTTTTGAGAAGAGTAGGAAGTGTATTCATTTGACTATATTTGCAAATGCCTTTATGAAATATGCTGCTCCCATGTGCATTCACTTTTTCAGGACATATCTAGATGGTGTATGAAGTCAAGTAAATAACACATTAAGGCTGCTTTTACGTCCAGTCGATTTGAAGACCAGGCAGAAGAGTTCAGACAGCTCTGCACCCTTCCATACAGACACTGTTTTAGGGAGATGTTTATACTAATTTTTTAACTCCGCTAACAACTCTGCTTGACCTCTTCCTGTCTCAGAGGCAGACTTTTACTTCCCACAGACTGTAGGTGAATGTAATCCTAGAAAGAAGATGGTAAGACTCCTTAGACTGTTAGCTGAAGCTGAACGGTTTTCTTGGCTTGGTGTTTTCAACTTGCTAAGCACCATGAGTCATTCATATAATCCGTAACAATCCCTAAAATGTCACCTCTTGTCCAATTCTTAAGTGTACTCAAATTACTTCATTAGTATAAATTCTTTTAGGAAAAAAAAAGATGCTTGGACAACTAATTTGTCCTGATGACCCTTCTTTAGGCAGTAATGTGTCCTACACTATTGAAGCTAAACAACTAAGATAGAAGGAACTGGGAAACAAACATAATTGTAAATAAAATAAACAAAATTATGATGCAGATATCATCTAAATCTTATTCCTAAAAGTTACTTAGTTATTTCAGGACTCTAAGTACCATGCAGCTACGCTGAGACTCAGCCACCTATGTAGCAGCATCCTAGGCCACTACAGCCCTTGTATAATGGCAGTTCGATCTAAAAAAATATGGTGGATTTCAGACATGAGGATCAAGAGAAGCCAGTCTGCCAAGGCTTAAGATGAAACATCCATCTAGCTGTGACAGCAATGCACTTATATATTCATCAATAAAGGACCGCAGCCATGTTCTTTATTTCTTCTAAGTAGGAAAAAAGAATTTAGTACATCAGTTTGATCAAGGGCAAAACTGTGAAATTAATTCCAGCAAATAAAGTACTAGGTGTATCATTTCAGAGGCTGAGTAGGCTACGAGATTACAAGAATACTGTTTTAACAACTCTAGGGCAGTCTTGTGAAAACTTCTGGCATACTTAGGCAAGTGATAAAAACACACCGCCTGTGAAAAAAATGTTTTAAAGAATACCTACCTTGTCTGTTCTCCTGTGTAATGTTAGTCATGCTTCCATCTTCAGCTAAGCCTTGTTCCAAATTTTCTAGTATCTGTAGTAAATTTTTGAAGTAACCAACATGAGTTTAAACAGCACTATATATTTAATGCAAATTATCTACAATTGACATTCCATAGGTAAACCAATTCAGGCAGGAATGCCCCACCTAGGTACAGTTCAAAACTACTGATTATTACCATAGCCAGATCAACTGCACAAAGTCAGAAAGACATTGTATGGTAGAAGATTATTAAGAGTTCAGGTTTCTGATACCTACAGACCACGAAATGTCAACACACTAGGGACATATTTTGTTAAGCAAAACATGAAATGCTTCACCAGAGAATTAATATTAATGACCACAGAGCCAGTCAAACTGATTTTTCATAGAAAGCCACTGCCTCTTGACTCCCCCACCCTAAGTATGGGCTCCGCTTTCATCCTTTTGTCCTTTATGAAGTAGTCCTTTTAGTTCTTCCTGCAATTTCCTTCTCAAAGTTTGGGTTTTATTGCTTCTTTTTATTTATTATAGATTTTAAATCATGTAAATGGTTGAGTGAATGAAACATTTGTTGTTTTATTGGAAGAATGAAAACGTAAACCTAATGAAGCTTCTGTCTTAAGCACTTTTAAAATATGTATGTAAGGTTCCGTTTGAAATGCATGTCAACTTTCTCTTTTCTAATCCCATTATGGTTCCTCCAAATTTGTTTTCCGATTCCCACAGATCACCCCATTTCTCCTGTTATAGATGCATAACTTTGGTTGTAGAACAATGCTTGAGATTTCCTTCAAAAAACTATTAATAAAGCCCACTTGCTGTATGTAATCAGCCGCTGTGGTTAGCCTACTGGGGAAATACAAGCGTTGCCTCTTGCGGGGACTGAGTGCACTGCTGAACACACAGCTCCAAGTTTCCATCAGTATAAGAATCCTACACCAGCAAAGCATTCCAATTGTGCTCAATGCTTTCTCAGCAAACACTTGAAAACAACACAGGAAATCCTCCAAAGCAAAGACAGGTAGATTTAATCTGGCCTCAGACAGCATGTTGGTGTCTTCTACAGTCAATGAAGTGAAATTGGTACTTCCAGGAGGCCAGTTCATGCCACCTGTTTTAGACATCTTGAGGTGGAAGGAACTGCCCTGTGAGACACCAAGCTCATTTCAGAGTAGATTGAAAGCTTGAAGTTAGATGCCATAAATTTAGCTGCAAAAGAACCGAAGAGCAAGGAGAGACACACAATGAAATGACAGCAGTTACCACATGCCAGCTGAGCCAGGGTAATTTTCCTGATAAAATTGCTAGCCCGTGACAAATATAAAGTAATATGATTTAGTGTAAACCTCGTTCACAGAGGGCTAGGCTAAGTTGCCTTACCTCAGATTCTGAGAGGCTATAATCATACGCCAGTAGATACTGCAGCTTAGTTGATAGGTGCCAATTTATGAGATGGCAGTGGCACACCTGCAAGACTGCATCTCACTCCCACTTTCAAAAGCAGTGTAGCCACTTAGAAATCGCTTAGAAACCAAAGCACCACATTTCAGTGTTAAATGCCTAGCGTATAATGAGGCACCTTGTCAGAGAAAAAAAATTCTTCTCTCACACAAACCAAAACCACCTTACTGTTTTCTGTCCAGTCTAAACCCATGATTTTTCTCTTTCCCTGGAAAATATCTAGTGATCATTTCTCATTCACAATAAGGCTCTAAGTTCTTACTCTTGAAATGGTCTAAACATAACCAGGTATCTTCATCAATGAGACATGATGTCCTATTTAAAAATACAACAGGTTTCTCTGAAAACATGGTCAATAACATCACGAAAAAAGAAAAAAAATTAGATATTAGCATACAAATAGAGTATTACATTAACTATTCTGTGACATTACTTGGGGATATCTAGCCATCACCTCAAGCTCAACGTAATTAAAGCAGAACTCTGTGCTGATTTAAGGCTAATTGTTTTATTCCCTAGGTTTATCTCCTTTTGCCCTTCTTAAGTATAAGAATATCATCTGCAGTTTTTCAGTATTTGGTCATGTCTGCAGTTTTCCAAGAATTGTTTAATAGTAACATTAATGATTCAGGTAGTTCCTCAGTGTAAGCTATCTGGGTTAGTTGACATGAAATGTTTAATTTTAGCAAATCCCCTCAGCCCACTTCTCTACAGATGGTAAACTGCTTATTCTAGCAATATCACATGGGATAGCTCTAAACATCCTTGTTTCTATTATAAAGAGAAATATGATTGAACACTTCTGCCATTTACTTAAAACACCGGTTTTACACATGACCCATGATTTTTCTTGCTTTGAATATTTATAAATGCAGTTTCACTGGCTAATATTGCTTCAGAGCCTTCTGTTTCATTCTTTATCAATTGCCTGTATACTGTAATTACTAACCTATGCACATGACCACTTGCATTCCTAGTTTCTTACACATCCCTTTTTAATATTTTATTTCTTCTTCCACAGCTTTTCACCAGCATTGGCTTCTTACTCAAAATAAACTTTTTTTTGGTGATTCTGTAATTGTGGCTTTTTAGGTACTCGGTCTGGTGCAGGATCATCATCATTTCTGCAAATTCATCAAACAAGGCGTCAAGACGAATACCCTCTAGACTGAAGTAACATTTGAGAAACAGAATATTTATGTGACCCTAGTAACTGAGCCAGAACTGGAAGTTGAATGAAAATGAAAATAAAACCAAATCTAACCAAACCTAAACAAAAAAAAGAGACAAAAGTTCATCACTTTGGAAGTAAAACAGAAGACCAGGAGATACGAAGAATGTGTATGGGAAGGGCCAGGGAGGAACGTAACTACTCATGAAGGAGAGTGATGGAACTCAGAGGGAGCGGCTGATGGACAAATGGCATGAAGTATTTTTGAAAAGTTGTGCAGAGCTAACAAACACTTTTGCAGAGGCTTTTTTAGGAAGCAAGACTGTTAACCCACTTGCTACTGCTCCACCCACCTGGTAGAAGAGCCCAGAACAGCTCTGCCATTTGAGGGATTAGGGTTAAAAAGTGAAATAGGCTGTGCTATGAGATGTGTGCATTGCCAGAAGCTCTCTGTCAGTCAGCTAGGATACTTATGCACAAACAAGGGAGGAGTTTAGATTAAGCCTGACTGTCATTCTTTTCACATTTTGGTCTCCAGGTAAGCATTTATTAGCATGTCCTCAGCATTACTAGCACTAAAGTGATCATGTCTGTGTTTTTAAATGAATGCTTGAAAAGAGCAAACCCTTTTGTGATTTAAATGACTATTGTTACTGCTTAGCTATTTCTTGGCAACGATTTATTTCAAGGTGGACTTACTAGGGCAACAACTCACTTAGGCAATTCATGTTGGGAAGACCAGCAATAACAGAGACAGTAACAATTTCAGTGGATTCCTCCAGCAGGGTATAATACCCATTTGGCATTACAGATTATTTCTTTCCCAAAAGCTGTTCCTATAGACAGAGATGTAAAATACCCAACCACATCTTGATTACAAATATGCAGGAATACTGGAAAATGTTAAAATGTTATTGCCTCTACAGAGAAAATGAAAACTATATTTTTGCACTCAACCTCCAATCCTGCTTCAGGTACCAGAAATATGTAAGCAGATGGGGCCTGAAGAGACCGAGTTACCAAAACAGTGACAAAATAAACATGGTTAGAACTTTAAGTCAAATGGCTAATTCAAAGTTGAAAAGTGTCTGCAGAATGCGTACAACAAAAAGCAAGAGGGAATTTAGCAGGTTAAAAGGAAGCATGAGATAGGAAAAAAAAAACCCCACTAGAATAACATTAAGGAAGAGAAACAAAACAGAAAGACAAATTTTCTTATGATAAGAATGCATTAGCATTAGCCTGGAACAGCCTCCCAGGGGATGTGGCCTCAGCTCCATAGGTTCACTCATTAAAAACTAGAAAACAACCTTGCACTGCAGAGAGACAGACTAGGTGAGCTAATAGGTCTTTTCTCTCTTCTAGCTTCTATGACTCCAAGATCATCTCATTTACATAATGACTATTCGTATGCCCTTCTGTAAATATGGATGACCAAAGATTATTTTTCCACTTTTTAAAACAGGGAAGTAAAACACTAGAGGGTTTTGGCTGAAAGCTCCCCAATTAATTCTGTTATAACCCAAACGGTTCCCAAGAGTCATATACAAATATTAAGACTAATGAGTGTACATCCTTTATATTATTTTCTTGGCTATGCCATGGGTTTTTAAAAGTGTTATGAACTTTATTCTTGTACATTCCAGGTGAGATAGAGAGTATTACACTAACAGCATTTTATACAAAAATCAAAACATATATTCGAACAATGGTTTTTGTCAGCCAACCCTGACTTCAAATGGTTAAATTATCACCAATTTAAAACTGTCTTTCAAAAACATATTTATCTTTACAAGCTGCTCTTTTTCACACTCTTGTTTCTATAGTTGTCTTTGAATTTCTCCAAAAGACAAGGTATTTAATTGAATGCAAATAAATGAAGTAATCTGCAATGAGGTGTCTAGAATAACGGATCAGAAATATTCCCTTGAGAAGGACGGTATGTTTTACTTGTTGGTTTGTAGTTTTCTGTGTACTCTAAAAAGGAGCATCCATCAGCACAGACAATGGCTTGTCCTGGCTATGGTATCCTGGCTCTAATGGAAGCTTTCAGAAGCAAAGGGAGATCGTTCTCTTTCTGACTGCAGCTGAACACACTAACCTGGGAGAAACTTTGCAAACTCAGGCACAGGAAGGCAGAGAAAAGAGATGGCAATCCACGAACCAACAGCAAGTGAGAACAGGGGACTCCTCTGAAAAGCTAGTGGAAGATGTGCAGCCAGCCACAAAGCAGCTTTCCCCAAGGGGAAGATCATACAGAATTTGTAGCGACCTAGGCTATGAGCAATTGATGGAGTAAGAACATGAATAAACGAACCTGTTCTTCAAGAACTTAGCGGGCAGGCAGACATGAATATATTAATTTTTAAATCTCCTTTATTTCTATTTCATGTTCTCCAGCACACCCAGTTTCTCTTATTTAAACAAATAATCAGCCTAGTTCACGTTCAAACAAAATCTTCTATTATAGTTTAAAAGCTTTCTTGGCAGACTCTATATGCTCTAAGGATACGCACTTCATGGAAAAGAGAGCAGACAGAGCTACCTCAAGGTTGTAGGTGAGTTAAAGGTCTTGTATTAAAGACCTTGTAAAGAAGGGGCGGGGGGAGTAAATTTCCTCTTCTCTCAGTCCTCTATTGACCAATAACTCTAATCTGTGGAGAACCATAGCTGATCACACTATAACTGAGATTATGGCCATTTCAATAAAGTTAGCCAGATGGCTGATGAATGCCCTGCTCAGAAGTCACTTCCTCATTCAAATTCATACAATTTTCTCTCTCCATTACAGGATAAAGGATCTTAGAAACGAGTTAAGTTCACGGAATCTAGCGGCACCTTCATGACTAAGGGGAGACGATGCAGCACTTAATACCAGATCACATAAGAACAAGGTATGAAACAGATGATCTGCTGCAGACCAGGGCAGGCAAATACCAGCAGAAGTACTGTGAAATCCTGCAACAGAGGAGTATGGCAGTTCCTGGAAGAAAAAGATTATTTCCAATTGAGGATGACTGCTCATAAAGGACAAGGCTGGAGAGAACAGCCTGCCAGTAATATTATTAGATGACATGATCATGAACAGGTGACATCATTTGTGAGGTGCTAAAAAGCAGCACTTCTTGGCCAAACTAAGTATGTCTCTCAACTGTTTGGAAACAGTGTCCAATTCTTTCCAACTCCATAACAAATGCCACATTCATCTCTTATTACCTAACTCTTTCACCTTTTTCCATCATAATACAAATAACTATTTTTTTTTACTTTAAACATTTGGTTGTTTACTGTTACTGTGCTAGAAGCAAGCTGATTTTATATAGGTAAGGTCATTACAGCTATACAATTGGCAATTATCAAATCCCTTCAGTTATCCAAGTTATTTTCAGGAGTAAATAGGAAACTTCTAAGGAATACTGAAAATAAAAATTAATCACATATATTTATCCTATATAGGCTTTGAACTTTGAAATGTCACAGATAAAACAACAATGCTGTATTTCTTCATAATCACTGTTGCATTAGACTACTTGGGAAAGATTTCTGTAAAAAACATTTGAGGATGAATGCTTAACAGTTAGGGTGTTGGGTTTAGTGGATAAGGTTAGTGCTCACAACACCATCACTCCAATTTCAGCACTGACAAATCCCATCTTGTAATTCTGGCCATGATTTTGTATTATAGCACTTGACAAAAGAAAACAAAACCCCCAAAACAGACTCAGCAGGTTGTATTTATATTCGCAAATGACTGTTGTTCCCAAACTGAGCTCTTCAAATTATTTCTGAAGGATCAAGAGCATCAACAACTATGTTCTGAGCTAGCTGGACACAGCTGAGTGAGGGAAGAAAGCTCACCTACTTGCCCTCAAACACATCTGCTTACTGTCCTTAGCGTCCCCTGGCAAATGCACGAAAGTGAGAGAACTAGACTGTCCACCGTTCTACTCATTTTATCAGAGCTACCACAGAGGAGAAGAGAAACGGATAAAACTTAAAATGGAAGAGGTGCTTAATTATTTCTATTAGTGAGTTCTTTATTTGTATCAAGATCGAGTAAAAAATACAATCGTTGAAACAATGTTTATTGTTTATTTTATTTTTCATATCATTATCATAGTGTTATTATAGGATAATACAATGTATTTCTTAAAACATTAAGAAACGTTAGTGCATAGAGAAGCTGTTACCTTGGCGCAGATCATCTTCATACTATGCAGTCTGTCAAGTGATTCCTGAGGATTACCTAGGTACTGAGGAAGTTCGGCGTATAAAATCCGCATGGAAAAAGGAACCATAGAACCTAGAAACATAATTAATTGTATTAGATGTGTTTGCGATAATGATCAGTTTGTGATTTGCCTACATTACACAAGGTATTTCTCACTAGAGTGCATGACACAAAGTCCATTTTATGTTACTATCTATTTCTTCTCCTGAGGAAACGTGTGAAAGATGAGAAAACGGCAAACTACTCAGCTAAAACACATTGCAAAATGTTTTAAAAAGATAAACACATATGGAACCATAACCTGGAAGGCACGAAAAAAGTGCACCTTACCCAAATTTTCAAAAACAATTTGTGCATGGAAGTACAATGTTTCACTGAAGATTTTAATAAACTAATTAAAATGAAGGATTGAAAAAATGGTATTTACTGAAGTTGCAGCTACAAGACTGTTCCTAATGTTTCGTAACTATGCATATTTTACAATCAGTGCAGATAAAATAACATGAAACTATTGGCCTTAAAAGTATGCTTGTGAAAAAGTTGTATGACCAGGGCATGCAAAACCACTTCTCTGTAATTCTTTTCCAAATAAAGCTGATATGAAGGGCCCCTACATTACCAAAAAGTAAGAAAAGAAACCAAACTGAGTCAAAAGGAGTAAAAAATAAAAAACAGCATAATGAAGAACAAAAGTAATAATACTTACAAATAAGACACATTAAACCTAAAAATATATCAATTCCTCCGGGAAATTAAAGTATATTACAAAATGTTTTGTTTCTTTTTTCTGTTAATATCTATAGGTTTGTGTAAAGGTCTGAGTCCATTATGCTGAGCACAGACCATTCCATTGCTCTAAAGATGACACTTGGTCCAAGTTTTAGTTCATTAATGCCAGATCTCCCACAGAAGAGTTACTAAATAAGACTATTCCATGAGACTGACTCTTCATAAAGATGGTGTATTTTGTGTATTTTCTGGTTTATTAAAAACATCAAAGAATAGAGGAAGAAATTTACGCAGTATTTGTGGAGAAAAAAGCCTTCCTTTTCACATTAGTTTACTATTATTATTATTGTTGTTGTTGTTGCTACCTTATTTACCAAAGACCCAAACCTCTAACTTTATAAGCATCCTGGCTGACTTCAAGGGCAGATTCAGGAGCTTTAGGGAAGCCCAACGTCTGCAACATCTTGCTTTCAGATAACTGCATATCCTGATACACAGACAATAATACTGAACATAAACTAAATGCTACTATTAAAAACAAATCAGAGCTAGCATAATGGGAAACAGGCCTTGCAAAATACTGTGCTACAGTTCCAGTATTTTAATATATTTGCTTACTTTAGATATATTCTAAGGGGATTTCCTGCTCAAGTCACCTCTTGCCTCATCTTTTCTCAAAAAATAGGACTCGGGAGCTTTTCAGAAAGATTTTTGCACCTGTTGTATGTCAAAAAGGTAAATGCTATATACAATGAGTCACTGCCTCTAGACATTTTTTTAAAGGTTGACAAAATTTTAATCACAAAATTCACTAATTATGACCTTCAGAGTAACCCACTTACATTTACATAAATTCTCTTTTGCTGATGCTAACTATTCCCTATGGAATGCTGTGTTCCCGTAATGGATGTACATGAGTTTCATGCATCATCATATGTGGAATAAAGATTAAGAAAACAAAAATGCCTTTGAAATTCTATTAAGTGTAAAAGGTTATTCAACCAGTAACAAAAGATGTGAAATACTTTATGTATATATCCTGACTAGTACCTAGCACGAGGCAAGTGAAGATACACAAAGCGTGGGGGGTGAACAATAACGCAAAAGCAGGCAAAAATAATTTAGTCATAAATTCTGTGCCAGAGCACCACAGAAAAATTGCTTTGTAGACACTGCAAACTTAAGAACCTGCACCGCAAACTTCTGAAGCAAATGTGACCTACAAGTGGCTTCATCTCTACCACCCCTCTGGTGACCAAGTTCTAACCCCACCATCCAACAGCACTCCTGCCAAAAAAAGGAGTGCCTAAAACCAGCTAGTTTGGTACTGTTCTTTCAGAGAAAGTAGTTGTCCTGGTTCTGAATGGGATAGAATCAATTTTCTTCTTAGCAGCTGGTACAGTGCTGCACTTTGAATTTAGCATGAAAATAATGTTGATAACACATTGATGTTTTAGCTGTTGCTAAGCAGTGCTTACTCTAAATCAAGGACTTTTCAGCTCCCCATGCTCCGAGCAGACACACAAGAAGCAGGGAGAAAGAAGAGCCAGGACAGCTGACCCGAACTAGCCAAAGGGATATTCCATCATTCTCAGTATATAAACTGGGGGAAGTTGGCTGGGGCTGGCTGATCGCTGGTCAGGGACTGACTGGGTCAGTGGGTGGTGAGCAGCTGTGTTGCGCATCACTTTGCTTTTTTCCCCTTGGGTTTTATTCCTCTCTCCCTCTCTTCATTACAATTATTATTATTATTATTACTTTATTTCAATTACTAAAATGTTCTCATCTCAACCCAGAGGTTTTACCTTTTTCCGATTCTCCTCCCCATCCTACCAGGGTGGGATCAAGCAAGCAGCTGCATGGCACTTAGTTACTGGCTGGGTTAAACCATGAGTCTTAATTCACTACTAATACACGAACTATGCACCTACTACTGCGCTCAACAGGATTTCTGAGGCAAAGGTAAAAAAGGGAAAAGTCCTGATCATCAGTCAAGCTTTGGGAAAATCTCAGATACAAAATGAAAGGAATCTAAAGTTTTCACAACATTTTTCGTTAATGACTGTGTTCTAGCATTTTCAACTCTGAACAAGTTTGTATCATTACATTCTCTTGTCAAATGCAGCAAAAGGTCAACTCAATAAATACTTATACAGAAAATCTGAAATGGTAACAGAACAGCTCAACATACAGATAGATGGGTAGTTAATGGAGTGCAGTGGAAATGTTTCACATTATCAATTTTTATAGAATGTATATAATTTTTTGTAAAACTTTTTAGGATTGCATACTTGGTAAAGTATTGATCTTACATATTGGTGAGTGAAGCCACACTATTATGATTCATGCAAGGGGAAGGAATAACCCATTACCAATCTACATTATCAGAAGTGGTGTCAGAGTATGTCAGAATGATGAATGTGACTCCAGGCCAACTGAGACTCCATAAGAATCTGATTTATTTCCTATCACAACTAAGGACTCAGCAGTAATAGGCATTCAAAACTATATTACTTCAAAATGTACTTTATTAATGTATTATTTCTCAACCACTTAGTACTTCGTTCATAGCATGTGACCAAAAAGCATTCCAGTGGGATCCTTAGTAGGTACATCAAGGGTGATGACAGATCTCTCAAACAAAATCAGAAGGAAGCTGGCCCATGGTACAGTCAGTGTAATGACTTTTCAAACCATGATGTATATTACTATTTCACACAGGAGCTAAAACTCTATCATCTCTTTCTTCTCTTTCTTTTTGAAACTCCTGACATAACTAGTACCCTGCAAGAAATTTTACTGTAAGCACCCAGCAAACTCATCCAGTGAATTTCTATTACTTACTGCTTATTAAACAGACTGCGAACTTCATTTAAAATCTGAGAAACACCAACTGTTTCTGCCTTCTTCCTCAGCTTACTTGTAATCCTTCTAAATAGCAGACTTAATTTTTATTTTTTTTCAGACAGACAAAACTGTATGTATGCTCTCACATAAGCGTGTTAACTGGGGAAAACAGAAAAGAAATAAGCTTTTACCACTGGTAAGGTTATCTTACCACTCCATGTAAACAGTACTTTGTAACTTCAAGTCAAATCAGACAAGCAAATTGCTCATGATAAAACCCACAGCATTTATGCAAGCCACTCATTCACATGTATTCTGTAAATACTCGTGTTTATAAAAAAGAGACTCGAAGATTTCTAGTTAAGTACATTTCCAAGGTGTGTTCCTGTCCCCAGGTAAGCTTCTTTTTAGTTAAATGATATGAGGTATAAATAATATATCTAATTCAGTTCCTACATTGATAAACTCTTTTTCTGGTTTAAAAAAATGACCGTAAATTTACTTTAGATTTAGTAAAGCTTTCTATTAGTTCAGCTTATATAAAGTGCTAATACAACTTATACACACTTCTCAGGAAGAAACACATGGCAGTAGAAAATGCATGTGAAGATATTTAATTGCCAAAATAACCCTTTAACTACTGGTTAACAGTTGTGTAAAAACTGACACTACCACCTCCACTGAGTCCTCTATTACTGCATTGTCACCAGCATCCAAAATCTTTAATTTTCTCCACCTAAGAAAATGGAACCTTTGAACTCTGAACTTGTCTGAAACAAAAATATCAGGAAAGAGCCTGAAAGAAGCAACAAGTTACTAAAAATCCTTTCACAGGGTGGATGGTTATGAACCTTTGTTCTCACAGGACTCAGCAAGGTGACCTGTGTGCATACCATGGTGGAAGAGAACATTGTGAGCATAATGGGTTTGAAACACAGCCCAGCAGAGCTCCATGGAGTGAACAGGAGATGAAAAAGGCAAAGGCAGTCCGTCATATGAGTCCCATGAATCTTCATCAAAGCCACATCAGAGCAAAAAAATAAAGAGAATCACAGAAAGTGATGTCATGGAATAGTTAATTCTGAGCTACGAATTTTGGTCTAAACAACAGCCTGTGGATTTGCTGTTCTATGACATCACCATATCATGTTGCATCAAAGGCTTGTAATCCAGCCTTTTTCTGCTGAAAAAACAACAGTGCAGAGAAGTTAATTCCTGTTGCTCAAAAATACATGACAGAAAAAGAAACTGCACACAAATCTACAAAAACACAGCTTCCACTCTATCTTGCAAGACACGGAAGTTTAGCTTTCTGATAAGTATTCCTTAACATTTTAATATGAAGCTGGTGACAAATAAAAAGGAGTGAAGAGTTAAAAAAGGGTCAGATTTTAGAAAATACTGGAATTTTCATTTTACATTGTCTAGGTTAGCAAGAAAGCAGTTGGGAAGAGGTAAATTATATTTGTTGATGACACTAGCCGATCAATACTAATAGAGTTATGAAGCTCTGAAAGGCAGGTTGTAGAATTCAGAATAAAAAATTTTATTAAAAAACAGATTGACAGCAAGGGAAAAAAACCCCTATACCTTCCTCAATAAAAACAGTTACATTACGGGGAAAAAAAACCCCAAGAAAGTAAGATTGACTACATTAATACTATAACTGTAACAGAAATACATGTGCTTGTTAGATTAAGAATATTATATTGTCTGAAAGGTTTCACCTACTTGTTTACTGTTAGGCCACATATTTAAGGCACACATGTAACACATTACTTTTTAATAGGTTCCTATACAAGTAGGCATTTTTATTCCTGTGAAATCCCACTAGGAATAATTTTATATAAACACTGGATTTTGACATGCGCTGCCTTTTGACAAAACTATTTGGAATCAAACCCATATCCTCTATTGTATTTCACTCACTACTGAATTTAACAAGGCAACAGGTCAAGGAATATTCAAAACAAGCCAGCACATCCTGTAATTAAAATGTTTACTTAAAAGCACAGGAGAACGGATTTTGCTCTCCATGGTTCAGATTTCTAAAGAAGTAATGCCCTCTTACACAGCAAAACCATGTCAACTAAGCTTAGATGATTTCAACAAAAGGCGATACCCTACAATTACTACTATGTATTGAAATTTAATTTTTAAGTCTTATTCTAGCTTGATGATTTACAGTTGACCTCTGCTGCTTCTTTTTAGAGGCTTCATAATTTATCTATAAAAACTTCATAATGGAAAAATGGTTTAATTTTAAGACTATTCTTTTCAGAGCTATCACTTTTAAATACAGTGAGGGAATTTTTTCAAAGAGTATGTTTTTTGATTGTCACTTTGGGATGAACTAATCTTATTCATGTATATATTATCAGCATACAAAAGGCAAAACAAAAAAGTGAAAAAAGGCCTGCTGAAAGGAAAATGGATACACCAAAATCATGGTAACAGATGGAATAAATAGTAAGATCAGGTAGAATTTTCCAAGACCACAGATTTCCATTTCTATTTCTTTATGAACAGCTGCACATTTTCATAACTGTCATAACATAAACATCACCTCATGTCAATCAAATTCAAACTGCAGCCCTCATCTGCAGCCCTTTTAGATCAGTAAAAAGAGGATTCCAATGGCTAGCCATTTTATCTTTGGATTTTCTTATTGCAAAATCAGTAAGCAGAAATGCTTTCTCATCTGCCTTCTACAGCTTATTCAACAAATCTTAAATACCAAAAAACATCAGTACGGCAAATTAGAAATTACTGAAAGTATAAAGTGGGATCTTCTAACAGTAAAAAAAAAAAACAAACCAACCAACCAAACAAAAAAACCAACAAAGAAACAAGCCCTTCCTTCATTGGGTAAAAGGGAAATACTGAAAATCCAGTTTCAGAAAGATACTCTGCTTCACACATACCTATACACAGAGATGCATATCCTTTCATTTATATGGACACACACTCTTTTACATACTTCTAATCCAGCATATTTGAATAATTTATAAGGAGATTTTTAGGAATAATGATGTTGTAACTTTGAATCATAGTCTCACTGACTGTCAATTAAAAGTACACTTAAAAAGTTTCCAAGCTTTTGTTTATTACTTTCATTCAGGAGACACTGAAGAAGAGGTAGGAAACTAAATGTTTGTAACCACTGAAAAAAAATGTTGAAAATTTTATCTGAAATTGCATGTTTCCATCCTCCTTACAATTTAATTGGACATGACTTAAGAATATTCTTAATTAAGATCTGGTTTGGAAAGGTTTCAAAAATACTTTTTCAATAAGTTATTTGCACTGAAGCAAGGAAAACATAAAAACATAAAAGAAAAGAATGCAGAAAAACCTTGCAACAATTTCCCTACCACAAAGAGATCACTGTAAATCTTACTGATAACTGTAGTACGGCAGAATTTAGAAATTAGTTACTCATTCACTTTTAAGAAATACTATATAAAGCTGGTACTGTTTACATTGAGACTACACAGCCTTGGGAAAGAAAGAAATTAAATATTTTAGCAGCACTCTACCCCCGGAAAAGTATACATACATTTCTTAACTAAAATATCTGTATTACTTCAGAAAAAATGTATATGCATGTCTGACTGTTCTGAATAGCCAGCTGGAACCACAACACTTGAGTGATATCCATTCAAGTCGTACTAGCTGATTTCATAGGTAGAAGGTATCTCTGAAGCAACAGAAGAACAAATAGTGAATGTAAGAGTCAACAGAGATGTACACAGTACTGAAATAAAATAACTGGAAAACCAGTTTCTTTAGAGGCTTTAGTATGTTTGTTACTGTCAACATGAGCTTGCACGAAGAACTCTTCTGAGCACCTGCCAAGACTGAAGCAGTCTGACATGAGAGTATAAGTTCAGGCACAGCAGCTGAGAAAGCCAGTACCACATGTAACAATGACTGGAATCTTTTTTATCTTCTGTTTTCCTGCAAAATTTATTAATAGATAAGAGTACTATACACACTACAATTTCATTAGTTTGTGCATTTCTTCTTTTATCTCTTGTTTTTACCTTGATTAATAACTTCTGCCTCCCCACGCACCACAATTATTTTTCTTTTTTCCCCCCACACCACTTCCCAATCTGCTACAGTTCTCCCACTAACCAAAAGCTGATGAGGATGAAAAAAAAAAAAAAAGGGAGTATTTATAGCATCATCTAAAATTGTGCTGAGGAAAAAGGAAAGGAATCTTCAGCAAGGCTGCCTGCTACTAGCACAGCCAAGTCAGAGAGAAGAAAGGAAGACAATAAACTCAACGTCGCCAAACGTCACTGTTGAGGCATCACTATGTTTACTGGGAAAGCACATAGAGGATAATTTCCCCAATCCACGCCTGTCCTTCCTTATGGCACAGGCCGACACTCAGAAGCAGGACCAAGCTTAAGACAGCAGTAGATCTTGGAACTGTACATAGTCCTCCCTACTGCACAACAGTCCAGATGTCTGTAAAATGCCTCTTCCAGGTATTAGAGAAAAATTATGGATGAGTACACAGTGTCTCTGCATCAACAGACATATGACAAATTTTCTATTACATCTTTTGCTACTTTATAAGCTTATTAAATGTAATAATAATATTATTGATTTATTACATTTAACCTTAGACATCAGCACTGAAAAGTGGTTTACAACATGGATTGGAATGACAGTTCTAGACCATGTATGATAGGATTCCTTTATGGTGATCTGAATTTCAAAACAGAATAAAAGAAACCAATCAAGAGCACTGCTTGAGTAAATAAGGACACATAAAAATGAACCCTCAGCATTTTTTGTATCAATTCCTTCATTTATTTCTGTTAAAACTTCAACTATAGCGGGTATTAGTGAAGTCATAAAAGCAGTATACACCTAATGAAATATGCTAAAATAATAGTTGTGATGTCTAGACTCATACTACTTTGAGAGAAATATATATATATTTTTATATATATAAAATTACATAAAATATGTGTGTTTTTTTTAACTGTCACTCTCCATCTGAAAGCATTGGCCTATTGCAGCACATACTAGTGTATCCCTACGGTTGCAGCACAGCCACATGTACAAAAATCCTTGTGCTAGAATTAGTAACAGAGTTCATGAGAAGGTGTGCAGTACGAGATCAGTTTCTAGAGCACAAATAACTAAATACTTAGCAGTACGTTCCTTATTTAGGCACTTTCCACCAGACAACAGGAGACAGACCTTCTCTAACATGAAATCAAACAGACCCAACTTTGCTAGGAAGTAAAGAAAGGGGACGTCACTGGCAACTCCGCTCCAAGAGGAACAGAGGGCCCAATATGCTGAGCGGCCCCAACCCACAGGGAAGGCTGCTGCCTCCTGGGGCTCGGGTAAGGGATGTCACTAGAGAACTCCCCTGCCTGGTACAGCCCTCTGATCACCATCCATTACTGGTCTTCCAAGTGGGCAATGATGAAATCCACATGACAAGAAATCTGAGGGCACTCAAGAGACCTCAGAGGCTTGGGGCAACTGGTTAAGGGATCAGGAGCACACGCAGAAGTTTTCTTCTGTCCTGCCAGTTGCAGGGAACGACAGGACGCTTACTCAGAAAGTTACACAGATCAGTATCTGGCTCCAGGTCTGGTGTCAATGGCTAAATTTAGTTTTTCTTGATCACAGTTCAATTTACAAGGCAGCAGGCCTGCTGGCTACAGATGGGGTTCACCTGTGCCAAAGGTGGGAAAAGGATCCTAGGCCAGGGGTTAGCAGTGCTCATCGAGAGAGCTTTAAATGAGATCCAAAGGGGAAAGAGAATAAACCCAAGCTTGTTAGAGATGAGCCTTGGGGGCAGCATGCCAGGGTTGGAGGAGAGATCAACAGCACAGCTGAGGTGTGTCTTGCCAGTGCCCAAAGCGCAGGCAACAAACGGGAGGAGCTGGAAGCCATCGTGCAGCAGGAAGACTATGGCATGAATGCTATCACGGAAATGGTGGGATAATTCGTATGACTGAAGTGCTGCAACGGATGGCTACAAACCCTTCCGAAGAGATAGGCTACGAAGGAGAGGTGGTGGGGTAACCCTTAACGTCAGGGAGTGTTTTGACTGCCTAGAGCTGAATGATGGTGACAACAGGGTTGAGTGTTTATGGGTAAGAATCAGCGGGAGGGCCAACAAGGCAGATATCCTGGTGGAAGTCTGTTATAGACAGCCCAAACAGGATGAAGAGACAGATGAAATATTCTACAGGCAACTTGGAGGAGTCACAAGATCGGAGTCATAAGATCACTAGCCATTCTCTTGCAAGGGACTTCAACTTAGCAGATGTCTGCTGGAAACAGAACACAGCAGAGAGGAAACAGTGTAGGAGGTTCCTGCAGTGTCTGGAAGACAACTTGCTGACACAGCTGGTCAGTGAGGCAGCCAGGGGAGATGCCCCACTGGACCTGCTGTTTACAAACTGGGAAGGACTGGTAGGTGATGTGGTGGTCAGAGGCAGTCTCCGGCACAACAATCATCAGATGACAGAGTTTTTAATTCTCAGAGAAGTAAGGAAGGGGGTCAGCAGAACCACTGCCTTGGACTTCCAGAGGGCCGACTTTGGCCTGTTTAAGAGCCTGGTTGACAGAGTCCTCTGGGAGACAGTCCTGAAGGGCCAAGGGGTCCAGGAAGGCTGGACATTCTTCAGGAAGAAAATCTTAAAGGCGCAGCAGCAGGCTGTCCACGCATGCCAAAAGATGAGCTGATGGGGAAGCAGACTGGCTTGGCTGAGCAGAGAGCTTTGGCTGGAGCTCAGGGGAAAAAGCAGAGTTTACCAGCTTTGGAAGAAGGGGCAGGCACCTCTGTAAGGATGTCACGAGGTTATGCAGGGTGAAGATTAGAGAGGCAAAAGCCCAGCTAGAACTCAGGCCACAAGGGATAAGGAAAAGGCTGAGGTACTCAATGCTTTCTTTGCCTCAGTCTTTAGTAGCCAGACCAGCTTCCCTCTGGGTACTCAGCCCCCTGAGCTGGAAGACGGGGATGAGGAGGAGCAGAACGCAGTCCCCACAGTCCAGGAGGAAACCGTCAGTGACCTGCTGCTCCACTTGTCTATGGGGCCAGATGGGATCCACCCGAGGCTACTGAGGGAGCTGGTGGAGGAGCTCACCAAGACACTCCATCATTTATCAACAGATCTGGTAAACTGGGGAGGTCCCAGAAAACTGGAGGTTAGCCAACATGACACCCATCTACAAGAAGGGCAGGAAGGTGGATCTGGGGAACTACAGGCCTGTCAGCCTGATCTCAGTGCCAGGGAAGGCAGATCATCCTGAGCACCATCACATGGCACATGCAGGACAGCAGGGGATCAGGCCCAGCCAGCATGGGTTTATGAAAGGCAGGTCCTGCTTGATGAACCTGATCTCCTTCTACGACAAGATGACCCACCTTGAGGATGAGAGAAAGGCTGTGGATGTTGTCTACCTGGACTCTAGTAAAGCCTCTGGCACCATCTCCCCCACCATTCTCCTGGGGAAACTGGCTGCTCATGGCTCAGACAGGTGTGCTCTATGCCAGGTTAAAAGCTGGCTGGATGGCTGAGCCCAAAGAGTGGTGGTGAATGGAGCTGGTCACACGTGGTGTTCCCCAGGGCTCAGTACTGGGGCCAGTGCTCTTTAAAATTTCTATCTATCAACTATCTGGATGAGGGGATTGAGTGCACCCTCAGCAAGTTTGCAGATGACACCGAGTGGGGTGGGAGTGTTGATCTGCTTGATGGCAGGAAGGCTCTGCAGAGGGGTCTGGACAGGATGGACCAATGGGCCGAGGCCAGTTGTATGAGGTTCAACAAGGAGAAGTGCCGGGTCCTGCCCCTGGGTCACAACAACCCCAGGCAATGCTACAGGCTTGGGGAAGAGCGGCTGGAAAGTGCCTGGTGGGAAAGGACCTGGGGGTGCTGGCTGATGGCCGGCTGAACGTGAGCCAGCGGTGTGCCCAGGTGGTCAAGAAGGCCAACAGCATCCTGGCTTGTATGCAAAAGTGTGCATTCAGCAGGACTAAGGAAGAGATCATCCCCCTTACTCAGCATTGGTGAGGCCGCATCTCAAATCATGTGTTCACAGTTTTGGGCCCCTCACTTCAAGAGATGTTGAGGTGCTGGAGTGTGTCCAGAGAAGGGCAACAAAGCTGGTGAAGGGACTAGAGTACATGAAGAGGCTGAGGGAACTGGGGTTTAGGCTGAAGAAAAAGAGCCTCAGGGGGGATCTTATTGCTCTCTACAACTACCTGACAGGAGGCTGTGGGCAGGTGGGGGTCGGTCTCTTCTCCCATGTAACAAGTGACAGGACAAGAGGAAACGGCCTCAAGTTATACCAGGGGAAGTTTAGATTGGATATGAGGAAAACATTTTTCACCAAAAGGGTGGTGAAGCATTCGAACAGGCTGCCCAGGGAGGTGGTGGAATCACCATCCTTGGAGGTATTTAGAAGACATGTAAGTGTGGTGCCTTGGGACATGGTTCAGTGATGGACTTGGCAGTCCTGGGTTAACGGTCAGATCGTATGATTTCAAAGGTCTTTTGCAAGCTAAATTATTCTATGAATACAGATGATGCTGTATCACCACAAGGAGAATGAAAAAGGGAAAGGGATAAAAACCACCCCTATACATATAAATTTCTGGTCAGGGGAATAAAAGTCCTATTTTTACTTGTGTACAGGCTTATTTTTTCCCCCTCTGTAATTCCAAATAAAATTATTTTGAATTATTATAGCTTTAGACCACTGATTTTGGTAGCATGAACTTTTCTGTAATTTACTGGTCTATTAACCAGAAACAAGACAAAATTATCATGATAACAATATCATAATCAAGTATCAGCATTTTAAAGCTCTATTTTAATTGTTGGCCCTCAATCTTTCAGAAACACACAGGCATTATTAATGGAAAGGATATCTCAGGTTAGTCAATCTATCATATGCAAAATTTATGAAGTAGCATGAGGAACATAGAAACAAACACTATGAAGTGGGTCAGTCTGTAAACGTAAAGACAAAACCCTAAAAAAAAAAAAAAAAAAAAAAAAAGGTAAAAGAGGTTCCTGACATCCATTAGTCATGAGAACAATGACAAAAATTCAGCTTTATATACCCCACACAGTACAATGGAGAGGAAGTAATCTGGAAGAGAGCTCCTGACCCAAGTACCTACCTATTACAAAACAAAAAAAATTTTACATATAATCAGACTGCAGACTTCTTGGCTTCTCTCCACAGATGAATTTAGAAGAAATAAATTTATAACAGATTAAGATTTTACTAGAAAATGAGAATGGTTTGCTGTCTGCCCCATATCAAACAGGAATGATCAAAGAGTGACCTAATTTCACTGGCTGATACAAGGATGCCTGCAGATTCCACCTTCCCAGACGGTGCACACCTACAGGCAATAGAGATGACTGAAGAAATAGAGATTGTGGAGATCGGGAAAGGAAGACTTCAGAAAGATTAGACCTTGCAGCCATGATAAAGACAACAGTAATGGGATCCACGCACAGCATGGCTGCAAATGCCATACAAAATCTCAGGACAAAACTTATTAGTGGTGCTGCTGAAAAGGAAAGAGCTTTGGAAGAACTCCAGAGGAAAATTAAGAGGATACTGCCTGCCATGTTAAGCTAAACTAATGGAAAAACCATTGTCAAGTCCTCCTACATTTACTTGGAATTTAAATTCTTTGAGGTATATTTCTCAGAGATTAATGGATGAGGGATTATCCTCACTGCTATAAGAAGCTCAGGTATATAAACTTTCCTTACTTCAAGCACAGGAAACAGAAAACTTTCTAATTTATTACATTTCTTATTATGACTACTTTGACTACAAAGAATTTATGCAAAATATTGTATGTGTTACAATTAATGTATACATTACTTATATTTATACTCTCATTTCTTAAATTGGTTTTTAAGTGCTTACTCCATTTATATACCATGAATCAAAATTAAAATGTTGAAGCAAACCTCTTCCGTTTATGCTTGTTACACCACAAAATGATATGTAAAATTACCAAACAGCAGTGGATTGTGGTTTCATACTAATACATTTCAACCAAACTACATGAATGATTAATATCTATTTTATTATTTAAATTAGATGGTTAATGATGCATGTATACTAAATTGCTTTATCCATAATCCAGCGCTGCGTAGTTTAATGTTAGCCAGAAGAGAACTGCTTGTTCTCTACTACTTCCCTGCAAACAGCATCTCTCTCTCTCTCCTCAAGACTACGTAAGGAAGGTTTGATAGCTGTTCCCACATCTTAATCACATTGTATTTATAAGAGGTATCTACAACCAGCCAGTGTGCTCCATCCAACCTTGATCTTACTTTCCTTACAGATGATCAGAATATGGTACTGGTTGGTAGGTTCAACTGTTAAAAATGAACTGAGGTGTATAATTATGAAATACGAGTATTTTCTTTCCTTATGCTCACCTTTTTACCATAGATACCCTCAATAATGTGTATGAAACAGCTGCAGTCATTCAGTGGTTACTGCAAAGATGGTTTGGATCCAAAGTTCAGTGACAGGATGGATGCCTGCAACAGCTGGCTGGAACTGTTGCTACCTGTATACTCTGGCACAAAGACTGAAATGTCTCAAATATTGACATGACCTGCAAGGATTCTTTTCTTAGGCAAAATAACTTATTTTTAATACCGATAAAGATGGGAAGCATACATACAGACTGGGGAAGACTACTTCTGTGCACCACTGCATCATATGCAAAGCCGCAAAATAAAAAACAGTTCAAAGAGTTGTCCAACCTGATGACCAGAACCTCTCTCACTTACAAATAACAGATCTCCTTCTCAGCAGACTGAATATATTCAAGGCAAACCAGGAAATTTTTACCTGTGATTGCCTGGAAAATGATGAGTAAGGTCAGAGGTACTTGTTCCAGGCAGTCCACACTGGCCTTGCTGGGCTACAAGCATAATTCAAGGACGATCCTTTGCATCACTGAATAAATCAAACAATCTTCTGCAAAAGATCCTGAACTTTCTTGACACCAACTTCCCTTCCTCAGCAACCTCAAAATTTCAGTATCTTTCTAGGCTACCCTACTGAGACTACCAGCATCTTATGTAACACGGACTACATTTTTTTTCAGAGGGGCGCTGCCTATTACCACTGTTACTTATAACCGTGCCATTATACATTGTGGTTCAAATATGACAGCCAACAAACAGCAAGATCATTTAACAGTGTACTTGCATCAGAGTTATTTATTGTTAAATAACAGATTTAGAAAAAATAAAAATTCAAAATAGCCTGAAGAGGAGTGAAATTGCTCTTAAAAATAGCAATTTTTCAAATCCAGGCTCCTGGAGTACTAGGATACCCTGGGTAGTGGAACTATTTGGTTAATCTATGGGCTACTGGGAGCAGTAGGAATCAGTGCATTTGTAACTTGAGATAAATCTCTTACAAATAATTGAGGCTGGTGGTGTCTTTTTTCCTCTTCAACAATGGGATACATTGTGAATTACTGATTTTTATTTAATTTCAATTACTTAGCAAATAATATTACATTTAACAGGTTTTTTTAATTAAGGAAATTATCAAATTGGCTCTAAATTTGGTTAATTTTTTTTTTAATCCTAGAAGCCAGGAAACCCAAGAAAATAAAACCTGCATTAGCATGTGTGCCAGGAACATGCGAGTGTTAAAAATAGCATAGTGGTTGATGGATAGATTTAAGAGGAAAAGCTTACAGATTTTGTTACCACAAACTCATCACCTTTCAGTCTATTTCTGCATAAAATGAACCATTAAAGTTTGGGGTTTTTTTTTACTTCAATACCCTAGAACTACTTTATTATATTTAATTGTTAAAAACATTCCTCTTTCAAATCAGTGCTATCTTTTCAAATCAGCATCATGAAATACATTGCCTATCTATATCACGATGGAATAGTCTTACCCCCTGTTACTACTTATTGCTACCTCCATAACGCAAATACTTTAACATAGTAGTCAATCATATTCTTCATGGGAAAAAGAAAATAAAAATGCAAAGTTCACCAGTGCTTTAGAATTGAAAAAAATAACCGAATCCATTATTTTGGATAAATTTTTTTGGTTACCTTTTTTTCAATGATGGTTATTTTTTATTATTTTGGTTAAACAGGCAAAAATTTTGTAAATCAAATATCGTACCTTTTCGTCCAGGGTATACATGAGGGTAATATTCGTAATAAAGATCAGGCTGGTCTAAATTTCCAAATGGTTCAAATTCCATTTCTGCATTTTGGAATAGATTCAGTTTTACCAGCAGTGCTAGTCTCACAAACCACAGCTAAAAATTAACATATGCAAAAAAAAAGGAAAAGACAAGGAATGTTAGCAGCTTCAGTCACAAGCCACATTCAATTTCAGCTTTCTAAGTTTTTATGATAAAGTTGAGTGAAGAGTTTCTGTGTTACTTACTGATAAGAATCAGGATTTATGTTTACATGCTCTTTCACAAAATACTTTTCATAAGATCATTACAACAAAACACAGAGGACTGATGTTTTAATTGTTTGTAAAGGTACTGAGATTCTGAACATGAAGTTTAAAAACTGGCCTGCTTCAAAATTAGAACATCTCTCTTTAATTGAGTTAGCATGTAAGAATTATCAAACTGATTTTTACTTTTTTCCCCAATTTTATGCAATTCTTAAAATCTGTTACGATTTTGGTGAAATGCCATGAGCTTTATAGTTACTAGGGCCAGAAGCATACACTGTCATCTGGTCACATTTTATTCAGTAGAACACTTGTAATGTTTCATGAAACTTTATTAATTTGGGTTCTTATTTTCTTACCATGAAACATAGTTCTAACATCTGAAATCTTACTATAAAGTTCACCATTTAGATAGTGTCCATGAACTTTAGCACAGTGAGTCTTCCAAGACAGCAAAACATATTCCTTTTCACTAGTGTGATTACCTTTAAAAAAATACAATCAAGATAGAAAACAGTATTGTTTTAAATGAAAACCTAAGTAAAATTCTATTTTATATAAGTAAACAGAAAAAGTGACTTGCTACAATTCTTTAATAAGATCACTTTTTAGGCAACATAGGAAAAGAAGTTTGGCATGTTAAAAAAACATGCCACTGGGAATATTGTTGGAAAAAACGACAAGGGTGTATGTATCTTTCTTTAAACGTACCTGTAAAGAATCTGTTGTATGGCTAGTAGGTAGTCCACTTTTTTTATAGCCTTGACCA
The DNA here is from genome assembly GCF_023634155.1 of Falco peregrinus. Taxonomy (NCBI): domain Eukaryota; kingdom Metazoa; phylum Chordata; class Aves; order Falconiformes; family Falconidae; genus Falco; species Falco peregrinus. The sequence goes on from NC_073727.1 coordinate 66,378,233, forward strand.
TGTGCAGTTAGAAGCCGCCCACACAAGTCAACTGCTGCCCTCCAGTTTTTACTGCTCTGGGAAGAAGAAAAGAGTAAGTAGAAAAATCATAAAGTCTCTAAAATGCACAACTGCTTATTTTGCCTGAAGCAGCTACATATACCCATCAGTAATAATGACAAGGTCAGAGAGCTGGCCGATGAGCAGCAGAATGCCATTTGTCAAAGCTGCACGTTTAATTAGGCAAAAACTGAAATCAAGCATTACTATTACAAGATCACTAAAACAGATGAATATACAACACGATACAGTATTCTAAACTTCTAGCTATACTGGGTTTGCTAATATATTTGAACATACTAGAATATTCACAATTTTTTTTTCTCCTCAAAAGGGGAAAAACATTGCCAACCATATTTCAATAATCACATCCAAGTTACTCTACTGATACAAGTTACTCTACTGAAACAAGTATTTGCTTGTTCCTACCCCCCTGGCTTCAGTCTTTCAGATTATAACCCCTAGTGCAGTTCATTTAATAAAAACAGACTGCCCTAACAATGCCCAAAGCAGAGAATTCTTATCAATTAAGAAAAAAGGACAAGAAAAAATGCAATGCATAAAATGATAAATTCAGAATAATTGTTTCACCTATAAAAAGTAAACATCCGAATTTTCATCTCACAGCTAACTTCAAAATATTCTTAAATTTATTTTTTAGTCACAAAACAAACTAATTCCTAGTTAGACAAGTCAAACTGTCTTGTCACACTGTCATCCCATTAGTGTTTCTGCCTTGTATGTGCTAATGGAACCATTTAAACAGGTAACACTACCAAAAATTTAAAACACAGACTAATGCTTCACAGGTTTTAAGCCATCATACCTTTCTATCATACAGAAAGGTTTTTCAAGAAACGTATATTCAGCAGGTTGGTATAAAACAAATACATCTTGCTCCTGAAAGTAATGTTTTTTCAATTGTTTCTTAAAACCATAAAAAAATAATGATAAATGTAACACAAAACTGTCATGCTGTCTGATGAAATGTAAAGGAATACAACATATTTACATTGGTGCTTGCCAGTGAAAAGGTACTGACCTTGAACTGGGATTTTATTAAATTCTCGCCAATGTTTAGAGTTTAGAAAACATGTCAATACAGGCAAACAGTTATACAGAACAACTACTAGGAACAGCTGAAAGGTTTTCATACTCTTTAGCACCCATTTTGCAGCCATATAGTTCAAAGGGTCACTATAGAGATCATCATGCACTAATCACCTCATCTCTCTCCACTGCACTGTCAAATCCCAGGCAAAAAATTGAGTTCCTCTGGAAATGCAGAAGTTGGCTGACAGCAAGACCACGAAGCAGCATAGCACCTTCTGAGACATCTACACTCTTATGGAAGTGCAGGTATTGATAATGCATTTGTGTATCAACTTAGAAAAGCAGAAAGACACGGACGTGAGTTACCTAAAATTTATTGCTCTTCTGCAGGGACAAATTAGTTTCTTATTATCCTTAGAAAGGAAATGGACACAGACTCTAAAACCACTCAACTTTTCTTTTCAAATGAGAGTTAGGATCCAAAAGTAATAATGGAACATTTATGACAAACTTAGGTGCTACAATTCTTGAAATTCTATTTCAGGCATAGAAAAAAAATACTTCTTTACAGAACAAGATAGCCAGGAGAAGCAAATCTGACAAACATTGTGAAAGCAGTCTTTGCCGGAAAATGAAACAATATTCATCATGACTTCAAAATCAGAGCTGCCTGCTGGTCATGGAGCGTAATTCTCTGTGGAAGCTTACTAGAAGGCTGCTAGCAGTATAACTTAATTTGAAATTAGCAGGACACATTGATGTCTCTGGCAAATTGTACTAGACTTACAGTTGCCTGAGTTGCCAGTCCACCAGAAATCTTTGTCCTGTTATTTCAAACACCCCTCAAAACCTCGGAAGTCAGTCACTTTCACATTTCCTGTAGTCTACAGCCACACAGTTCTAACAACCTGGGTCCATTGTTCCTAAAAGCAATAGGGATAAATTCCGTTTTAAGTCATATGTAGAGGCTCAAAGCAAATATGGATACTACTGCTTCAGATACAGCATCAAAAAAACGGAACAATATTCTCAAAGAATAAAATTATTATTCTATGATGATCAGGGCATGGTCATCCAGCAACAGTTGTGTGAAAAAACTATTTTCTCCTACAGAAAATACTATCAACCAAATATTATTACCAAATTGTTCGCTAACACAGTATCAGCCTAGCAGAAGAGAACTTCCCTCCACACATGACATTAGCAAATCTTTTTTTCACAGAAAGTATGGAACTATTCTTCCTTAAATGAAAGCCACCAGCTGGTATGGCTTCTGTGAATCCTACACACTACTGGTACAGATGTTTACCATGTGAAGGGATTTTTCTGGTCTCTAACAACATGAACAAAAAAACCCCCAAAACTAAAAAAAAAAAAGAAAACATCCCAAAACATTTCAGTACTGACTGCTGTACACACCCCAAAGCTAGGATAAGCAGACTAGACACCCAATAGACAATCCAACTGCATTATTCCTTGCAGAACTTCTCTGTTACCCACAAAATCAAAAGAGGTCCTCAGTGAGGTTTATATACAGATGGCGAAACTGGTAAAACAGGTTTCAAATAAAAAAAAAATATATTTTTCTTTAAGACAGACAGAACCAGTCCAGTTATTTTTTATCTTTTCATTGAAGTTCTTAAACTGCCTGAGATTTTAATACAAGGACTTTAGGTTTAAATCAAAAAAAGCAGATGGTAGTGCCTGGATTTTGTCAGACTATTACCCTATAGAGGTAGGCACTAAAGGCTTTATGTAGCTTGAGGTGGTAAAACTTGCACGTTATAGAGCCCCACTGCCTTCCCCCTCCTCTTCCATGACAGCTTATCTTGCACACAAACCCAATGTGACTTTTTTGGAACAAAAATAAGAGTACATTAACTTACTGCTTCTTTTGATTGCAGCTTTAAGAAATAAAAGATTACGGTGTAAGGTGATGCCCTGGTTTTAGCTAGGATAGAATTAATTTTCTTAGAACCTGGGGGAGTGCTGTGTTTTGGATTTGGTGCCAGAATAATGTTGATAGCCACAACTGAAAACATCACTGTGTTAAGTAACATTTATGTTAAGTCAAGGACTTTTCAGTTTCTTGGGTCCTGTCAGTGAGAAGGTCCAGAGGAGAGGGACACAAAAAGCTGGGAGGGAGCATAGCCAGGGCAGCTGACCCAAACTAGCCACAGAGATACTCCCTAACACAGAAAATCATGCCGAGTATATAAACTGGGGGGAGTTGGCCAGGGCCTGCCAATCGCTGCTCAGGGACTGGCTGGGCATTGGTCAGTGGGTGACAAGCAACTGTATTATGCATCACTTGGTTATTTTCCCTCCTTCCCTCTGGATATTATTCTTCTCCCCTTCTTTCTCCTTTTTGTAATAATTGTTGTGCCTATTATTATTTTTATTTTATTTCAATTATTGAATTGTTCTTATCTCAAACCTCAAGTTTTACCTTTTCCCCTGATTTTCCCCATCCTGCTGCAGGGGGTAGTGGTATATGAGCGAGCAGCTGCTTGGTACTTAGTTGCCATCTGGGGTTAAACCACAACATGCAATCAACTCTCACCTCCTCATTTTACTGACTTACGCTCCACTATTTTCAAAATAAGAACCTGACTAAGGCTATCATGATCCCCTTTTAATAAAAGCAATAAAAGGAAACAGCCTAAAAACCACCTGAAATGGAGTCAACAATATGAGTTCTAAATTCTGATAAATTAAAATCTAAAGGTCTAGTAATGCTTCTGGTCCACTTGGTCAAAGTTAAAAGTAACTGTGATATTCTGTACATCCCAGTGCCTTCGATATGCCAGTCTTCTACAAAGAGGGATGAAGAAATGGGATGTAGGAATACTAGGGTAGAAGAGAATTCCAGTTACTAAAACTAGAATGTTTCTAGTTCAAATACAAGAATAGCACTGAAGATGTTATATTTTTTAGATTCAGAAATGAAGAAAACTTCTAATGAAGTAAAATGACCCAATACAAGACAAAGTTGTAGTCTGTCTGGAAAACCATTTTTTACACTTCTTCCTTTTCTAACAAAATGTCATAAGAACTTCAGTTATCAGAGTTTTCACTATATCTGAAACACTCTGGTTTTATTCTATTATGAAGATATTCACTGATTTGGACTGAAAAAAATTACTACTGAATAGCTGAATACCATTTTTTCACATACATAACAGTTCCTTGGAAGTCTTATGCAGGCCAGTTTTGCTTTATTTTTTTAATTACTGTTGAACAAAGATCTCAGACATATGATTGCATAAGTGTTCATGTTTCTTCTTTGTATACAATGCTGTACATTGTCTTCTTGAATGAAAGCAGTGAAGCTCAGAATATGCAACAAATATGCCTAATACCCAGGTGGAATTCTTCTGTCAAGCAAAAAGAATCACACAGACTGGACATCTACAGAAAAATGTGTTCAATGCAAAGGAAACTCACCTGATACATGAAGACAATTTATAACAGTATTAAGGTATTAAGTCTCTCAGGAAAACAATTTTCACTTGAAGGTAAGTCACTCATATTTTATCCAATAAATTGACGCTTCTTAGTGGAAAAATGCAACCTCTCCCACAAGACCCCAGTTACTGCTTGTGCTACTTGCATCTCTCAGCTCAAATCAGCTACAAAAATGTTAGAAATTGCTTACTGATTTCGAAATAAAGGAATGTCCACCTATATCTTTAAGGATCATTTCTAACTTAAAGTGAATATGTATGCCATACCACTATATCCAAATTTGTTACACTTGAAAATATATGTAAGATCAAGCATTAATCACGTGCAAAAGTAACTGTATATGATTTTTTTTTTAAATAGACTCAAAGGGAGCCATTAACTCTACATGTAACACCATTAAAGTGATTAAAATGTCCTCCTCCACTAGCTATGACATTCTTCTCCCCTGTAAATTACATTGGTAGAGCATTTCCACGTCAGTTAAGAAAATGTAGTTAGTAACCCTTTCCTAGTCTAGTAGCTTGAAGAAATGATTGCATACTTAAAAGCAAAACTTGCGTATTTATAGTGGCAAGATACAGTAGGTTTTTTTTTTGTTTGTTTTTTTTTTTTTAATTAGGTATGATAACTATCAAAGACTATCTCCCTATGGCTGCAAACACCTCACAACTCAAAACACCACAAAGGTCTCTAGGAAGAAATATTATGCTGTTTGTTCAAATGAGGGTAAACAATCTAAAATATGGAATAACAGGAACTAACATAATTGCAGCTTGCACCTTGTATGTATAATGTTTTTGCTGCTATAAAATGAAGTACCACTGTGAAGACAAGCTTTAGCTTACATTTATTTGCTCTAGAGGTAAATGCATGTTCCTACACCAGATTAATGAAACTTCTCAAACTGAAAACTCATATTTTATTTTCTATTGAAATACATAAACACTTAAGAGTTACACATCTGTAGAGGTTATTTACAAGTTATCACCTCAACGATAAGCACCTAGATTTACAGAGTTACTTTGCTGAACCACTCCAGCACTCCTACAGCTCTTAAAAGCCTCAAAGTTGTAAACTACTTCCAGTGCACCACCTCTGTAGCATTACCCTACCAGTAAAGCATTTCCAACACACTGTTATCCATAGCAGAAATTTAAAATGTGAAAATACAGTTGTTCAATAAACCAACTATGCATCTTTGGGTTACTGGTATAAATCTCACGCAAAACGGAGACCAAATTCATGCTGAACAAACAATTTTGTTAGCTGAGTTCAGTTCCTAGTGAGCAACTATTTGTCTTAAGAATGATATTGCTGCCAGCAGACTCATCAGAAAAGGCGCTCCTTTGCAAGTTCAGCTTACTACCTTCTTGATAACCCTTTTTCTTCCCTGACAACTAATTGTACTTGAGAAAACTTCTGCAGACTGTTTGCACTATGATCCCCCCAAAAGGACTTCAGTCTCCAACACTCTTTGCTACAAGCACTAACTTAATCTTACCAACAGAATTGGGTTTTAACTTGTGTAAGTAAATATTTATTACTGGAACTTTTAGAAGGAAGGTGACAAGTTACTGATGCAAGGATGTACACTGGAATCAACCCAATTTAACATATTATTTTGTGACCCTGCTGAATGGAGCTAGAATATGCATTTGAAGATGTAATCTAGGAATTACTGTCAAAATATAAGGACCATACCACTAAACAAGAATCAGATGATTTACAGTATCAGAATAACAGAAAAGGTAAAACACAATCATTAACATGCAAAGTCATGTAACTTACAATATAATGTGCTGAGTTCTGGACAGTGATAATAAAAAGATGTTAGCTTGAATTGAAGGAGATTCTAAGAGCTCCTAGGATGATTATGAAGATGCCCATAATAAGATGACTAGAGAAGTTATTTTCGCCTTAAAAAAAAAAAAAAAAAAAAAAAAAAAAGGAAGTAAAAAAGGAAGTGGAAGTTGAAGTGTCACTGCTGTCTACCCATACAAAGTAGCAGAGGAGAGGAAGCAAATACTAAGAAGAAAAAATGACTTAATCTTTTTTCTAATCAAAGATAAAGTTGTTTACAACAATTTAAGCGTTTTGATCTCATGTTGCGTTTTGAGAGAGGGCTGATTAGAATTCCTTTGATTTTCAACCAAAGGAATGAAGTTCTGGAATAGCTTTTGAAAGTAGCAGCAATGTATCTGTATTTGTTAACACAGTCAAATAAGCTAACAGAAGCAACTGTATGATGGAAGAGAGGAGCTCCAGAGTTGCAGATGAAGACATGTGTTATGAAGATTTGGGATACCGATGAGCTATTTAGCATGCTTTCCCCATCCACACAGAATTAAAACAGCAACGAGAGACAAATGAAACGTTTTCCTCTGGAGCAGACAGGCTTTGCATTTTATTTTTTTCCTTTCCTTCCCATAGTAAGATCAGGTTCACCCAAGACTATCTGAGAATTTTAACCTAACAAATTTCTTCATAACAGGACTTCACATTCACTTGTGGTTTCACCTGCCACCAGTGCCTTCCTACAGCACGTGACAGTTTGAGATTTTTAGATGGGATCCCAGTTTTACACATCTAAATTCAGGTGCGATCAGCAACTGTGCTGATTAGATAGATCTCTTTTGACTAAAGAGTTCAGGTATGAGCTCATATGCAAACACCTAAATAACAGCTATCAGTTTGAAGCTGAAGTCTATCCTAATTCTATGCTTGTCTCTTCTGTACTACAGACCCCTTTGAAGTAGACTGTTTTGTTGCTGTCCATTACTGCAAGGGATTGAACTGGATGACTGAAACAATCTCATTAATTCTCATATGTCATGTGTAGTTTACATGGATATCAAACAAACAACTCATGAAAAAAACACCTTACCCTTATGGAAACTGCATAGCCATATTCCCAACTTTCACCAGTTTTTATCCAGATGTTAATGAAAATATTCCCTGCAAGTGGTCCTTTGCATGAAAAGATATATTCACTGAATATATTTTGTCAGGAGTTCATTTACAAAAAAAGTAAATTTGGTGGTTGCCAACAGAGCACATTACGTGTCATCTTGGCCTACTGTGTATGTAAAAGCATACATCATTACTAATTAATATTATATAGCATGGGATTTTAACATTTCCAAGTCTGAAATACATTTTACCTTTAAGACTGTTGCTAATCAGAAACAAATTTTCTACATTAAGAATTGCAGAAAAACCAGCAATGGCTGCAAGAAAAAAAAAAATCACCCCAAAACCCCAAACCAAAACTAATTATCACAAAAAGAAAGAGTTCTGCAAAAAACCTGAGGAATAGTGATATTGCTCAAGAGCAACCCATAGCTAATGACTAGAAACCTTGAAAACCGAAAAACATCCTGACTTCTAGCTGAATGACTGCATTTTTACCTAAACCTCCCCTCTATTAAGACAAGTTGTAAAAAAAAAAAAAAATAATCAAATCTGCTACAGGTAGCAAAAAATCTGACAGCTGCAGATTGCCTCCTATCTTCTCTGCTTTGATCGTAAAAGCCTTAACACTGATCTGGAGCTTAAAGACCATACCCAAAGCCAAAACAGTATCGGTGGCAGCACTATATTTAAAGTACAAGGGTCTGTATCATAGAAGAACATTTTGCATGGACACAGCCACCAGGCCAAATAGAAAAACATTTTCCATAGGTCAAAATTCCTCTTCTGGAAGAGGGAAAGGAAGTGCAGAAAAAGGCTTTTCCCACTTAGACACCGCTGGAGACAAGATTTCTTATTAAGATATCTTTTCCCCTCTAAACTCTCAAGTTAATCAAAACATTGAGACTAAGAAAAACATCTATCTCCAGGATGGAGATCACAATCTTTTTTTTCAGGTCTCGTTTCAAAAATTACCTCTCAATTCCTTAACAGTGCTTGCAGAGACCACATAGAGCTTTCCTAACGCAACAAGAAAGTCTCTTCTGGAGCTTTACATGTAATGCAACACAAACGAATGAAAAGATGTTAAGTACTAAACGCAGACTGTCCTAACGCTTATAATTCTTCACTGCCTCTATTCGGTAATTTTTCACCCATTTTTCAAAAAATAAAATAAGCTTAATATATTTTGACATTTCAACTGATTAAGTAAGGCTCAGTCATATAATAGCAATGAACTTCATACAGGAATACAATGTTTGAAAGAACAAGGCAAGATTGAGAAGGCTGCTAGATGCAACTATGTCCATGTCCAAAATATTTACACTAAGGAAGGGATTTTAACTCGGAGAAAATTAAGCTTTCATTTGGAAGTAATTTAGTTTAATTATCCTGTACTGAAATAAAAAAGCAGTTGATATGACGTCATCAGCTTTGCTTACCATTTACAAATGGTATGTCTTAACTTTTGTAAAATACCGAGGTGAAAACATGAGAAATATACATGCAGATAAAAAAAAAGCAATTAAAATGTTTTGCCACCATTTACATTACCTAAAGCTTATCAGCTGATAAAATTCACAGTAAAATTACCTTTTTTCTAAGTTTTGCACATTAAAAAAAGTATGTTTACTACATCATCTAAAACAGAATAGCTAAATCCCAGTGTCATTCCCACTAAAAACTACATTTTGGCTAGTACTTTTACAGTATCATGAATAGACTGATATGTAGATTTTATTTTACTTTTTTTGAGTTTCTCCTCACAGTCAATAGCTCCCAATTATCTTGAGGGAAGCATGGTACTTAATATATATTCAATTATGAAGATTGTTACTTACAATTAGCTGTTTCAAGCCTACAAATGACTGTTCTACAGAGTTGGCATTTAAAACTTGTCTCTTCACTGCAGCTTGCTCCCCCAAGAAACGAAGCATTAAGTCTTTCACTGCATCTCCCTTGGTGTTCATGGAACAAAAAAAAAGAAACATAACAAGACACTTTTAAACATTACTTTAGCAAAATAAATGTTGAATTAAAGCTGAGCAACACAGTTGTTTTCCCTTGAGAATTGTTTATTTTCCAGTACTTTTTGAGTGAAATGAATATAAATGCATATATATTCACAGCATTTTAATGAAAACTTCTAGATTTACTCTACGTTATTCGCTATATTCTTTTTTTCCCCAATATTTAGGTTTCAGTTACCATAGAAACATTCAGGCTTATTTGCTTCTCATTTTATTATTCTTCAAAGATCTTACAAAATACTTTTCAGAAGATCTTACAAAACATAGTAAGTTTTACAGGTTTTCATAATGGATATTCATGTTGAAAGGATATATTATCCAAATATATGGATAATAATATTGAAACTAATCAAACATAAACATGCACATGATCAGACAGCCTTAAGTATCCACAGAAAATGAACTTGGAAGTATTCTTAATTTCAAAATAATTAACTGCAGGAATCAGTTAGGGAAAGCGAGTTACCTGAGCTCAGTAATTTGAAAACTTGAGACTAGTGGAGACATACAGATTTCTGAAGTTAAGACAGCATTAATTCTATATTTTACAACATGGAGCAGCTAAAAGGAAGTGTGTCCAAATTAGGTTCTATTTCCAGCTCTGCTGTCAATAAACTGAATAATTCTGTATATTGCACTCTCTGTGCCTCTTATCTTTGTTCAACTACCAGTTTCTGTGCCTTCCTGTCTGGCGGCCGACATGCTTGTGGTTCTGTGTACTGGAGATTTTCAACAGGTAGTAAGAAATTCAACCTTAACATCAAGCAGCCACTGAAAAACTGTGGACCACACACCGACAGATATTGAAAATGGTGTTAACTACTGTTTACACGCTCTTCAAGTACCAAGTCTGCCAAAGAGTGTAGGACAGGGTGCAGGGGAGCAGGGCCTAGTCTTGCTGGGACTGTGCAAATTGCTATACACAAGAGAATTCCCTATGGTGTCACAAGTCACCACATGCCAGGAGCAAGTAACAAATGACTTCTGTAAGATTTTTGCCAATCTTACATTTTTATGCATTTTTAAAACAATATACTTATATTTTTGTTTTTAAACAGAAAGCAATTTATAGCCCACATTTAGCCAGAGTAAAGATCTATCTGTTTCACCATCCTTTTGGGGAATAGCAAATGTCTATGGAAACAGTGTAAGAAAGAGCATAAGCTCATACTGGTCTTTGCCAGCTTAAAACAGCCAGAACTTCATGGTGCACTTGTGCCAGGGGACATACTTGCCTACAGTTTTTAAACACCCACCAATAGACACACCTCCCATGACATTTGTCTTGCTCGATTTTCAGTCTGTTTTCCTAAACAAAAGTACATCTGAGGGCAATGAATTATACAATTTAAAAACAGTTACATGGGCTGCAGAACAGTAACTCATTTTATGCTTATTACTCAACAGTTCTTTTGTCTTAAAAAACAGCAAGTCATAATCCTCTATTTAATTCTTTGATGAATTTTAGATCATTATTGCTCTTATAAGCCAAAGGGTCTGCTTCCTTTTAGCTACCACTCACAACAGAGAACCTGTTCACTCCTCACATCCCTCCTCTGCAACTCGCTTTAATTCCATTTTATTGTTTCAGATCTGTAGTAACTAGAACAGCATGCAATATTTAAGATGCTAAAGCAGAAAGTGACTATGCAAAAATATAAGCATACAAAGGAATACTTGCAAAAATCCCTTTAAAGGAAAACACTCACTTAAAGAACTGTGTTAGGAACCTGTTAGCACAGAGAGCAAGAAGCAAGCCACAAAGCCTTTTGCCTAAAAAAAGGTGAACTGCATAAAATACAATAAAGCTTAGCTATGATAAAGATAATTGCCATTAAAGTTTGCACTTTCCCCATGGACAGTGATGGGAAACAGGTCTGTGTTTTCTGTCTAGTTTCTTGAGGAATGAGACTGCAACTACTGTTTCACTACATGGAATGTTTTTACCTCTAATGTGTCACTAATCCTATAAATAAAAAAGATTTCCATCTTTTGGACAGAAGTTTGAAGGATTAAGAAAAGACAGTATATGCAAAAGACATAAATACAAAATAATTTTTAATCCCTCCCTACAGTACTCTGGAGGAAGAAAACTGGAAATTAATGTAATGAAACAAAGGACATAATGACAGCAGACAATGGAAGGAGCACAAAAAGCAGTACTCCAACCTGTTCCCACACTCAGAGCACAGGTACAGGCAATCAATACCACACACTATCAAGGTAAGTTTAAAAAAATGTTTCTTGAATGATCAGCAAAAAGTAGCATACACCTGAAATTGAGAACATTTAGTAATTTTCTTGGTATGATTTATCCACTTAACTTTTAAGACAATGCACCTGCAGTAAGAAACACTTCCCAAGTGAGGAGGGGAAAAAAAAATAGAGTACCAGCTCTTCAGTATATGTCATACAAAATTTCAGTCGTTCCTGAAGCACACTCACAGCTCATTGTAAATGCTATTTTCAACTAACAACTTTGTCAACTGCATGCAGCCTGGTTTAACATCCTGCATTAAGATTTAGCATTAGCAAACTATTCACACCAAAGCTTTAAAGCCCATTGTTGGAAGCTGATTTAACATTGAAAACATGCCTCCCACAATGTTTCCGTTGACATTTAGAGTACTCTACAATTATAGTTTCAGTTAAATACACAATTTGCAGTATTAGAAACCTACAGAACAATGATACCCAACTAAGGGATGTCAGGTCAGTCAAGGCCCACACTCGGGCCACTGAAAAGCAGTAACTGTAAGTGAGGACAGCTGAATAAACATAAAGCACTTCAAAACTTCTCCCTGCCTGACATGTCAATATGACTGCTTATAAACTATGATCACTGAAGAAAGCAGCAGGAATGCCCTTTAATTCCATTGATGATTTTACATCAGGTCTTACCATACAAATACATCACACATACATTGCCATAATGTCTTCTTTTCACTTACTGTACCAATTGGTAGATCTACATATATGCATGTGCCCAGTTTCAGGGAATCATCAGCACAAAGAAGCCTTTAATCCTTGACTGGACTAGGGAAGGTGAAAGAGAACTACTGTAAAAAAAAAAATAGAAAAAAAAAAAAGGAGGCCCTCATCCTTGGGGCCTGCAGAAGGAAGGGATCATTCCTTCTGTCCATCTCATTAGCTGTCAGAAGAGAAATATAGACACTCTTGAACTACTCATCAGGGTCTAAGGGACTTTTTTAGGGAGGTGGGAAGGAGTATTTTCCTACTACAGTGGTTTTTTTCATGCTAATTACCGGGCTGTGATGACAAATAAATATTTTAAGATAAAGGTAACCCAAGAAGTAGTAGCAGCACGGCGTACGTCTAAAACTGGTACAACTCGTTGTTCGTGACAGAAATCCAAGATTTGTCAGATAGTTCAGCTACAAATTAAGAACTGATTCCCTCCAGAAACTTTTCTGATAGTTCCTGCAAATTCAGAAGTTACTGCAGCCTGCCCTCTGCTTAACTACTGACTGATAATCTTTGTTATGCTACAACTAAGGACTGAAGTATCCAAACCCTCAACACCACCTCTCTAGACAACAATTCTATTATCCAGAGACACAGATATGAAAGAGTAGGATTAGCCTATTTCAAGAAAAATATTCCATTAAGACAGTTAGCCTTTGGCTGAGCAGTCAGGATAAAATTGCTTCATGAGAAATACTGAACAGATCCAAGTGAATTTCTCAGATTGTGAAAAAACACTTTATGCCTTCTCACCAATTGGGGACTGACAGAAGAGAAAGAAATTACTTTCCACCGCTGTGTTTTTTCCTTCATGATCTCATCTAGAGTTTTCCCTTTAATTGTGGGGTTATCCCTTCCCAGGAGCTTACTCTAGCACTCAACCTTTCTTACAGGTTATACCTTTCTGCTGCTTAGGGAAGATACAAATGATGCGATTTCGGTCAGTATTAACATTACTGAGAACACTGTGAACACCACTGAAAAATATTATCTCCGACTTCGTTGCAAGAGCGAATTCCCCAACCAAACTTTGCAGTACAGCATACTGATTTTGTATATACTCCAAATACGAGCATTATCTACTAACTAGGAGGACCAGAAACAAACTACTTAAAACCACAGTTTTGGATTCTATGGAAACTGTTAACACTATTTTCATCATACCCAACAAATTTCACTACGAATAGATCAGAACCCATTTTAGCCCCTTCATGTACGTGTAGGCAGTGACATTAAGTTTTCTAGTAAGGATTGAAGTAATATGCACAAGGTGACCATCAGCAACAATATGAAGCACTAGGATATACAGATTATCAGACAGCTCTTTCACAGCATTTCTAAAATACAAGCATACCCTAAGATACAATAGGCTCTTACCTGGATATTATCAAATTTTAATCCAGGCATGGTGAGATTCTCTTTATCTATAAACACAGTGCTGTATTGTTGCGTGGCAACTGATACAAGAACATTTCTAGTTTCCTCACTAGGTAGCCAAGCATCATTTCTTCTGTCTAGTTCACTCATATTTAAGGCTGTGGCAAATGGATCGTCACTCCCAGCAAAGACAGCCTGGATTTGTGAGAACGGCTTGGGAGATTGAGCTATTTCTAGGGACGATGAAGGACCACCTGCTTCAGGTCTCCCATTTTGCACAGAGAAAGTAGGGTTAGGTGAAGAACAAGAACTGTCTCCACCATTAGAAAGAGATGACATTTGCTCTGGAACTGAAGAGCTTGCATTGGGATTACTAACAGAAATAAAACTGGACGTGGTAAATGAATCAAAAAAATCGGAAGCTAAAGTATTAGTGCTAACGGTATCACCAAAGAACTTGCTTAGACTAGGACTTGGCTGAACCACCTGTGGATTAGACTTCACTGGAGTCTCAATTATACTACTAAAACTGGGAGATTTTACCATCTGAGGCTCAAAACCATCTGGTAGGAACAACTGTGGCTGGGTATTAACATTGTTTGCTTGGCTGAAGATGGTACACACGGGAATAGGCTCAACCTCAGAAGATGGTTTGCTAGTATAAGGCGATGATATCTGGTCCTCAGGTTTGTTTTCATCGATATTACTTGGTTTTGTTTCAACAGGAACATTGTCTCCCAGCTTTGGTTCTTCCTTCACTGCTTCCTGAACTGATTCTTCCTTTAAAGATGCCTGATCATCCGTTCCAATCTCAGAAATGTCTTTGGGCGTTTCTTCATGCTCAGTTTCACTCTCATTACTTAAAAATTCTTCTTTATCCACTTCTGCTTGTGTTTTTTGACTATCTTTAGCTTCCATTTGTTCTACGATCTCCTGGAGACAACCAAGTTCACCTGTGTCATCTTCACTGTTGTTTGGAGAATCTGAAATAATGACGCTCTCCATCATTTGTTCATTAAGTTTATCTACAAAATTATTAGAGTCTTCTGATACAGTTTCATTCCCTTCAGACTCAAATTCACCTCCACCAAGATCAATGGTTTCCTCATGAAAGAGAATTTCTTCCTGAGTTTTCTGTTGAACTAGGTCTCTGCTGTCATTTTCATCTGAGGCGCTCTTCACATCCTTAGCATTACTTTCACTATTTGCCATGGTACCTGAAGAGGGAAAAATCCCCAACAAAATGAGTATTAGTTTTATTGCTTGGGTATTGTTCAGGTGCCACCCTGAAACTCCTGAGTGCCAAACAAATACTTAAATCCCTGCTTTTAAAATTTAGTAATATAAACTAAAATAAAACTATTTGACATCTTTCATTAACGTTTACCCACAACATAAATTAATTCTGAAAGAGGTTTACTCTTTACCCTTTTTGCAAGTCGCACATGTATTTGGATTGAAAAGTAAATGCCTCCCACTGAACACAGAAAAAACAATATTCGCTTTTCTGCTCGTAACGACTAGCTTGGTCTCTATTTAAAACAAGGAAGGGGAGAGTTCACGGCTGTCACTAGGGCAGGCAGCTGAACCAGCTGGCCGCGCCGGAGATGCGCCCGGCGGCGCAGGGTGCGGACCGGCCGCGCTGCTCCCATGGCCCCGCGGGTCCCGCCACTGCCCGCCCCGCGGTCCGGGCCTACCTCCAGCGCCGCCGCGGGGCCCCCCAGCCCTGCCCGCCCCGCGGCCCGGCCGGCCCTGCGGCGGGGGTGGGCGCGGCCTCCCCCAACCGCCTCCGCCAGCACCGCCCCAGGGGGCGCCGCCGCCCTCCCTCAGGGCCGGGGTCCCAAGGCCGCCTCAATACCCATACGCCTGGGCGCCCCTCTGCCAGCTCAAGGGCCGCTCAGGCCGCTCCCGCCCTCCCTGCCCTGCCTTCACCTCCGCGCCGCGGCGGCGACACCCCGGCTCCGCCACCGCGCAGGGCGCCGCTCCCCACCGCGCCTGCGCCGCGGGCTGGGCGGGCGGGAGTGCGCATGCGCGAAGGCACCTCCCGGAAGCGGCGAGCGACGGGGAGCGCCGAGGGCCAGAAAGCCGGCGGGCAGCGGGGTGTGCCGTGCTGCGAGACCACGATGGAGGACGATGCGCCGGTGATTTATGGGCTGGAGTTCCAGGTGGGTGCGGGGTGAGACTCACGGAGGGCTGGCGGTTGTCGGCCGTATCTCCGGGAAGGCGGTTGCTGCGGGGCTGGGTGTGTGGTGAGGTGCGGGGCTGCTGGGGCGGGCTGTGGAGCCCTCTCAGGGGAGACGGGCGTCCCCTCGCCCCCTGGGCCCGTGCTGGTGACACCGCTGGATTTTCGTGATTCTTGGCACTTGCCTGTCGCGTTGGGGATTTTAAAGGTACCTGAGCGGGGAGCGGGAGTTGGTCCCTGCGCTGAAACTTGCAGTTTCCAGGGCAGGTGCGTCGGTGTGGGGGCAGGGGCTGGGGCAGGGGCTGTTTTCATCATGGTTGTGTGCAGCTTGGCTGGAGAGAGCCCCTGCTCCGGCCCCGGCCCCGGCCCTGGCCCGCCTCTGCAGAAGCCTTTGGCTCTGGGGTGATGGGAAAATATCGGCAGTCTCAAGAGATTCTAGAGGGTGTTTTTTTCTTTCCAGAAATTAGGAACACACACCACCCATCCATCCCCAAAACAGCTCTTGTAAGGCAAGAACATGAAACTGTTTTCAGTGAATTGCAAATTTTAGTTGGTAGAGCTTACCCCATTATAAAGCTACTTGATGTTTGTGGGATCTCTTGCTGAGGGTTCCATGTCTGTGCATTTGTCGCATGGGACAAATTTGTCCGTTATATTTGTGTTTATGGCTATGAGGAAATGGGGCTGTCTAACTTAGCTTAAGCTTCATACAAGAACACAGGTCTCGCATTTAATAAAGTTTCTACAGGTTCTGGGAAAATAAAGAGCTTGGTAGTTGGATGGGTGAGAGGGACCCTAATTCATGGTTCTTTCCCCCAACAGGGTTTTTACTCGGTGGTTACGTGTTCTCTTTGGCAACAGCTGGCTTGTCGTTGTTGCCATTATAGCAATAATAGGAGGCGCTGTGTTTCTTCTGCAGCCTCAGAGAGCAATGTGTTCATTCAGTAGGTGTAGTAAAATAAATATGTACACATGCACATTTATAAAAATGCTTGTACAAAGTAAAATACGAAGCTTCTTTGTAACAGGTTTGGGTGTCCTCATTACTGACTTGTGTACTCTTGAATATACCAATAGGTCTCCTTAGCAAATACTTGGTTTTCTTCTTGTGTAGGAGCTAGTGTGTAATAGTCACCTGTACCAAATGTTGAACCTACGGAAGTCTGATAATATGCTGTCATTTTGTGATTGGCTAGAGGCGGCTGTAACTCACACTTCAAAATTAACAAAACTTAAACTTATGCAGAATAGAATATTTATCCTGTAATTAATAAGATTCATGGCTTCTTTCTAGTAGGTCATAGATAATAAGTGTTCTCGAAATTTTGGAAGGCTATCCAGTGTGTTGGGGCCTACATGGACCTGTACCCCCCATTGCCCCAAATCATACAACTCCTACTTATCTCTTCTGCCAAGTATGGAACAGGGCTGCCTGGTGGGAGGATAAAGCAAAAGGACTAAGAAAGTGGCTGTAATAAAAGGAAATTTCAATTAATGCAGATCATTTAAGGAGAAGGTGAGGAAAGAAAAGATGATTTATGGCTAAGTTGGAAAAGGAATTTAGACATGAAGGTACTATTTTTG
Organism: Falco peregrinus; assembly: GCF_023634155.1. Lineage (NCBI taxonomy): Eukaryota > Metazoa > Chordata > Aves > Falconiformes > Falconidae > Falco > Falco peregrinus. The sequence continues at coordinate 66,395,861 of NC_073727.1, forward strand.
ATCTCTGTTAACTGCCAGTGTGGCTTTAAAATAAATTGCATTTCTGTGCTTTCTGAAAAAGGCTGTGATTGAGAGACTTTAACTTAAAAGTGGCTTGGTTTTTCCAACTTACATCTCTAGGTCTAGTAAGACAGAATATTATTCTTTGTAAGCCTGCTTTCTTCTGTGTTTCTAGACAATAATAGCTAGCTGCATCATTACTGCATCATCCAGTGTGTCAGAAGCACTGTGACTGAAAGCATCTCTTTACACTCATTTTTCAGCTCTGTTTGAAGAATTTTGTTGTTTCTTATGTTTGGGTTTTTTTGTTTGTTTTATTGTTTCTGATATTTACTTCAGCTCTATGAAAGCCTATTGAAAACTGAGATTTGCAATTATAAAATATTTTAAAAGAGGGAGGGATCTTAGTAGTCTTGTTACAGATAAAAATTGTATGTCACAAAACCATGGCATCTAGAAGCTACATGAGGGATTGTAGGCTAAGAAGCTACGTGTGCCTCCAGCAGTCAATAAGGATCTGTCTTTGGCCGTTGCCAAAGAAAATGTAGCAGTGCAAATATGCCTTTTGTCAGATCCAGTGTGGCCAGGTTTATAATAACATGAAGCTGTTTTCTCCTAGGCTGCTGCCCACCAACTAATGTGAAATTATTTCTGCAGGTTTTCCGTTAATTTTTATGCCCAAAATGTGTTTTGATATATTGGCATAAGTAAAATAACTTAGAATAACGAACAAATATAAATATCTCTTCTTTTAATCCAGCTTTCATCAAAAAAAGGCTTAATAGAACAGGAAATTGTTATGTAGGAAAACCACATCACTTGCAGTTTTGACACATGAGAATGGAAATCCTGAGCCCTTACACAACTCTGTATAATTACTTAGCATGCGCAACTACTGTTCAAAAACTTACCAAGTAACAGTGAGAAGCAGTTTGGGTTTTGTTGTGTTTTTTGGGTTCTTTTTTCATGGTGGAAGGGGAAGCTAAAGCAAAACAAGATTAAAACTAGGGATTAATTCAGTTTTCTGCATGAGTACTTAAACTTTTGACTTGGTTAGTTCCCACTGTTTTACTGGATGGTGGCAATTTTTTTTGTGTGCTGTTTGTAACATTCACAATACCCCAAAAATGTTTCCTGGAGTGGGTTTTTATCTCTTCAGCATGTCTGTGAGCTATAGGAACTTTGTACAGATATGTAACATCTCTGTGAATTTTAGAGGGTGTTATTCTTTCTGTGGCCTTTTTTTTTAAAAAAAAAAACACAAAAAAAACCCCAAAAAACCAAACCAAAACGCCCTGATATGCCACCGTGGTTGCTCTGATCATCCAACTGAGGTGAAAAAGAGAAAATTAGAGTCAGTGGTGAGTGAAAAATGTGAGATGCAGCTTGAAGTGAGGCCTGAGTGATGTGACTGCAGCTCATGATGATGAATACAGGGCAGCAGCAGTAGCTGCAGAACACTTAAGTACTCAAAGGTTGTTCTTCTGAAATGAACCTTGGTAGACTTTACCAGTACCCTGAATTATGAGAATGTGCTAAATAGGGTCCTAGGGATGTCGACAAGTGCTTTTTTTGTCAGTGAAATTATGTGCTTCTTGTCCATAGGTTGACCTATGTTTACTATATAACCTGGGGTATTTACCTTGTGTTGAATAGGCTTTCATTTTCAGGGATTCAAGATTTTCCCTGTCCTATTCTTTGAGTATTTAAGCAGTGATGTTTTGAGTAGGTCTGTAAGCACTACTGAATGTCTCAAAATACTATATTTGTCTTAGTTTAACAATGAGTGGATGATGCTTATACCCCTGGAAATTTGCTGTGTGAAGGGGTGCTTTCCAGGAGAGATATTTTGGCTCAGTTGCAATGCCAGCTGTGGTTCTTGTGGGGAAAGCCTAAATCTTGCTTGTTTAAAAGTGTGCAGAAGCTAGACAGCGTCATGGGGGGTGGGAGTAAGAACATTACTTGTGCCAGTGAGTGATAGTTATGGAGCATGTATTTGGCACATTTAATGGGTTTTGGGGATACCACAATACTGAGATGAATTTCATTATGCCAGGTACTCCTACTGGATGTTACATGTCAAAAGTACACAGACTTGCAAGAGAGAAGCTTAATGAGCAGCAGGGAAGGACAGCAGAAAGCCTGCTGGCTGACCACAGAGCTGTACTACACAAGGGCAACTGCAGCTGCACCCTGAGGCAGGGGCTGGCTGAAGCAGGCTTAAAAAAAGTACAGTAATGCTTTGTCAGAGTTTGTGTACTGTGTTATGGTCCTGTCGTGCTTCTTGAATAAGAAATACTTGGCCCATATTGTATTGTCAGTTAGTGGTTAACAGGTCTTGTGAATTTCAACAGAGACTATTGACTTTTAGGACTTGCCTGTTAGTTAGAGTAAGGTGAAACTTAATTTCCCTAGAGTCAAATGTGACTTCTTATCTTAAAGCAGTGCAGTATACCAACTGAAATAAGTTGGTTACAGGTCTCATACAATGTGTGTATATGTGTAATATTAGTATGTATTGAGAATAGCTCAGTTGTCCTACGTTTGATGGAGTAGAAAGCAGCCGTAGATTTATTAGAAGGAGGAGACAAAGGGGACTTTTTAGGAGGGTGTGTGTCACTTGCACAGTACCCAGGGAAACCTGTGCTGCCTCTGTCTTAGCTGAGTTCCCAGTATGGGAGTAGAGCAGGTGTGGAGCATATGGCTCCTGTTGGGCAGTGGTGTTCTCTTCCCTGGGAGAGCTTTTGTGGTCTTCTGTAGGACAAGAGAGAATGGCATAAACAGAATTTATCAAAATTCCTATCTACAGCTTCAGATCACCCAAAGAGTGGCTGTGAATGGAATTACATCCAGCTGGTGTCTGGTCACAAGTGGTGTTCCACATGGGTCAGTATTGGGGCCAGTGCTCTTTAAAATTTTAAGTTATCTGGATGAGGGGATCAAGTGCACCCTCAGTAAGTTTGCAGAGGACACTAAGTTGGGGGGGAGTGTTGATCTTCTTGATGGCAGGAAGGCTCTGCAGAGGGGTCTGGACAGGATGGACTGATGGGCCGAGGCCAGTTGTACGAGGTTCAACACGGAGAAGTGCCGGGTCCTGCAGTCAGCAACCCCAGGCAATGCTACAGGCTTGGGGAAGAGCGGCTGGAAAGCTGCCAGGTGGGAAAGGACCTGGGGGTGCTGGTTGATGGCCAGCTGAACATGAGCCAGCGGTGTGCCCAGGTGGCCAAGAAGGCCAACAGCATCCTGGCTTGAACGAGAAATAGTGTGGTCAGCACACCTAGATGATTTTATGTCTTTGGAGGATTTCTTTTGAAAATCGAATCAGTTCAAGAAGCTGCATGATAGTGTCTTAGTGAAATTCCCAGTTTTTGTCTCTGTCCTCTTTCTTTTCTAAGATTGCTTGCCTCATGAGTGCCAATCCTGTATATTTTAATCCAAGCGGAGTGTCTATTCTCTCAATTATTTTCCTGTCTGACTCTCTTCAGGACCCCTCTTGAGGGCAGCGTTGTAGTGGGAGGACTTCTTAGGGAACTTGAATCTAACATACTGTTTGGTTTAAAGTTTTCCTAGGGGAACAAAAGTAGGTAATTGACAAAACTCTCCTAACTAATCCCCCAAAGATCTTCACAATGCATGATGTGGATCGGGTGGAAACTATTTCTTCTAGGACCCTCAAGTGCAATTAGCAGGATCTTGGTAATGTTAGGTGCAGTACAGACTAATGACAGTATCAAGATACAGTTATGTGAACTTGAAGGAACTATTAAAGATGATTGTTACCATTGTGATTCATGATAAATGAATGGGATCTTTAAGGATAATTGTGCTACACAAGGTTTTGTGTGAGGGTTGTTTCTGTTGCTGTGAGGGCTTACGGAATTTGTCAGCCTTTGAAATAGGGTCAGTGCACTGAACACATGAGTGGTGGGAATTCTTGTGCTGTGCAAGACTTGAAAACAGCTGTCTGAGAGCACTGAAGGTCACCTGAGCATGTGCGCTGCCAGCCTTTCCACTGATAGAGCCACTGCGTCTTACTACAGTCAGTGACAGAGGGTCTCCTACTGTGGTGAGAGAAACAAGGCTGTCCTACGTAAGTAATTATCAAAGTATACCTACTTGAAATTATGCCAGAAGGCAAAAATAATATTCATGACATTAGCAGACAGGGGCTTCTCTGGGGGGACAGGGAACTTGTATTTTTTCTCTAGAATGAGGCACTGGCAAAGCCAGCCCTTTCTTTCTGCCCCCACACCACCCCCAAAGTAGCAGTATGTTATTTCTGGGTTTCGGCAGAAGCAGATGGTCAAATACGTCAGATTTGGGGACCATGAGCAGAATACTGTGTCCTTTACATTTTGTATGGCAAGTTTACTGCTGGTTAGTACAGACTGATTGCATTAATTTTAAATGATGTATGGGTTGCAGAAATTCTTTTGATTATATTAAATGTAATACAAATATTCAGATGTTTGTGTCAGTGCATGTTTTCCCGTTTGCTGATGCCAAAGCAGTGCAATGCATCAGCAAGACAAAATATGTTTTGAAGAAGTAATGATCCTTTTTCCTTTGCCTATTAATGCCCTAAATGGCAACAGTCTAAAAAAGTAATTTTGTGCATTTGGCTGGTATTTCAAAAGAATTCAATAAAGGAAAGTTTCAGGAGAACTTATGAACAAAGGGTAGAGATTCAGTGCATCACAGTTCCATGATGCACTTGCTTTAAACCAACCTTCTTTATCTTATTGAGGTTTGTCATCATGTTCCGCTGGATCGTCTCTTGCTGTTGTCAAGGGCCTTTCTCTCTGCAGGCTCTGTTCTATTTATTTCTCTCAGAGGTTTCATTATTCTGCAGGTGGTCTAAATTGTCAGGGGAAGGTTGAAGGTGATTTTTGCCCAACATCCCACTGAGCTTGGTGTAGGCGTGCACATGACGTCTTCCCTGCATTCTGGCACAGTGATTGCTGTTTCTTCTGCTTTATGCTGCTGTTTGTCATGGTTATATTCTAGGGTTTTGCATGCCCTTTGCATTGCATAAAAAATGGCTATTTTTACAGTGGACTTATAGTTAAGGCTTTGTTGTCACATTCTATAAAACTACCTACTTTTGATACCAAAAAAACAGAGACAGAACTCTCTAATACCTGGTTTGGACTGTTAGAAAGCAGACATTGTTTGTTTTTGGCGCCAGATGCACAGGGGATAAGTTCTGCCCAACGTGCATACCAACTTTGTTCACTGTTTATATGGCCAATCTATACATATTTATGACTACAAAAACTACAAGTGTATTCATTACTGTTCCAAGAACTATTTATCATAAATAACTCTTACTACACATGTGTGGCCGAACAGGTTGGGGATCCTCTGGTGGTAGTTTGGGACATCTTCATCCTTTCTTCATCATCTTTGTCATCTTTCTCTTCTTCTCATCCTTTTCATGACCTTCTCTTCCTCTGTCCCTGTTTCAGCACTTTTGGCTTATGTCTCTGTTTTGGACCAGTTCTTATTTTATTAGTAGCTAAACTATACAATACAGTGTTCTACTAGTAACTAAACTACATAATACAGTGTTGTACAGCTCGACAATGTCATGGATATGTTAGTTGCAACGTTTACAGTTAGTTAACCACACTGGTAAAATTCCTCCAGTATCACTAAATCATGCACATTTCCTCATAGAACTGTTGGTGAATATGAAATTTAGCAGTGTAACCAAAAGGTGCTTTGCCGTTCATGATGTTTTATCTTTGCTTGCTAATAATTTTTTCCTAGCTTTAGGACTCCTTTAAGAATGAAATGATCTGATTACATACGTTGTTGCTTTGTCTAGAAGCGTCAGTTATGTGGGGCTTTGCTGTGACAGTGTGTTTAAGGATGACTTGTTTTCTTACTGCATCTTATAGATGTGTGTTCTAGGTATTTTCTGTGAATCATGGCAATTTTTTTAGTAAATAATACTTTAATACCTTGTGTAGCAAACTCTATTTGGGGCTATATGCACTTCAGTGTTCTGTGGGTGCTGACTTTTTACAAAAATAGTAAGTCCTATTGGTTTAGATTATGCATTATAATAACCTTTTTATTTATTTTCTATCTAGTAGCTGCAGTCATGAAGCAGGATGCTTTTGTGAAAGATGTTGTTTGCAACCTGCTGTGACAGGTTACAGTACAAGGTGACAAACTAAAGGCACTCTTGATATTCACAGCGCTCCAAATTCAGTTATGTTGTTTATCATAACGGTTATTCAGCATCTTCATCTGCTGAAATAATTTCTGTTTCTATAAAAGTAACTCAAAGTAAGCAAAATTTGTGCCAGAGACAACTGAAAGTCCATCGTACTGTTATTTGTTATGAATCAGATATTCCTGATTTATGAATGCTTCATGAGTTTGAACCTTGCATTCTATGGGTATTGTAGTCTTTTTATGACAGAGGATAAACAATTTGTGTTTCTTGTTGTGAAATGTATTTAAATATTTTTCTCAGGCTTTTGATTTTATGTTTTGTCCCCCTGCCAAACAGGAAATAATAGAAAAATATTTTAAAGAAGAGATAGAAGCTGATGACAAAAATGTTAACGTGTATTGACATAATTTTATTTTGGGCGCTTTGTGTCTTACCTGATGCATATTATTTTTTTTTTTTTGAAAGCAGCATGATAAGGCCTACTTGAAAGGTTTTAAAAGGTGTCAATACCCCTTTATTTCTTTATTTTATTGAATATCTTGGAGTTTTCTGAAAGTCAGAGAAGGAGAAACAACAGACACTTGCTTGATTGAAAGAGATACATAGCTGTTTGCTTATTTCTAGTGTTCTCTTCAAAATAATTGAAAGTAGATCTGAAAAGAAAAGGAGCTCGCGCCGAAGATCTGCAAATGTAAATCCTGTTCAAGACAAAATAAAAGCTTTTCTGCAGTCTTCTTGGAGAACTTAAGTTGTTTCTGTCAATCAGAAACGCTATCTAGGCTTGTTGTAGTTAAGTGCTGCATAAATAGGGAGTACAAACAAATTGGCACGGATTCATACTGATCTGATCTGCTTTTGAGTATACTTTGAACACAAACTACTCACTGAATTGTGTTCTGTAGTGCTTTTTTCTATATAAATGTTACGCTACTAGCCCGTACTTACTAAGCTCATTGCATTTTTAAACTCTTATGCTCAATCTTAAGCAAAGTAATACATTGCCTAAATCACACATTTCAGATGCAAGGTAAGAAATGTCTGCTCTGTAGGAATTCAGAGCTTATTCTGAAAAATGAGTTTGTTTTTATTGTTACTACCAGACAAGGGCTTGGATTCCTTTGCCTTATTTAAGAAAAATCATATATTTTCAAATTGCTATTCTGTAATGAAATTGTTCTAAATGTATGTATTGTGGTATAATGCATTTCAAATATTCCCTTCCAAGCTTCTAGGCTTCTTTCTGATATTAATTGAAAAGTAAGTTTCAATCAGAACTATATTTATAAGTTAAATGTTCCTGAATCCAGAAAGTAATCATTAGCTACCTGCAAAATGGGATGGCAGTAAAAGGGCAATTCAGCAGTTAACTGAAAATCTCTAAACCGTTTGCTTGTAATACAGGCAGTAGTGTCTGAAGAGATCTGAACTATTTTATGTTAAATAGGGTATAAATTGCAAAGGCTTGTTTTCTGTTTTGACAAAAAATTAATATTGAACAATAACATTAGGTTATCTTTTGCATGGGGAATTGGTGGATACTCCTCACAGTTTACTTAGAGCTGCCAGAAGTGCCCCTGAGTGTTAGTTTACCTCTCACGGAAAATTTGCTTAGGTAGTCTCTACTAATGACTAGTGCAAACTAGCAATTGTGGTTTTAGTTCAAGCTATACTTTTTCTCAGTGTCTCCCATGGCCCTTAACTGGTTTGTTTTGCTTCTTCCAAGGCTGTAGTTGGTGCAAGTTGAAGAAGCAAGGCAGAGTCTAGCATTCTCATAACAATAATACAACAAAACAATAAGATTATGACAAAATTTTGATGGAGAAATAATTTGTTATTTACCCGATTATTCAGACAATTCTTATCCCTAGTGGCCTGAAGTAGAAAAGAAGGGATTTGTTTTTTAACTTTCTTCTAAACGTGGTGGTTAATGGCGAGAAAAAGAATTAATTTTTATACAGGTATCATCAGTCTGAATGGTGTGAAAACTCCTGCAAGAGCAGCCTCTTTATTGGATCTTGTAGCTAATGTATTTAAGAATTGTCCACTGTCCTATGGAGTTTTATTGATATATTTTTTTTATAATATTGAACATTATCACTGTCACAATGAAGGCCAGATGATGTACTTAGCACCTGTATGTTACACACACATCACAAATGTGAGAAACTGCATACAAAAAAATGTATTAAATGAAATAAACAGAAAGAACTGGAAAGTCTGCAGATTGTAAGAGTATAATGCTTAAAATTATAATCGATATGTAAACTTCAAGATTTTTGCTGAAATTAATGGATTGTATTAATTGGACTTTTCTAATGGCTTTCTTCTTCCATAGGCACGAGCTTTAACACCTCAGACAGCAGAAACAGATGCAATAAGATTTTTGGTTGGAACACAGTCTCTTAGATATGATAATCAGGTAATTTTTCTGTCAAATGTCATTTGCAATTTTTTCCTTTTTTTTAAACATTGTTCCGATATCATTTCTTTGCCTTCTTCCTTGTGTTGAATTTGAATTTTTAAGTGATAGTCAAGTTGAAGACTTCTGTGAGTAGAATGTGAAGATATTGCTAAGGTGTTGGTGAAAGCAAGCTGTGTGTATTTTCTGAAAATTAAATTACTCTTTAAATTGTATGACTAAATCATGTTAGTTTAGAAAAGGAACTGCCATACTTGTGTTAATTTAAATCTATAGATTCTCTGGAGCTACATTTAAACCACAGAAGAGATGCAGAGTAAACCAAAAGTCTTTAAGCCATGATTGCTTCAAATGGGACTCATGGTACTTGCACAGCTCTGTGTATGTGAAGCTTCATAAACTGGATTTTTCATTATAATTATTGGCAATCAGTTATGTCTTTCTGATCATGGATTTAACAACAAACTAAAGTTTGAGTGACTTTTGTGGCTTGTCTTGTATTGGGCTGTTTCTCCTGCAGTTGAGAGTACAATACTTCTAATTTTAGTGACTAAATTCTAGTAAATACTTTCATACTGAAAGAAGATATTTAGGCCAGAGGAATTAGCAAGCTGCACCAAGTGCAGGTGGCAAGGCTTTGGTAGCAGGGGGCTGCAGTGGTGGCTTTTGTGAGAAGGGGCCAGGGGCTGCCTGTGCCAGACACTGCTGTTTCCAGTGAACCTGGCGCAAGGCACAGCTGAGCCAGTAGCCTGGTGGCACCTCTGTGATTAAAAAAGGGGAGAAAATGCTGGCTGGAAGGTGGAGGAGGGAACAAAAAGACACAGACAGCAGTAAGACCAAGGTCAAGAGGAAAAGGAGATGATCCATGGTGCAGCAAATAATCCATGGCAACCTGTGGAGCATCTGCACCTGAGCAGGTAGATGTTGCTGAATGAACTGTGGCCCACAAAGACCCCGTGCTGGAGCAGAGGACAAGTGAGATGGAAAGAGCATCAGAGAGAAAACGCTATCTAGTGACCATAACCACCACTGCCTTGCACCCCCCTGTGCTGCTTGAAGGGGGTAGAGGAGTCTGGAGTGAAGTTAGGCCTGGGAAAGGCAGGGGAGAAGGTTCTCATTTAAGGTTTGTCTTTTTCTTTCCCACTATCCAAATTACTAATGAAATTTTAATTGGCAATTACTTAATTTACCCAAGTGAAGACTGTTTTGCCCGCAACAGTAGTTGGTAAGTGATCTCCCTGTCTTTAGGTTGGCCAAAGAGTTTTCTCAATCCTATTCTCATTGTCCCCCCCTGTCCTGCCTGGGGGAAGTGGCTGGGTGAGAGTCTGGCTGTTGGCCAAAGCTAACAACTACCGCAGAAGCATCTAGAAATACAGTCACTGACTTTTCTGAAACTGTTCTGTAATGGACTGCACAAAAGAAACTTGGAACCATAGCTCTGGGAGTTGTGAGCTGTCAATTCTCAGTGAGGTCTTGAGTTTCTTACTCAACGATAATACTGGATGACACTGAAGGAAAAAAAAAATCTTCAAAGACATAAGGGGGGTGAGTATTCAGTTTCTTTACGTTTCAGGTAATATTTGTGAGACCAGTAACAAAAGAAAGTGGCAGACAAACTTAGTTAAAAATAAATACACATGATTATGGTTTTGATTGTGCTGTCTCAAATGTTCTTCAGACATTTGGTTATAGTGTGGTGTTCTGCTGTGATTTCTATGGTGGTTTTACTACTTGGTTCAACTGATTAAATCCTGGTGCAAAATTGTAGTTGGAAAAGTTGGAAAAGAATTCTCACGAATTGATATCCTGCAGATCTTCAATAATTTAAATGTTCTGATTTAGGTAAGTTGATTGGGCATGTACTATATATTTCAGGAATATTTGCACATTTCAGCTTCATTGAGTATGCTTTTCTTTTTCCAGTTAGAACATTGTATTATGTTCCAGAATAACATTAATAGAAATGCAGAACACTTCCTAGTGCATTAACAAATGTTTGGGGGTTACTGGCCTTTAGCTGTGCCTCAGGCCATCGGCTCCTCTCAGCTAGTTGCTAATCCCCAAGAAGTGCCCTAGGCCTCAAGTCATTATTGCTTAATTCAGCACTAGATTTTCTAGATTTGATGAAAAACTTAACTTACAAGCCTGTAGTGATTTAGAGTACTGCACAGTGAGAGGTTTCTTATGCAATGCCATAATGTACAGAATATTCCTTCCCTTCTGGTCATGGACAGGTGTAGTGCCAATGAAAGAGCTACAGCAGTTGTACAGCTGGCATGGTAGAGTCTGCCTCATTGAGACTTACTGCTGTATGACGCAGTTCAGGCATTTGTAGATCTGGTGAAAATATTTTTCTATTTACACTGGTATTTCAATGCAAAGGAAAATGTTTATAAGATTTTTATATTCTGTCAGTATTTGAGATGTTAACATTGTGTAGTACTTGGCATTTGGTCCTCATAACTTGCTGGAAATTAAGTGGTTTCTCTTTGTGCTGTTCTACACAGTATAGTTCTGGAACTTTTGTCCTCGGTACTTTCGTTGTTGCTAAACTATGGGTTTTTTTACTGTTCTTACTTTGATGCATTTACTGTTTGCTTTGGAAACATAAAGGAAGTATATGTTGCTTACTCATTTCTCATCTCTCTCATTCTCAGAACTCTCCAAGTTATTTTCAGTCTTGTGTTTTGGAACATAAAATACTTCCATGGTTTACCTTAATGCATAACATTATATAGGCACAAAGCAGGGCATTGGCTGAACTAAAACAATTTTCCAGTCTCTGCTGTCTGAGAGTGCCTGATGAAAGAAAATAAATTATGGACATTGCATAATTGAAGAAAAAGAGATATTTTGTGTTGAAATTGGTTAGTCTCCCTTAGTAATTTCCTTAGCAATTAGTAATTCCTCCAGATTTTGAGGAGAACTAAATAGTTATTTGTTCTTACTTGAATCTCCCTGCTTACCACTGAATACTTAGACTTCTGTTCAGCACAAACTCTTCCCAGTGTAGTTACAGCAGATCAGTAACTCATTCATTCCATTACTGGTAATAAACCCAGTCACTTCTAGGAGGTGTTTTCCACAAGGATTGTGTTCTGCAAGAGTTAGGATTACATGTATTATTAACTATGACACTACAGACATGCTGGAAAAGTTCTCTGTGTGGACTTTGTTTACTTAAACTTACCGTTTTCTATATCCCTGCCTGTGGTGTCCATGTGCTGCGCTAACCCATCCATGATAAGCTCATTTCTACACTAAAGCAGGAAAAATTAAAAAGATTCAAGAACTGAAAGATAACACACTGCAGAACTGAAGTTTGTCCAGTTCTGTCAGACAATTGTTATAGGTATGTATTTTTTTCTGCAAATATCTGTCTTCATGGCATCATGCTGGTACAGTACTTGGTACTAGTATATTTTTCACTATTCCATATGATGAATACAATTTATCATGTATTCAAATCAACATGATTAAGATCCTTAATAGAGAAACACTGGGGGAACTTCTGCAGTTCTTCGTTAAGCTGATCAGCTTTTTTCTGGTAGTGTGGTGTTTAGTGTAGTTGTAAAAGTTGTCATTTTTCAACTCAAAAGGGTATAAACAATACCCTTGCATAAGAATTAAGTTTCGTATTTCTTAAAAGTATCAGTCTGGATCTTTAATCAGTTAACTGTGTTTAAGCAGTTCCCAGCTATCCATGGTGTCAGCTGAAGCGGAAACGTAACAGCAGACGATAAATGGGTTATCTGTGCCTTCAAAGGGCTTCAGGAGGGGTAAAGAGCACTTCCTTGGCTTATGTGTTGAGTGACCCTCTTAACTAAATCCCATTTACTAGTCACATACATTCTCTACCCACACTAACCAGGTTATGTAGTTTGCCTTCATGAACCTGGGTTGAGCTGCTAAAGGAGAAACTCCAGTGACTGCAATGGAAGGTTGCCTTCCCCCTGCTCGCTAGGTGAAAACGAGCACATTGAGCAGGTTTGATTGTGCCTTACATGGTAAACTAAAATAACTTTTAATTTTTAAACTATGTCAGATAGTCACATATTTAACACTGTTTCTCTGTGAAATACCCAATGTACCTGATGCAGTAAATTGAGAGATCCCCTTCATTCTGTTACGCTAAAGCCAATTATCACTATTTTGCTGTGTAAAAATAACAACAGGAGTTAATCTTCCTGCCATGGGTCTGTCGAAAATATTTTACCTTAGAGTTGCGAATAAATTACAAGCACGGAACTGAAAGGTAAAGAATAGCAAAGTAGCTGTTTGAATTGTCAGATGGAGATGTAAGTTTATTCAGAAGACCAAAATGTATCTGATAAGAGCAGCACAGAAGGCTGAATAGATGATGTCTTTCAGTTTTTATTTTAAAAACATGTTAAAACAACAGAGAGCAAGGGATGGGGTTAAACTGATATTTAATGATGAACAAGGGCTTTCTGCATAGAGAGAAGTTCTTGAATTGGGATACAGGGACTTGATCAAAGAGGGGATGTACAGAAGGCAAAATTGAAGTGAAACTATAGATAGATTTGTTACTCTGGAGACTTTTGAAAGGCAGGAGGGTCAGTTTTTAAGTTGGGCAGCAAGACGGATCTGCAGTTGTTGGGGTAGATGGATAGTGTCCTGATCTCTGGGTAGATTTCTAGGTTAAGGGCAACAAATTAAGTCTGATAAGACAACTTGCTAATTAAATGCAGGGGTGTTTAGATGCCTCAGATGACAGGATGGAAGAACAATACAGGTGATGAGTGTCCAGCATTATATCTGAAGGAGAAGTTGCTGATGGCAGTGTTTGGACCAGAAAGAAAAAAGTAACCTGTAAACTTAGCTCTTAAAAAAAAAAATAATTAAAAAAATGTAATATTAACAATTTAGACTGAGACCTATTTAGCAGCTTCTGTATTTTAAGAACATTTTCTGTATATAATGTGTAGCTAAGATTTTTACAGTGATTCAGTAGTTAATTCAGTACACTTAATTATTTTTAACTATTATTTATTTAATTATCATTGGATGTCTTTTTTTTTTTTCTCATCTTCATTGTTCACCCAACTTTGCTAATGAATTTTTAATGAGCATACAGTTCTGGAAAATTTGTAAGTTTACAAGAATTTATTTGTTCACTGTTAAGCTTAGTGAAATTATTCCCGTGAGTCAAGTTACTTCTGTATATTGTGCCAGACTAGAATCTTTTGCAGTTCTTCTATTTGAGGCATTTATAGAAAATACCTAACTAAAAACAGAGAGGAAAAATGAGAGTAACACAGACCTATTTGAAAAAAACCCCAACCCAACAGCAACACCCAAACAAAAAACCTTCAACAAAAATCAAAATCACAAAACTCAAACTTCGCTGTGTTTTAAATATCTTATCTATATATTTAAATGTTGTTTTTCTTCATCTTTTAGTTTTCATTTTTCCATGTAGTATAAAAACTATTACCTGTTTATATATTGGTACCGGTATGTGATTGAAGTTTCATACTGAGTTTACAGTATTTGTTTCAAATGAGAATCCTTTCCCTCTCTCCCCTTCTTACTTCATAGGATGTTTGAATTCAGTGATTTGGATACAGAATTGGTGCAGACATTTAGACAAGGATTGTAATGTTGTTATTTCTGTTTATTGCTATAAGAAGTGTTGAATTACAATGAGTGGCTTATTTACTATTAGCCCTAAAATGAAAAATCATCTTCAAGCTTTAAGTTGCAAAATTGAGAAGAATAAACACATTATTTGCTCAAAACAGGGAAATTGCTTCTGTTTTTCTGGAAAAGTGTATCCTGTATGAAATCAATGATATACTAAATTGTTAGTATAACAATTAATTAAAGTGATATCGGTTATAAAATTCTCATTAAGTTGTTCTGTGCAGTCATTGCGTATAATTAAGACCCACAGGAAAACATTTGAAACCCTAATGTTCTCTTTTATTGTATTTGCAGATTCACATCATAGATTTTGATGATGAAAATAACATTATAAACAAAAACGTTCTCCTTCATCAAGTGGGTGAAATTTGGCACATTAGTACCAGTCCTGCAGATAAAGGTGTACTAGCAACCTGCTACAATAAAAGTAAGTCCTTTCTAACAACATTAAACTTAAGTGTTTTGATATTTTTGAATGTGCAAAGATTGAATATCTAGCTATGTGTAAACACTTCAAACTGGAATTATCAACACAGGCATTTTTCAAAAAACAACTGCTGTACTTTTGCCTATACCTCATTTGTCTTATATCATTAGGTCATCTTGGTTAGAAGTCTACTTTTGCATTCATGTCAAGGAAAGCAGCAAAATAAAAGTATTTCTTGCCTGATTACTGCAAAACATGGCAAATAAAATATATTCCTGTTATTTTAGGCATCATTCTTTTTATTGTTTTACATATCTGCTTTTGAAAGTGGAAGTAAATATCCTTCAGAAAAGCATCATGGCAGCATCAAGTTCTATTGCTGGTGAAGTTTGTGCATAATGTTATTTGTCATGTGTTAAATGGAGATTTGGTCACAGAGAACTAAGTTCTTATCTAAATATCTCATCAGAAATAGTAGGAATGCTCATTGTGTAACCTAACACTTAGTGCACAGCTGTTGAGATTAAGGATCTCTCTGCATTTCCTGGTTGATGCAGGTGTGAAGATTTTCTGTCGTGATGCTTGAAAAATCCACTTATATCACTTGGGGAAGGGAGAAAGTTTTCTCTCTGACAAGCAAGAAATCTGTGCTGTCAATTGGAACTACTACTATTTCTTCTAGTAAATAGTCCATTCTTTCATGGAAATACAATCTAAGAATATAAAAATAGTGAGTTTCGGGCTTTGTGCATTTGTGGATGGCTGTAGAGGTGTGAATTCCCACTGTTGAACCTTGTGGCTATATTGGAGAGAAGGTTCCAGGATTTCTTGGTTCTCCTAGTTCTTTTGGATTAAAATAAAAGTGCTAACATTTGAATTTCTTCCACAAATCTTATGTGAATCTTTTAAAGGCAATTATAGAAGATAAGTAGAGTAATAAAGAGTTCTTTTTGTTTTCTAAACTGCAAATCATTGTGGGCATTTTGACTAAGAGAGCACTGAAATGGTACTGGACTAGTTTTTGGATTACTTCTTACTGTCTGGTTGACGTAATGGCCATAACTTCCTCACTTGCCAGTGATGCGTGGAGAACATGAGAAAGCAGTAATCAGGCCTGAAATTCTATAGCCATCTTTGTAATTTTCTGGCTAGTTTCAGAGGAGAATGAGAGAAAGTTGTTTGAAGTCTCCTTTAAAGAAAACAAAAACAAGTTTCTAAGTTTCTCTCTTTAGCCTTTCTGAGTTGATTGCCTTTTTTTTTTTTTTTCTTTCTTGAAGAATATGGTGCCGCATGGAATAGTGTAAAGCATTTTAGGGAATTTATGCCTCTCTTTCCCTGCATAACTGAACAGCAAGATGATATGAGATAGCTTATCAAGTCCAGTATTTTATGTATGTAAGGTACCATTTAATATTAACCAGTCTTAATTTATTCCATTTGTATCTATTTTTGAGCTCAAGGATTGTTCTAGAAAGCATGGTGAGAACAAAAATATAGGCCTTCTTGAGAAAAGAGTAAAAAATTATTTGTTCTTTGTAATATGTTATCGTAATTTTTTATAGAAATATGCATATTAATTGAAAATTGGCTTTGGGAGAGAGCTTACTGAGACTGGATAGAAGCTCAATTCTAGCAAATGCTACATTTCTGTGAGATCTCAGATTTCCATTATTGAACCTGTTAATTTATATGCACGTTCTCTATTCTACCTTCTTTGTGTTCTAGATTTAGTTTAGTTTTCGAACATTAAGCTTTACTGTTTGTGCTACATGCATCTTCGTTTAGGATCATAAGCCATGAACTTTTTGCAGAAAAGAACATCTGATTCTTAAATGATTATTGATGACTCTAAATAGCAACATATAGAACAGCAAGCACATAGCGTGGGGTTCTAATAATAACGCATGCTGAATTTAGCAGACCACTTGTTTCAGTTGCATTACTGCTTGAATTCTTTAAAAACACTTTTATGTATTGCATTTGTTTTGTTGCTTTAGAGAGACTCTTTAACTGTTTTGCTCATTGAAGTACCAGTCAAATGAGATGATGTTGTCAGGAACAGTTTTAGGTACTGTGACCATTTCTTGTGTCTGAACCCAGTACTTCTGGCAGGTGTTGACTGGGAGATTGAACAAATGTGATGTGTGTCCATTATTAATAGCTATTTTTTGAACTTTCTTAAATAAGCGGTGGAATGTGGCACTGAAGGAAAGTGGAATCATGTACATTTTGCATTTCATAGCTTGTTGAAGTAAGCTAGTGGAATAGGGTGAAGCACTCATTAAAACACTTGGAAATTTCCTCACGTACTGGGAGAGATACTGAGTTTTCTTTTACTTTCTCACATTTACAGATAATCAGCATAACCAAGGTATGAATAAGGTCTGACATTACTTCACAAAGAACAGATGTAATAGGTGCGAACAGAATAGCACATTTTTCACAGCTCTCCTGCTCTTTGTTTTTTGTCTAAAAGGAGAAGTATGCCTTTCGTATAGGAAGTTTGGGGAAGATAATAATGCTTAAACTGAAAGAATAATACTGTGTGCCTACTTTGAAGAGAGATTTAGAGTCTTGATTAACTTAAAGATATTTTGCAGCTAGTGATACAGAAAACCATTGATTCTTGATTAATTTGTTTGTTGTAGTGTTTCAGTCATCTGGACTTGTTGTTCCTCAGACTGCAGATGAATTCTTTTTGTAAAACTGACTTATGCAAGATAAAATATTTCTTTTTAAACCTACTTTTCCCAGATTTTAGGTACCTTTTTTTCAATCATACCATATTTAAAATGCAGGGAAAAATCTTTTCTGTAGTAACCAGTTATTGTTATCCCCTGTGATACAAGACGTTAAAACTTTTTTTATTTAATACTTGACAATTAACACTACTGCCTCAAAATCAAAAAATAGTGCTAGTGGTCTTTCTGTATGTTTTGAAATCTGATGTTTGCTTCACCCCTCTTGTAGGGATAAAAATTAGCAAAATAATGTAATATGCAAAGCTTTTTGTTAATTTTGCTGAGTGCTAAGAATTGAATGAGGGAAATGGATATGGATACTTGTATTCAGCTGGTAACACCAGGATATTTATGGGATCAAGATTCAAATGGAAAGTTGTAAGCTCTCTGTGGGTGTTTGGGAAGGGTGCTGATGGAGTAATGTTCAGATCTGTTACTGTTGAGAGAGGCCTTGAATTGATGTAACAAGGCTCTTAATCAGAAGTTGAATGATCTTCTTGGATGGGGAAATTTCTGTATTTGTTTTTTTTTTTTTTTGGTTTTGTGGGGTTTTTTTCTTCAAAGAAGGCATTTTAGCTGCTTCTAAGCATGATGGTGTGGGATTTTACAGATCTGAAGCTTCTTTCGTGTCTGTGGATATGTATAGGTGTATGGTGTCTTTTCCCCCTAGTGTACTAGCATCTGCTTCCAAAGTTCTAGTTATGGGCTTTTTTACCCTTGATTTGTACAGGTAGGAATACTTCTTTGTAAGGAGTGATGCTAATGTAATCTGCCCCATCACTCTCTGGAAGATTTACAAATATCTTTTTATTTTTCTTCCTGCTTCATGGATATGATTTTTTTTTTTTTTTTTTTTACTTGTCCTTGCCATGTAAGTGAAAGAGGCATAAGGAGGTACAACTTCAAATACAGATTATTATTGATGCACCTACTGAAGAGCAAAGTTATGTGCTCATGAGCCATAATAGCTAGGCTTCCATGTCAGTAAAAATTAGTGTTCTTGTTGTCCACTAGATATTTTTTATGAAGTTTGACTTTTGATAAATTCAGGGCTTTTTTTGCCCCCAAAATGGCTAAGCTTACTACAATTCAGTTGTCATTTTGAGATGAATTTTCATTTTTGAGCCACTCCAGGCAAGGTCTAACGAGTGCCATGTACAGAGTATTTCAGCAGTTGGAGGCAGACTTTTCATGCTTAATTTTGGCAGACAGGTCAAATAAGAGTCACTGCCCTTTTACATAAAGCCTGTCAAAATATTTCCTATTTACTGGTATATTGATTCTGTAACCTTTTAAAATGATTATGCTTTCAAGAAAAGTAACTTCTCTAAAAAGTGGCTTAGGTAACTTCCTTGTTCTCAAGAAGTCACAGAGAAATTTAAATTCTTGCTGAATATGCAGTTTGGGAGCTATGTTTTCTAAACACTTTAAGTTGATTTAAATATGTCTCTGTATTCTTTTGTTTAGGGTGTGGTTATATAAGTAGGTTTTAAAACCAAAAAAAAAAATATCTTCCTTTCTCTCAAAAACCAGGAACCCCTTTTTCTTGTTAGCATCAGTATTTACTACTTTGATTACTAATTTTGACATTGCGTCATAAATAAAGCCTTGTATCTTTTCATTCTGGATGGTGATATAAACTAGAATAATACTGGTTCCAGTAGTATTGGAACAAATAGATCTTTAGGTATTAACCAGAAATTCCATTTTCTAGGCCATTTTGTCTTAATATAAAGACAAAACAGTGCAGTTCTCTCTCCAACCCTCCCCATGCACACACATTAAAAATACTGATTTAGAGAAATTGTGTAATTGCAAAGGGAAAACTTACTCTATTCAGTTCCTGTCTTGATTATAGTGGTCCCCCCCTCCCACCAATGATGGGTATGTCACTTACAGAATTTTATACCATTACTACTAATATTATAGGAAGATGACTTTAGTATCAAGTGATAGGCTTATCATTTATGTGTAATCTTGCCTAACTTTCAGCAAAGATTAGAAATATATGATGCTGAAGGCACAGTATATTTGCCTATACTGCACATTTCTAACGTACTCAGTGATATTGTATGCTAGAAACTTAAGACCATTCCTGTCTAAGTTACATTACTAACAGATAAGATGTGTAGTTGGTAGATCGAGTAAGAAATTGGAGCTGATGTTGTTTTTCTGTTTTTTTTGTCATTTGCTGCCTTTGCCATTAGAAATTTTGTCTTGCATTCAAATGGTAGCGTCGATGTAGCCAAAGCACAATAAAGCATTAACTATTTTTTGATAAAACATTGAAACAGATTTAGTAACAAGTAACATTCTGCAAGATTAATTTTGCATGTCTATTTTAATAAATAAAAATTATTTCCTAGGTTTTTTAAACTTCATGGTGGTAGGGGGGGAAATACCAGCACAGCAACCTATGAACCTAGTGGCTTTCCAGTATTTTAGAAAAATAATTGGATCCTTCAGATCCGTGGTTTAAAATAAATAAATAAAAATCCCTGATATGTGAACTACCTATTTCAGGTAGTCATTACACTAAGAAGTAACTTCTTTTTGTAAATGTGTTTGGTAGCTCTTTGGTATTGTGAACGCTGTAAGAATTACGAATGTTCTATTTTATCCCAGATTCCTGAACTGAGGGAAGAAGGGTGCATAAATATGTGAAAGAAGCTAGGTATAAGAGGGAAAAGAAAGGATTAAAATCTGAATGGGGGAAGGGGGAAGAAGGCTTTGTAAAATTAATACTTAAGATATCTAGATGAACTTAGGCACTGTTAGTCAGTCTTGTGACATGTTGATGCGGTATTTTCCCCCTCTACTGTGGCAAGTCAACTGAATAAAAATAAGGGGTAGGTTTTTTCTTGAAAAGGGTAAGATTGCTACTGACAGCTTTAAAGTAGGTAGAAATTAAGGGGAAAAAATTAGTTTAGTCTTCTAGCTTTAGAAGTTAGATTTATTAAAGTTCAGTATGATACAGATCATATTTTAAAGAAAGCTTAAAGGATAGATTGTTGAGAGAAGGGTACAGTATGCAGGGGTTTTTGGATGGTGTTAAAATGTCAATAAGCTGGAGTGCTACAGTTGCATTTTAATTGGTTAATGCTTAATCTCTGAAATGTTACACATGCTTTCTTGCCTCTGGTATTTATTAATAATGTTCAGCAAAGCAGAAATCAAATAATTTGCTTCGCAGTGACGCAGAATTAAAATGGAGGATGCTGTATTTCGTGGAAAATCCCTGTCAGAACAGTTCTAGGAACTTCACACCTTTTTTTTCTCCCCCCCTACCCCCCCCCCCCCCCTTCTAACTAGCTGTAGACGGCTGACTATTCAGTTCTTACTGTCTTTTAATTAAAATGTAACAGGAGTGATACTTTAAAAAAGTGAATAAGAAAAGTGACAAAGGAATTATGGAGGTTATAGTATCTTAGTAGAAAATGCACTTTTAAATATCAGAAAAGAATAATTATGGGGTGGGGTGATGGTCAAGAGTATATCCTTCAAATAATGATATAAAATAATGAGAATAATGGTACACAAAATATAATATTAAGTTTAAAAATGAAGATAAATTAGTCTTCAGATGTGCAAGAAGTTGGTAGCCATCCAAGAGCTTTACTCGCCCACGAAGAGGAACATCATTTCACATGTCTCTTACTACTACAAATTTGAAAGAAGCCTTGCTTTGCTAGTCCAAAGAGCATCCTAGCCTACACAAGGGTAACTTTTTCATTGTAATGAGGTGAAATGCCAAAACCCTGTAGATCATGCTAGAGCAGAGCCACTTGAACTGAAACAGTGAATACCTGATAGTGTGCTAGACCCCATTGGAATATGATCCATATTGCTCAGGCTTCAGGCTACAGGATGGGAAATGGGAAAAGCATTTGAATGGACTTTTAATAGACTTCTGAGGCAGGGAGAAATACCAACAGACAACAGAACAGAGTGTCTCTAATAGATTTTTTTTATGTAAAGTAGTTGATGGGAGCCTCAGCTCTATGTTGCCTGAAAAAAAAGTGGGATCTGTGGGTTAAGATGATGTTGGGGAATACTTGGAAGTATGTCTATTTCTGAATGATGCCCTTTTCGTCGGTCCAGTTTATAATACACATTCACCAGGCGTCTGAAAAATTCACTAGTTAGGTGGATGTGCAGTGGTAGGTACAGGTAATATATTTTTTTTTTTTTGTTGGCCGCGTGTGTCTTGCATGTGCTTTGTTTCCTATAGAACTTTATTTTAATCTCCTGTCCTGTTTTATAAATCCCTTCCCTTCTCTCACCTGCCGTCTTAGGATACTGTTAAATTGGAGGTGGACTATTTCCTAAGGTCTTAGAAAGTAAATTTCAGCAATGTCATTAAAGGAAAAGGGAATGCAGAGGAATTTTTCTGTGGGTGATTTGAAGAGTTTTGCAGCTGTGCCAGTTTGTTAAATTCTGATACTATGTAATGGCTAGCTACTTGGGTAGTTACTCCATTCTGGTGAATGTTCTATAGATGCTTGGAAGAAATGATAAAATTGTTTGAGAAGTCAAGGAGTAAGGCAGACTGGTGGGTTCACATGAAGTGATGGGGAGATATAGAGGAGGAAATGGAGAAATGATCCAGACTAAAAATTCTGCATTGGTGGAAAATATAGTTTGCCTGCTGAACCTCTAATTGGATCTAGGTAGCTGTCTACATTACAGTAAAGGTGTGTTTTCAGGAAGTGATTGTAAGCAGCTACTTTGGCTTATCTCCTGCATGCAGGTGAAGGATATGCTTGGGGGGGGGAGTAAATGACCCTCTCTCGAGGGGGTCATCAGGAGATATACTGTTAACTGTCATAGATGTGGTAGGGGAAATGCTTACTGAAAGGCAAGGTGATGAAATGAAGGAGATAGTACAATTTGTAGCATTTTGTAGGCATTTCCTGTACCATTTAGTATCCATCAGTAGAAAAATCTATTATTGTGACTAAATGCCTCTTTTCTGGTTAGTGGTTTGTTTTGCATTTTATTTCTTTATCTGTGGCAACTCCCCCTATTTTCCTGAGACCTTACGATGTTCTTCCTTTCTGTGCCATTTAGTGAAATGATCACCGAAGTAATTTGATTCTTAAGTTGCTGAGTCTAACTCTTGATGCTGCTGTAGGATGAACAGTAGTCTGGAGACTTCGCCTTCTTTTTATTGTTTCAAACTGTGCTGGCAAACTAAACAAAATATTTATGCAGTTGTGAATTGGGTTGCAAGGATATTTTCACAGCCACATGAGTACCTTTATGTAATTGAAAACTTGAAAATTAAAATGTGACATAATGGGCTACAAAAATAACAGCATTAAAGTCTGATGTTTGGAATGATTTACTTTAATGATGTCAAGCAGGGTGAGAGAGGGTGTGGAAAGTGTGTGTGTGAGCTATATCAACAGTTAAAATGATTTAAGAATAAAACAACCTGTACCTGTTAGCTTGTGAGGGATAAAACCTGCTGACTGTAGAAACCTTAACATTGAATAATCAGGTTTTGGTATCAAACAGCTGGCTGCTTTTGGGTTTTTGCATCAGTGTTTCTATAATGATAATTTTTGCTGGTAACTGTAACCTGTAGACAAAAATAAATAGTCTCAGTATATTAGACTAATATGTTAATGTTATATGTATATTCCAGTAACTTGAACAGAGCCATGGCGTTGACCTAGGGGGCTGACTTGCAGTAGTATCTACTGTTAAACTGTTAGAATGCTCCCTGAGCAGTTTTGATGTAGGCCACCTAGAAATTTCAGGCAACAATGCCCAGAGGTAGTCCAAAAACATGAGTAGCTGAAGTGCAGCTTCCTTCTTTCAGCTTAAATTCAAATTTTTTTACAGGGTAACTGTTCTAGCTGTCCTCAGGGCAGGAGAACTGTACCTGACTATTTTAATTGAGTTGCTAAAGAAGAAAATACCTGTCATGGTTCTCTATTGCAGATTCCTATAAAAGACAGAGATTACTTGTTTTGGAGAATGTATTGCAGGGCAACATGCAAGTACTTCAGAAATTAGACAAAAGACATGTAAAGATGTATATGAAAAAAATTCAAGCATGAAGATATGGTCAAGAACTACTGTTCTGCTGATCTCAGTGGCATGATGGTTCTGTTGTGCAGTTTATTCCACAAAATCAAGATAAATAATTTTAGAGATAATTTGGTCCTTCTAGAGAAGAGGATATTTTGGAATATAGCTATCCTTTTTGTATAGCATTTGTACAGATTCTAGTGCTGTGGAGTGGTCCATATTGTGATCAGGATTGCTGGGTATTGTGCAGGTATGTCTGAGAAAGCTTCACACTTCTCAATTTGAAGTGAATGTTTAATTACTGGGTATTAGGTGCACACATTCACTGAGGCAAAACATGCCTTACAATGATAAGTGTCTAATTTATCCTACCTTTTGCTTCTGAAAAGGGTACTTTTTTTTTTTTTTTTCCTAGCTACTTTCAGATACTAAATTCTGAATTAGATTGTGGACCAGAGCGCTTTGCCAGTATGGTAACTTCTGAGCTTATACAAAGGTTCCAAGTAATCTGAGGTTTAACAAGTGTTCATGCCTTGACAAATTAAAAGGGAGTAATTCAAACTCTTAAATAATGTCAATAAATTATAAAGAATATACTGAAGAATTTTTTTAGGACTTGTATGTGAATCTTTCACCAGTACTTTTCATAATTCAATTATCATCAGCAAAACTTTGAGAGAGATGGTTTGGTTTGGGTTTTGTTTTTGTTTGGTTTTTGTGGGTTTTTTGTTTGTTTTTAAAAAAGAAAAAAACCCCAAACAGTTGACATCTTTTGTTCTTGATGACATTGAGACCATAGGCAGTCCTGAGCAAAGATGCTGGTGTTGTCTGCTGTCTGGTACTTCAGTCATCCTTAAAATGTGTAAATTCAGTCTCATCAAGTACAATTAAAAACTAACAGTTATTTTGAAGGAAGTTTTTCAGAGAATGCTTTATCCTGTGCTGCTTGGAGAAGAACATGTGTTGGTTATTTCTTTTAGGATTTTCTTAAAAATTCCTGTGGGAACAGAAGATGAAAGACATATACAAAGACATGTGGAAACGTAAGGCTGAAAAGAAAGATGTGAATGTGTACTCTTCATAGAATTATTTTATTTATTTAGTTAAACTGACAATTACAGATCTTAAAAACATTAAGAAGAATACTTGTCACCTTGTTTTTTGGGTGTCTTGTGTAGTAGTTAATGAAGGAAATACTTAAACAATGTTTAAAGAGAAGTATTAGCAGGAAAATCAGCCCTAAAATGGTTAAGTGCCCACTGATATCTGATTACTTTGAACTGCTGCCAGAAATGCACCTTCAGGTGAAGGCAAAATGAAAATGTAAATGTTCTAACATGTATGCTTTACCTGAAACTACTTTTATTGCTGTACTAACATAACTGATGTAACTGTCTAATGGCAATGTACAGACATACCTTACCAAGCATTTGACTTAAAATTTTTATTCTTAGCTTTCCCCACCTTGCATTTGTAATACATGTTCTAACTGTATTTGTTAAAATTTACTGATTAAAATGTAATACCATTGAAACATTTTTATTTCTGAATTTGCATAACTCTATTCCTATGGAGCTCTAGAAATGTATTACTTTTATTTGTTAAACTTTTACTACCAATTTTAACAGTTTAAACAATGAAAAAGCACTGGTGATTTTAAATTCTATTTTCTGACTTGTAAAATAAAATTGCTTACAACCAAGAAAATGTCATTCAAAGAAGGCCTGGATGCTCTAAGACCTGGAGATTTGATAAATTCTGCAAATAAGAGTTCCTTCAAACTCAGTGCCTCTTTGTTATATCCGTTTCACAGATGTGAAGCAAATAGCCTCAGCTATTTTGAAATATTTAGAAAATATGAAGTAGGCAAGCAATATGATAATTTCTAATTAATTTGTACTTGGAGCAGTATACTTGCATGCTGATGTAAATTAAATGTGTACTATCGCAGATTCTTAGGCAGACTTGTTACGTTAAGAAGCATCTATTGTACTGATGGCATTGGTGTATGCCACCATATCTGTTGGAATTTGTATTTGTTGCTGATGAAACTAGAGATTTCTTTCAAAAGAGGGAAATAGGATTGCAGCGTATCAATTGCAGTTAAAATTGAAAACAGCTATTGGTAAACGTCTCTCATATATTTATAAATGCAAAAAATTTGAAAATCATTTGCGAAAGCAGAAAGACGGTGGTCATTTTCTTTTATCCCTTTCATAAAAGGAAGCAGACCATATATGATTTTTTGCTCATCTACTTTCAATGTTTTCCCCCTTCAAATCAGGTCTACTTGTCCTGCTAACCAGTGAAACTGATCTGTTTTCAGACTTTAGTTTTATTGAGCAGCTACTTGGCTTCAATGACTTAACAAAAACTTGGAGGAATTTTAAGTACGGTACCCTTTTCCATACAAATTCAGAGTTTACAGTCCACAATGTAGATTCTCCATCTCATGCTCCTCCATAATGTTGGGATTATTCGCAGTTCACCTGAATTTACTAAGAAGATTGCTTGAACTGCTGGGAGAAGAATGTCTTTAGTGCTGCAAATTAATCCGTGTGTTTCTTTCCTTGTCTGTGTCATCCTTTGTTTTGAAATATGACTTCTTTAATGATTCGTTATCACTAAGTCAAATACAACTTCCCATCCATTTCTGTTTTGGAGGCTGAGGGGGACAGAGGAAGAGCTGCTGAGGTATCATACCTATTTATCTCTAAAATAGGTCAGGACGCAAGGGAATCTAGTTATCTTGATTAATTATCAGGGTAAGTTTTGCTGGTATAGAATTAAAAATTTTCTTGGACGTAACTGTCAGTTCTAGTGGAAGACCTGTAGAGGCAGGGAAAAACAAGGAATGACAATGATCTCTTGTTAGTGTGAACTGGTTTTGGTGTGGTGTGGGTGGGTAAGATGTAGCAAGGTATTTCACATTAATACTGCTGTTTCTGTGAGAGTTTACCTTAAGTATGTAAGACGTACGCTTACCTTTTCCTTCCAAATGGTTTAATACCAACCTGTTGCTCAGACCAGTGATTGGTTCATCTGTACCAGTATTGTGACTTCTACAGCAGCCACAGGAGATTCGATGTAGAACAGCCTAGACAGGTTTGTAGACAGGTCTCTAATCCCTTTTTGAACTAGTTGAGACTACATTCTGCCACAAACTTTTGTAACATCAATTGTCAGCCCTCTATTCATGGGCCAGACTCCCCACACTTTCTTTTTAAACTTAACTTGTACTGTTTTGATGAGTGCTACTTAATTCTAAGACTGCAAGATTTGGCCTGTAGTAGCAATTCTTTCACTTTGCTGCTGCTTTTCTGTTTCTGTAAACATAGGCCATGTTTTTTTCAAGTTGTTTTCCTTCCAAATGAAATACCCTAACCTGTTGAACATCTTATAAGACAGTTGTTTTATTGTCTGCATTTGTGTTGCCCTTGCTTAAGCCTGCTATGCACTTCTTTAGATGCAAACACTGGAATTGCACTCTCCATTTGAGATATGGACATATCAAGCTTTTATGGGGCTGTGAAACAACCCTTTCTATTTTATTCTTGGTGCCCAGTGTTTTGCTGGGTTCTGTAGCTACTGCTGCACATTAGGTTCAGAGGACTGTCAGTCTTGACACAAAGACCTTTTTTCTGAGTTGTAATGTAGACACTGATTTATTTTCCCAGTGCACATGTGTTTTTAAACTCCTACAAAAATAGGTTAGGTGCTTCCATTACATGTAGGGACATACAAAGCCACCAGAGGGCAAAAGAAAGTGGGACTGGAGAAGGCTGTTATCTGCAACTTCACACATGCAGGCAGGCAAGTGTGCAAAACACACATTTTGTTTTCTTTTTTCCAAACATGAATGGTGCCACTGTGCAGCTGTTATGAAGACTCAAGTGGCTTGGGATCCAGAACACAGACACATGCAAACATAAAACTGCTGTTTAATTTTGATGAAAAGGAAAATAGTTTGCATTTAAAATCCATTAATTGAAAACACTAAATCTGCTATGAGTTATGACTGTCTGGTGCATAGCACTTGCCAAACAGTAAACTTATGTATTAAACTTCCTGCAGAGAAAATTCATCAGTAAGGGTATTAGAGATAAGGCTGCTGGTGGTGCTTTCAACTGTTTAGTATTGAAGATGGCAGGTGACACGGACTTTACCGGTTTCACTTTACTGTAGTGAAATCTCTTGATCTAGGGATACCATTGGTACTGCCATGTGATATGCTACAGTCATTAAAATGGGGGGAAGTTGAACACATCTCTATATTCCTATTCTCAGCAGTAGTGGCAGGATGTACAGAAGAAAGTTTATTCGCATAGTTTGAGGGGAAAAAATAAATGTGCTTGGTGTTCTTTTAATGTTCTTTGTAGCTTGTACCTGTTGTTTTTGTAGGGATTCTAGTTGTTATATATAATTTTTAGTGGTTCTTTACAAGTACTCTTCAGTAAGATTTTAAGGGAAATGATTGACTATCTGATCCATATGATGGAAGACTACTACAGAAGTGTTGAATGGCTTGAGAAAATGTTCCATGTTAATAGCTGTTCAAGTTTGCTGGCCTCTTTGCATAGATGTGATTTGGACTGAACTCAGTATACAGGTAATGTAGCTCTATTATCTTAATCTGTGCTATAATATTCACATGTAAGACTGCTGCAGGAGTCAAGCTCGGTATTGTCTCAGCCAGTGTGTAAGAGCAAGTACGTAGGGAAAAGTAGTTATATCTGAGCCCCCAGTTCTTATAACTTGAAGCACAGATGCTTGTTATCCCTTGATTTACGATTTCATCTTTATTTGACAGCTGTTACCAGGATAATTGTGATGTTTGTGCTGTGAAGCAAAATAGAACTAGTATCAGAAAGAAAAGGGAGGAGAGAAAATGACTGAAATTGAAGTATTACAGGATGGTCATGATATTGAAAAGAGTGCTTCTAAAATACAGAAAGTGGATAAAATGCTTCTGAATTAAAACTCTCACTGGGAGAGAAGCTATTGAAATGTGCTGCTTTATCCTTCAGCATTAGAAGGTTTCATTCTACACCCCCCTTTTTTTTATCTTGGAGCAAGAAAAACTGTTTTCCTTCTTTAATTTCAAATAGCTTTTTAACTCAATTTTCAAATATTTGAACTGAACTAGTATAATAAACTGAAAGAAAATATGTTCTTTCTCCATCTCTAGTCAATGTTATTGCCGCAGTAAATAACGCTTTGCAGATACGCACAAGGCCCTATACTATGTGTTTAGAGATCCTTGTCCAACTAGCTTGTTAAATCAGTGAAACTTAGAAACTTGCTTTTCTCTGGTTTGTATTAAACTTCAGAATTGTTCCTGAATCATGCAAGTGTAACCAAGTATGCTGTGCAAGTTCCTTCAAGTAAATGTTAAAACATCTTGTGATTTCACCTTTTTTGCATTTCATTTTATATGGCCATCTTTCTACCGTGGAAAGATAGCCTGTTTTAGCTTCCCCATATCCCATCTTTCTTGGAATGCTGGAGAGGCTGAAGGAGCATCACTTGCTTGATAGACTCTTAAGAGAATGCTAAGGACTTTTTCTTTCTTTTTTTTTTTTTTCTCTCCCTTGCTGACTTATCAACACCACATTTCAAGTCCTAGTCATATCTTAAATATTTAGCTAATTGATAACTTCAAGTAGGAAATCTGTAGAGTTTGATATAGTCATCTGATAACATTAAATCTGTAGTTTATTCTATTCTCTACAGTGTTTATGTGAAAATGTGTTAAAATGTTTTGAAGACGTGTAATTTGAGGGTTTTTTCCTAATATTTAGGTGAAAGTTTGCAACATTAGTTCTTTTGTGTGAGGTTTTCTTTTTTAAAAAGGAAACTGCGATTACATTGACTTCATGTGCCATCAAACAAACATCATTGTTTCTGGCCATTAGACATATGACAAAACTGAAGAACCATTGCAGACATTTCTGCTACTGTAGCTGCTGGAGTGACAGATCACTACAGGGAGTATGAGAATTTGTGGTTAATATTTATGTGCCTTTTCTGGCATTGTGAAGACTATTTTGCAGCTCAGCATAGTTTTATGATGTCCGTTGTGAGTGTATGTGCCATCTGGTAGACTAACAGCACTTCTCCAGTGCTTAAGAATCCTGAGAATTCAGAGTGTAAGGAATGTCAGAGGGTTTTAAAGGATATTGAACCTCCTACCTGAAGCAGAATCAGCAATGATATCAGACCAGGTTTTTCAGGGCCTTATATGTTTTTTTTCTGATTTTTTCCTTATGCTTTAGTGGATCTTTTTTTATTTCAGTTTGTGCCTATTGCCTCTTACCCTGTCACTGAGAGAGTTTGTCTCAGTTTTCTTTAGTTCCTAACATCCTAATTTATTTTCATCGATAAGACTCACCCTGTGCTTCTCTTTTTGAGTCTCCAGTCCCATCATGATCTCTGTAGCCCTTACCTGCACTTGCTCCAGAATCTCCATGTTTCTTTTGTACTGGGGAGCCAAGAATTGCATGCAGTACTCCATAAGGGGTCTGCCCAGGACTGAGCAGATGGGAAGGATCACATCCCTTGACCTGCTGGGAATGATCTGTCCGATGCAGCACAGGAGGCTGTTTGCTTTCTTTGCCATAAATGCATGGCTGGCTTATGCTCAAATTGTTGCCACCCAGACCCTCAGGGCCTTCTCTGCAGAGCTGTTTTCCAGCTGGTCAGCCCTGAGTGTGTACTGGAGCATGGGGTTATTCCTCCCCAGGTGCAGGGCCTTGTGTTTCACAAGGTTTTCATGAGGTTCCTGTTGGTCCATTTTTCCAGCCTACTGTGGTCTGTCTGAGGTTCCCTGAGGTCATTAATGAAGATGCCAAACAGTATTGGCCTCATTGTCAGTCCCTAGGATACACCAGTAGTGACTGGCCTCCAGGTGGATTTCATGCCATTGATCGCAACCCTTTGAGAATGGCAGTTCAGCCAATTTTCAACCCACTGCATTGTCCACCTGCACTTCTTCAGCTTGACTGTGAGGATGTTATGAGAGGGTGCATCAAAGGCTTGTTAAAGTAAAGATAAACAACATCAACTACTGTCCCTGTGTTTAGTGAGCCTGCATTTTCAGCTTAATTTTCATTGCAGAATGCAATCATATTCATCAGGTATGATGTCGTCTTCGTAAATCTTGTATGTGTGTACTGTGAGTGCTCCCAGTTGCTTTATGTTTGGAAATGTTTTCCAGGTTCACTTAATCCGTCACCTTCGTAGGGACTGAGGGGAGGATGATTAGTGTGTAGATCCGCCTTACCTATCTTAAAGGGGGGAATGATAGTTATTGTTTTGAAGTCCTCAAGAGCCTCTCCCCATCATCATGACCTTTCAAAGGTAATTGCAACTGGTCTCATAGTGACATTGGCCAGCTTCTTCAGCTCTAATGGGTGCATCTACTCAGGTCTTATTTGTTTAAATATTCCCTAACTCTATGCTTCTCTATGGAGGGTAAGTCTTTATTACTCCAGACTTTCCCACTGGTCTTGGGATCCCTGAGTCCTAAGGGTAATAAAATCAGGGTAAAGAAAATATTTAGTACTCTGGACTTCTCTCTGTCATCAGGTCCTCTTTCTTGTTCAGCAGTGAGCCCACATTTTCTCAAGTCATCCCTTTGCTGATGCTATATCTGTATAGCCCTCATTCTGTATTCAACTCCAGGTGAGCTCTGGCTTCCTCACCACGTTCTTGTGCGGTGAGATATTGTTTCTATATTCCTCCTAAGTCACCTGTCCCTTCTTCCACATCTTGTATGCTTTCTTTCTGTGTTTGAATTTAGTTAGGAACTCCTTGTTCACCTAGGCAAGCCTCCTGCCACTTGTTTCACTTCTTGCTCATCTGGGTGGACCATTCTTGAGCTTGGAGGAGGTAAACCTTGAAAATCAACTTGCTGTCATGTATCCCTTTTCTCTCCAGGACTGACTTCTGTGGGTTTCTTTGAAGACCAGGCCAAAGTCTGATCTCTTGAAGCCCAGGGTGATAGGGGATTTTGCTGTCTGCCTTGT
The DNA here is from genome assembly GCF_023634155.1 of Falco peregrinus. Taxonomy (NCBI): domain Eukaryota; kingdom Metazoa; phylum Chordata; class Aves; order Falconiformes; family Falconidae; genus Falco; species Falco peregrinus. The sequence goes on from NC_073727.1 coordinate 66,427,368, forward strand.
TCCTTCATGTCAGGGAACAAGATGAACTCCTTCCTCTTACGTTCTTTGTAGCCCAGGCTTTCCCCAGCCTTCACATCTCTGACCAGCTTTTGATATTTGCAACTGTGAGGTCCAGCAGAATGCCTCCCCATTGCCTCGTTGATTTCTGGTGTTAGTGATCATCAATGTACTTCCTGTAGAAGTAGAAGCAGAAACTTCCTGTATCCTCCTGCATTTCCTTTCCAGCCGACACTGAGGTGGTTGAAGTCCCCCATAAGGACCAGGACCTGTGAATATGAAGCTCCTTCTTATTGTCTGAAGGCTGTGTTACTGTTTGCCTTCATCCTTCCTGCAGCAGACAACTGTGATGTTCCACATTGTCTACCTTCAATCCTAAACCAAAAGCTTGCAGCAGGCCCTCATCCCTCCACAGAGCTCCATGCACTTGAGTTGCTGTTGTTCATAAAAGATGATTCTCCCTTCTTGCTTTCTTGATCTGTCCCTCCTAAAGAACCATGCCTCTCTGATCGTGGTGAGATTGTACACCCCAGTAAGATTCTGCATTTGGAGTAAAAATAAAGCCTATTTGGTCAGTACTAGCAAAGAAATTGTATCGTATCTCTGAGCTGAAGATTTGACTGTAGGTTGGCACAGGGCTTATAAAAAAACCGACCGTGGCTTTTTTGGGCTTGTTTTTATTTGGTTCTATTTTCATGTTTTTTCTTCTTAAATGAGAAGCTTTTTTAGGGAAGAGCTCTATGTCTTTCTCCACTTGAGTTCCATACAAAAACCAATGGTGGGGTTTTCTCCTGTGAGTACTTCTGAGCTGTAAATAAATGAGAACTCTACAGTAATTAGCAGCCAAGAAACAACAACATGTATTGTTTGAATGCCTCAGGTTGAGAACACTGCTGATTACTGTAGGGTACTAATTATTCTTTTTTTTTTTTCTCTGGACTTTCTGGATTTGTTTGCTGTTGATACCTTGATATCAGGTGAGTGGAGTTCAACTAAAAAAAATCCAAACACGAGTAACACTTCTTATATTAGTAAAACTAGCTTTCTTATTGTAGCACTTGTAACTTCACGAACAGAAAATCAAATGATATTGCATCTAGCCACTAATTGTTTATAATTATTTTCTTCCATGATTACAGGTGCTTGATGTATGAGCACATCTGGAAGTTAGCTACCCAAATTGGACAAATAATGTGAAGATATAAGCAACTTATGACTCTGAGATCTAAGTTCTGAATCACAAGTTACTGCTGGAATAAAGTGGGGTTGTTTTGTGTCAATAATGACCACACATCTGGGCTTCTGTTGAGGGAAAGTACAAAGTGGAAACTCCTAAAGGCTGATATAAGGGGTAGTGAACCTACCTTTTCAAATCAAGCTAGTGGTTAGAACTTGGTGTAGCAAGCTTGAGGCAGCCACATAAACTGCTCATGTAGGATATAGTGACATTAGTCCTGTTTGAAGTAGGTTTCCATGAACTATGAAGTTGTTTTATTTGTCTTTGGAATGCCTATGGAGTAGAGTAGGCATGCTAGATGTTGGTTGTTTGGACAGACCATTGAATATGCAGTTGTCTAGTAAGGTGCTCGATTCGATGGGGGGCAAGTGCTTTGCAGTTCCCATTAACTTGTTAAGGAGTATATAGTGGTTTAATACCTTGTGAAACATCAAGTGGGAACCTTAGTGCATTGCTGTCACCTAGCTCAACATACCTGACAGCTGCCGTGGCCTTGCTGGTGATAAAAGCGAGTTCCTTCATGAGACACCTGCTTTCTCTTTGCCATACGTTGTGTGTGTTAAAGTATCAATGTTGATAATGGTTCAGCTTGACTAGCCTTATTGATGATGGAAGCCAACGTGTACATGTGGTTCATTAACTTCTACTGGTGTATGGTGCAGCTCTGAGCACAGGGTTAAATCTCACAATGCTTTTTGTATGGCCAGCTGATACCTTGCTTCTCGTATGGCTCCCACTGTTGTGGTGTGCTGGTGCTAACAATAGTAGGAAGATTATTGCAGACAAACAAAAAAAGAGCATGTAGTTAGCGCTAGTTTCTTAATTCTTTTCTACTGTGTTAAAATACCTGGACAGATATATCTGACATATCAAATAAACCGTAAGTCATTGTTGTGACGGGTGAGATCTGATCATGTGAAGTGTCAGAAAGAGCATACCTATTTGTGCTGCTGAGCAGCTTTTAGAGTGTTGCAGACAAATTCTGCCTGAAGAGCAAAGTTCAGCTCATCAGTGTAGCAATGGTTGCTGTTCTTCATTTGGGCTGTCTCCACATGGCAGAGTTCCAGAAATGCAGTCAGTAAATTTTGAGCTCCGTCAAATAGATGTGTATGTGCAGAGCATATCCCCCAAAAAGGTATGTGCTGGAACATTGTCTCAGATCACCTCTGGAACAGCATAAGAAACAGCAGGCTATAAAAAAGCACAAATACATGCCTTCTCCAAACTTGCAGCTGTCTGACTACTAGGTTTCTGCAGGCTTTGTCTCCTGTTCCCATACAACGTGGTGGGTTTATCTGTCTCTCCATGTCATACCTCATGCCTTCTCACACTCTTAGGTCATTCTCTCGGTGTTACTGTCCAGCCTGTGAGGTTTTTAAAGCCTCCTTAGACATCTGTATATACAATGCAAATATGGAAGCCTTTTCTCTAGAGATCAAAGTCTGTATCTGTGTTGTATTGGTGTGCAGTAAATGTGAATTTATGGCCACCTGTGATCTGCATGCTAACAAGAGGGTTGCTGTTTATGCAGTGCTTTCTGCAGGTTGGAGTAATGAGACAACAGCTAAGTATGGAAGATGTCCTGTGTATGAATATGTCTGGATTGTTGTATGTCACTGTTTTCCTATTAATCGTTTCTACTTTCAACTCCACTTGAAAACATACTTCCATTAGGATACAGAGTGACCTGCTGTGTTGTTTCTGCCCTGTTTCCATGTTTATGTTTTTCAAAAATCAAAGACTGTTTTTGGTAACTGTAAAGTGCTTGTAAGTGATGGAAAGAAAAATTAATCTGTCTACAGCTCTTTATTCCTACATATATTTCAGCCCATGTATTTCAGAAAAATGTTAAATAAAAGACTACACAGGCTTTTAGCACAAAAGATGAAATTCTTAGCCTAGAAAAAGAATGGTATGTTGTGTTTCCCCCTCTTCTTTTGCCTGTGAAGGACATGTTGTTGAATAAATAAATATGTTTATTGTTTTATGAATTGACTGAAAAGGCCACAAGGTTATTCTTTTAACAAAAAGATACATACTTGAATCCTTTGGGGTTTATTTCTTCATTTTATTAAACTAGGAGAAGGATGTTTACATTGATTTATAAGGAAGAGTGATAACTCTGTCAATGGAAAGAAGGAGGCTTCTGAACACTAGCTGCTTGTTCCTGTCATACTGTGAGCATTAATGGGCACCAGCTGGGCTGTAGCTATAGCAGCTTCACCACTTAGAGCTGCTGTGGCAATGCTGCAGAAGGGCCTCCCGTGCAGATTTAGGAAGTATACACTTCAGTTGTTGTTCCCTGGGCAACAGAGTAACTGCAGCCAGCTGGCTTTGCACCACCTGAGCTGATCAAAGAGCAAACCCTGTCAGGCACTGATACTTCAGCTCCTCTAGCTTCAGTGTGAATGTCGGCAGGCAGTGATGTCGGGAGCGTTGTCATTTGGGTTTCAAGGTTAAACACAGGGGAATGGAGTAGAATGACAGCAGAATGTAAAACGAAAACATCGTTCCTGTAGATACTACCATTTGATGTGTGTAGCTATTGGTTATAGAAAATTAGTTTTTAAATACTGGTTTATTAACGTACATATAAAATGTGTTTTGAAATTATTCAAAAAGAGAATAGGAGACTAACAATAACTGGCTTCAGTTTTGGGAGAAAGAAAAACAATCAAGGCTGATTAATCATACGTGTTTAGTTAAGAAAGACCATAAAGACTGATTGAACACAAAGGTTAAAATGCTTTGTAAAATGGAATAATTAGGGAGGACTGACCAGAGCTGGATCTGGTCTGCTTTGGGTGACTGCTGTAAGCTTCTGACAGGTCAGGACTGCAGCTGTTCAATGTATCGGCATACCTTAGTGGCATGGTAGGTTTTATTCAGCAAGTGGCGCCAGAAGAATGAAAGGTAAATGACTGAACAGCAATGAACTGTAATGTTGGCTGATGTGGACCTGTATAATTTGGATCAAAATACACTTCGGTCTGTTGAAGGGGGGGGGGTGGGAGGGGCAGGTGGTAGTATTTCTTGTATGTCCATTTCACTGTATTACACTTTTCCGTTTCTACTATGGCAACACTTACTTAAGCAAAATGTTAACTTCTTAAAACCCTGTTTGAATAATAATGACTGCTGTTGTTTTTAATCACTCTTAAAGTAAGTTTCTCCTTCAGTTTTTTCTAATGTCTCTACTTACTGCTGGTAAAAGATACTAACATCACTTTTGGAGAAAGCCTTCAGTGGGTGAACTGGTGGCAGGCAGAACATGGATAAGCAGTAGTACTTTGTGACTTCTATCAAGTTCTGGGTGTGCCTCAGCCTGCACCTGAAAGAGGAAGGCAAATGGAGCTTCTGGCTTTCTGTGTGTACTTAGACCTCTGCTGAAACTGCAGAGTGTCGATTAGCATCCACACTTCTGATGAGGATTTGTTTTTTATATTCCATATATTCTTTTTGGTTTTCTGTTTCATGCTTGTTTCACTGATATTTGACCGATGGAAGTTTCTCCAAAGTAGTTTAAGGTGGGGTTTTTTACTACCCTCCCTTTCTTTTTTGTTAAAACTCAAACCATCAAGCTCTTAAGTAGAATAGTTTCTTTTGTAGCTTCCTTACAAAAAACATATTTGGGACGGAGAATTTCAGTAATGGGATTCAGTGTGGGAAAACAATGAAATTACTGGGTTGTTTTAAATTGGAAAATCCTCATAGCTCCAACATAACAAGTATAGCTTTTTGTTGTCAATAAAAGAAAACCAAATAGAGGTCTACATGAGAACGCTTACTGTCTACAGTGACAAACTAGACTGCATCTTTCTTGTGCAACTACTCTGATTTATTGCATCAGTTGTCCAGATATCAATTGGTTTCTTAGTATGTTTACTGGGACTGCATGTTATGTCCTTTTTAAAGCTGTTATTTATTAAAGAGAATAAACTGTATCTTTCAAGAAGTCTGTATAAACAGATTTTTATGACACCTGATGTTCAGTTGAATTCTTTGTAGTTTTGCAGTCTGTGGCGTTTTCTGGAGGATTCTTTGTAATAATTCTGAACAAATTAAAATTTTATGTTCTCTCTAAATTTGGAGATGTGACAGAGCTCACTTCTTTCATTGAGCCTTTAACTGTAGGAATTGCTGAAGCAAAATCAAACATTGTGTAAAGTGTGAAGACAATTTCTTCTAGCTTAAAAATCTGTAAATTCATAAAAGACTATAATTTGCCACAAGACCAGGAATGACTCTGTGTCCTGAGCAAATAAATTACATCTTGAATCAGCAGTCCATGTCCTTAAATCCATATTTCTTTTTGTATGTAGTCCTAAAATGATTGTATAGTACTAAGGAACGTCCGCTGGCTACTGCGTTGCAGCAGCAACAATACAGTGAATTGATCTGTTGAGTGTGATGTAACTCTGCAAAGGAGTAATGAGTACTTGTGGTTAACTTTACATATGTGTTACTTTTCAAACTCTCATTAATAACTTCCTGTTCTGTTTACATTTCAGGCAGATTTATTGTTTTTCCCCCAGGCTTATTTCTTTCTCAGAGGTGACTACTTCTACAAGGGGGACAATGTTTAGAGGAAGATAAGCAGGATGTTTCACCTGTCTACAATTTTTACTTTTTTTGTGTGTGTGTTGAAACAGCTGGTAGTGGAAGGCTGAAAATTGTCATGGAAATAGCCCTCATTGAGAAGTCCTTTTGAGTGCCGCAGTGAAAATTGGTATCGATTTGACCAAGTTGTGACCTTTTGCAAGTTGCACGCTCTGCATGCGGAGAGTTTTCTCACTTGCTAGACTTGTAAAGTAGGCATCTAAAGATGGTCTTGTGCTCTTTAGCTGCAGTTATCACTGCAGTTATCAGGTTTTCGCTAAACTCACCAAATTTTGTTTTCTGTGGTTGGTTATTGCACACTCATTGCTGTCAGAATCATGTGTAGTTACTTCCTAACCTAGTGCTGTCAGAATGTGGGATTATTGCTTATTCCTTGAATTCTGGCTTGCTTGTTTGTAAGCCTGGATCATGTCAACAGAACTAGGTAGATGAAACTGTGTACAATCACTCTAGCAGATGGTATCCTCTGCCCAGGAGATAGTATTGATGAACCTGGGGAAACAGTGCTTAACAGGGGTTGTTGGACTTGGAACAAAACATCTAGCTCCATCCTTAGCTATACCTAGCAAAAGGTATACTGAAGATGCACAATGCATTAAACAAGGGATTTCTCTTGAATGAGGAGGAACAAATGTGACAAAGATTAAGCAGTTCATTATCATTCCTGGATTGCTTCACATGAGCAACGAGTTAGTAATACAGTGGGACTCCCTTCTGCAAGCCTTTCACTTGTTCTTTATAAAAGTTTAACTTTCACTTTCTCAAGATGGGTTCAGTAATGCTTAGTTGAACCCGGTAACTTTTTTCTTAATGCACTGGTAACGAAAACTGGCTTAACCTTATCCACCCTCTTCTGTGTTGGTGCTGTGACATAAATAAGAATTCTGGTTTCAATATGAGGTAGGGATGGAAAAGTGGTTTCCAGTTACATGAACAGCTTTAAGGCAGGCATAGAAGCATGACTTAAATAGGCACCATGTGCTTTGCTTGTTTTTCTTTTGTAGAATAACTGTCATTGTCATTTACATATTACGTTCATATTGGTCTCTTAAGAAATAATACAAAGAGGTGGTAGATAAAAACAACGTTGTTTTGTATGTGTGTATGCAGTAGGGTGATGTGAAAATAGTAAAAGAAGGGAAAATCTGGAGTTTCTCTCTGCCTGTAGATATTCTAGGTAAGCAATGGGTAGCGGTAGTGAAATTACTTAGTAATACTGGATTTTTAAATTTTAATATGATCACTTGGGAAATAAGGCTATATTGGTAATTCCACAAATGCTGTATGCCGTTAGCAAGCTTGTCACACAGCCATGAGGGGCTTTTTCTGGGAATTTGATTTCTATGCAATGAGTGTTACCTTGTGTCTGTGGATTACTGTAAGCTTGTTGTTAGTGGTTATTTGATTAAGAGGAATTGCGACCCACAGAACAGCTCCACTTCATCTGATATAACAAAGTGATGCTTTCACTAAGCACTAGTGTTTGCCCTCTCTTTTACCAGGTAAAAAATGGTTTCTTTTAAAAAGTTCCTTGCAGAAAAGAAAATTAAGCCTTCCTTAAGGCTAGGCATATCTAAAACTACTTTTGTGGGAGGTGGTAGCAATCCCATTTTGGTTTCATGCATCTGGGAATTAATAAAATGTTAGAACTGTAGAAGACTACATAAAAAGTGCAAGGAGAAATTGATAGTGCTCTGAATCAAGTCTCTGCTCTACAGATTTCAGCCACATACTTAATTCTAGAATTCATCCAAAGTTTAAAATTAGGATCTGAAGATTTGTGATGCATATACAGTTGTTCATGATGGATGGTCATTCGACAGCTGTCATTTTCCATGAGCATCTTCAAACCCAGCTGAAAGTGGAGGATAATGTCCTAAGTATTGAGGAATTTTGTGCCTGTTGTCTCTTTTTTGCTGATTCGCAACAAATTTTGTCCTTCACCAGTCCTGATGAAGTGAAATAGGCATGGAATGGCACAAGATTCTGCATGTGAAATTCTGCGCCAACCTGTACTTAAGATACTGTTACCAGTTGTGTACAAGAATATCTATGTTATAAGTGGAAGTGAAGGTAATAAGCTTATTTACATGTATGATGGTAACATGAGAAGAAACTTTTAGTAAACAACAAAATGTAATTAATGTAGTAATGAGAAAGAAAAGGTTTCTATTTATAGTGAAAAAAGGTGTGATACCTGTCTCACTGAACCTTTCTTACTGTAAACTAAAAATATTTTTATTTTTTTAAATTTCTACTTTGTAAACATGGATAGAAAAAACTAACAACTAATTACACTATTTGAGAAGGAGTGGATGACTACTGTGCTGCTGGGAACCCTAGTATGTTTGATAGGTATCCTTAATTTTAGAATTGTACTTTAAAGATAAATGCGAATATACAAGACTGGGAGCAATTTTTTTAATGATAAAAAAATTTTAAAAATTGCATAAGATACTACACAATAACAACTGTTAATACAAAAATGTTTTGTGTATCATAATCTCATTACACTCATATTCTAGTAGGAATAATTTTACATTTTATCAAAAGAGAACAATACGTAAAACCAGTCTCAGTTTGTTTTCAACATCTAGCCACATAAAAACTTGTGTTCATTAGCTAGCTGTAAAAACAAAAAGTAGATGTTAATTCAGTTGGTTTTTAATTATGTCACACATTGAAATTTTAAGCATTTATTTTTAGCCACTGATTTCTAGCTTGAGCCTTGTTGATTAAATTCCGACTAAAAAAAAGTAGAAGGTAATATTTATTGGTAGTACTTCAACGAGATTGGACATACCAGTGTATTCAAAAGTGTGTGGTCTAGGCTACTGTTCTCTAAAATCCTGAATGTCAGATTTCTTCGTGACATTTCAATGATGTCTTAAAGAGTTGTGGTGCTGTGCTGAGAAAAAAGGTGGCTTGAGAAACATGTAGTTTGTTTTCCATCATTTGCTTTTGTGGTTCTCTGCATAGATCTTGATTATAGTGGAAAAGCTAACACTTCACATGGATGGTACAGACCTTTCAGTAATTACAATCTACTAGAAACTGTTGTGTTCTTTAATGTTCTGTCACATATTGAGTATTGAGGTGAAACATTCAATAGATCTCACCTTCTAGAACTATATTGCACTTCCAGTTTCATTTATTATTATTTGTATGGCATGTGATGCATGCTGGGCATTGATTTGCCCTTTGCTAAAGAAAGGTAGCCATCTGCTGCTGCTTCCTCCTCTTCGTTCAGTGCTACATGGATTTAGAGTAAAGGATTTGCTGCAGATGATTTGGAAATAGCTGCTAAGTTGGCATGCACTACCGTTAGTAGAAGTTCCATTGAGTGTTAGTAAGTAAGGGATTATCCATTACTTCTAGATGTATGCTCTCCTGATACTGTGTTCAACCTGTGTATGCCAAATTACTGTAGAACATGTATGTGCATCATACGTATTTTTTATATTTAGTACAATCTATCAAATACCCAGCATTTGTGTGTTCTGCATTCAGTGCTTGAATTTAAAGTCCTCCTCCTACCCCTGTTTCCTTCTCATGGCACTGGCCTTTTTCTATTAGTGGCTTGACCTAATTAACTGTGGCTTGTATTTCATATGTCTACTTTTAAAATACGTCTGCATTCTTGCTTTTTGGGCTTGTTTACTATGTCTAAACTGCTTTTTGTCCGATGCTCTGTTGTTTGGGTGCCTTTTTTGCATATAGAACGTCCAGATCGGTGACCTTTATAATGGAAACTTTTTTACCCCTTTATTAATGTCATTTTAGCCTAAGAAGGCCTTTTTCAGGTTTACTGTCCTTCCTCTTGAAAACACTCTCATTACAATTGTTCCCGTTTTAGTTTCCACTGGTGTAAGTTGCTCACATCTGCTCATGGCCCTGTAATCAGGCACTCTGCACTAAAATGAGCTACAATGCACTTGAAGGCAGAACTGTGAAAAAGTGGCATTCGAAATGACCTCAGAATGGAAAACATGTCGTTCATTGCAGCTTATCCCCTGGACTTTTCATTGAACACATCCTCCAGCAGATAGTTGCTCCCCTTGCTTTTGCTTAATGTAGCTGCGGCTGGCTGCTTGCTTTGTTCCTGCTGTAGTGGATAATACTGATTCGTCTTCTGCAAACCGTGGACCAGTGGCTGGAACAACATGAACATATGCAGTGCTGCTCTGGTCCCCTCCCGTTCTGCACTGCTACAAATTGCTATATGGGGTGATGGGTAGTGCCATGTGTGCATAGACCATATGGTATTTTCTGCGCAATCTACAGTTGGCTTGTTCATCGTAAATTGTAATATTTTGCTATATGCCTGTAAGTTCAGTTTGTCTCTTGGAAGCTGTTTTTATCTGGTTTGTCCTATTTGCTAGGATTAGAGGAGTATGCTTACGTGGAAAACTTAATTTTGCAATAAACAGTTAGTAGTAAAGGATATAATGTAATGCTGTAGATTCAACTGAAGATAGCCCTTAAAAGACAAATGTTAAAACGATCTCTAAATCCTTACTGTTAAGGAATTGAGCAATGTAACTTGTGGGTCATTTTCATTAACATCGGTATGGGGAATGAAGCTTGAAAAACTTGTCTCCTGAAGAGTTATGTTTTCATGAGCACTGAATTTTGCCTTTAAACAGGGAGAGGCACATTAAATGCATGCTAATTATGAGTTTTGCAGCAACTTGACTGCTAACTCAAGTCTGTGCCTGTATCCACATTCTGCATTCTTTGCATTCATCTTGGTGTAGTATTTTTAAATATATTAAACAGCAGATGTGCATTGCTTATAGGTTTGTGTAAATGTTGGTGCACTGCATACAAACTATGTCTTCCATACAATGAACTGTTGACATTATTCTCTGTTGCTTAGCTTCAGACAGTAAAGTCATGACATGTGCTGCTGTTTGGAGGATGCCGAAGGAATTGGAATCAGGCAGTCATGAATCCCCTGATGATTCATCAAGCAACACTCAAACCCTGGAGCTACTCTGTCACCTTGACAACACAGCCCATGGCAATATGGCCTGGTAGGATTCTGCATATTTTATACTCCTAGAAAAAGCCTAACGGATAGACCTGTGCTATTAGTTTTGTGCAGATTTATATTGTAGAAGCTATGCTATACACTTTAAAACTATTCCATCTTAAAAAAAAAAAAAAAAATACAAATTGGATTTTTACTCCCAGATGTTTCATAGATTAAAAACATCTATTATAGTCCTGCAAACACATATGGAGTAACAGCCTGTGTACAGTTTTAATGTGTTTCTCCCCACCTGCCCCCATCTAAAACCTGTGTTGCACAAAGGTATAATACTTAGCTTTTCAATCTTTTTATGGAATATAAATTTGATGTTGCAAATTGGTCTTTGTTTTTCACTCTTCACTCAACTGGTTTGGCACAAGTGCAAGTAATTTATTGTTTGTTAAGGATGTGAATTCATTATATTATATGATGCCTGTTTAAATACTCCTTTCTGTTGCCTAAGAAAAGACAAGGAGAGCTGCAGTACTGCAGAGGGTATTACAGCGGTTTGTTTCCCAGAATGTTGAATTTCTGCATGGTAGTATCCTTTAATTTGTGGTTACTCATTTTCATATGAATACTTCTCTTTATATCTCTTTTATTATATTAAACCAACCCCCTTTTTATTGTTGAAACCTTTAGATTATTGGTTTCTAATATAGTTGGGAATGTTATTTTTGGGGGTTTTTAAATCTTTATCTTTTATTCCTTAAGACTTGTACATTTTGTCTTTTAATTTTCCTAACCTCTGATGCTGGGATGCCAGAACTCTGCATGGTACCCTGATCACCAGAGGAGGAATAGGGGGCATATCACTCCATATCAGGATGTAAATTTATATGAATGACAAAAATCAGGGTTTTCCCCTGATATAGCTTGTAGCAAGTTAATGTACAATTTTCTGTCTCCTGTCGTCTGACTTTGTTCAGTACTAGTGCTCACAAATATCTGCTACCATTTAATACCCATTATCTATGTATGTGTGTATATATACGCATAAAGATTTGGAAGTGTCCTGTGTTACAGAGATGCAACAATAAATGCAATACTTGGCATTAGTAGCCCTTATATCATCTCAGACGAGCACAGCTGAGTAAGGGGATCTTTTCTAGAGCAGGCTTTTCTATTCCTGCCTCACTCATAGTGGAAGCACTCACATAAATGAGTGAAACAAACATTTTGTGCCAAATGTGTGTGATTAAACAGGCTGTGCCCCACTGAGTGGTGTGTTGACTATGAATAGCAACTTAAATATTATTTTCTATTACACATTTCAGATGTTTAGAAAAATATGGATCTAGACACTTACAATACAACGGTTGTTAGAACCAACCATAAATTAGAAAATCAGTTTTTCTCAAGGCTAAGTGTAAGTACTCTTCAAACTTCAGTGTAAGACCAACATTCTGGTGTATACAATTGCTTTGTACAAGATCAGCGGTCTGGCATCATACACTCACAGTAAGAAGGGCAACACTTATGCTGGTTCGGTCATTTGCCTTGCCATTAGAACATAGTTTTGTACATTTTACTCACAGAACACAGAATGGACACTGAACCGAGGGGTTCAGTGTGACCACATGCACTTTAAGGAGGTTGTTTAATCCACAGGGTGCAGTAGAGCCGTGTACCACAACCACTACCCTTGTTAAGGGTGGAAAAGTTTTTATGTCATGATAAGTTTTGAAATTATACATTTTAAATTTAATAAAGGCTTAACTTTGAAAATGATTAGTCAGAATGTGCTTAAAAAAAAAGTGAAAACATAAACTGGGCTTTTATCACATCTTTATATGCTGGGCAGTAAAGAGTGCCATAGTTGACAGTACAGTTTAGAGATGCAGGGTGTAATGCTCATCTCTGCTTTTGTGACATCTAGTGTGAACTTCTGTGATTCCAGGCAGTAGCTCATGGGAAGGTATTTTGTCTGTCTCGGCATCCATAGCACAGATGCTTCACAGTATTTGTGGACCTGGGTTGCAGGTCATAAGTAATTGAGATTTGACTATAATTTTTGGAAATGCAGCTGGTTATGTACTGTGTCATCCACTGCCTCTCTCAAGGCTTTGTTTGTATTTCCTTGTACTTTTGTTCACGTTTTTCCTGCTCTGCTTTATTTCTTCTTTTCTTTAAGGTTTATTTTCTTGCATTCTTTTTCTCTTTCATTAAGGAGGTCTGATAGTTTTTCAGCTATCTCACAGATTTTGTGTTTCTAGGTTCATGTACTAGGGAACTCAAAGGGGGATTTTTTTTTTTTCAGGTCTGGTACATCAGGTATTGGTTTTGCCCAATTGTTTACTGGTGTTAAGAAGAACTGATCCTGTGTTTCCTTATCTTTATCTTCATCTCTTTTATAGAATGCTGTGCTCAAATGTCTCTGAAATTTCTTATAAAACGTGTAGGGCCTTATTTAATACCAGTTCTCTTCTGTGAATTAAGACCAAAAGAGCATTTCCAATCGATTGTGACTAAAATCCTGAACTTTCCTTGCACATGTCTGACGCTATGCTCCTCTTGCTCAGGATCTTTTGAAATTATTTTCTAGTCTTGGCAAAACCTTTGACAAAAATCTGATCTCCAAGACATTACAGGCAAGTGAAAAAGAAATGTACTTTTCTATAATTCTATTTTATCTGGATTGCATGAGTTACTGTGTTTAAAAATTAAGCATCACTATTCACTTTCAGTTACTGGGATTGTTTACTGCATCTAAGCTTTGAATCTGGTACCTGTGAGAATTTTTACGCAAACCCTTGTATGGCACAGAGTTCAGAAAATGAAGCAGATACTTAAATTAGGCAAACAAATAGGCCTGTTAATTGCGCTGTTTGGTTCAAGCCTAAGACTTTTTTTTCTTCATTCTCAATCTACTGTTCCTCATGTGAGCCAAAGCGCAAAGATTTTAAGTGCAAAATTCCCAAGTGAATTACTTCCAGAGTGAAAAACTGCAGAGATCCATGGGGATTTACATGTTAAAAAAGAAAAGAATTTTCTATAAATGATTTTTTTTTTTGTAAATGTATGTATTTACAGTGTTACACATATATAACCATAGGTATGTTGGTCTATGCAATGTTTTAAGATTCAGTAATTGAAGGAACTTGCCATTGGGTATCTTGCAAGAAGCAGTCCAGGGTACAGCCTGGATACAAGAGGCCAAGGAAACAAGCCTGCATTTAATTAGATTTTGATTACTCCTTTGAGTGTAGCTTGGAGGAATCCCTGAAACTGTGTCTGTTAAAATACTGAAGACTTAGGTTTTAGTGGTGACCTACTGTTCTACTTCATCCTCAGTTTTCCTACAGACTTTATTGATGATGGACTTGACAGGATGGTCCTCGGAGGAGGGTACCACAGGCCATGAGAGGAAGTGTAATCTGTGAGATCTTAAATTAAGAACTGTCGTGGTTTAACGCCAGCTGCCAGCCAAGTACCACGCAGCTGCTCACTCACTTTCCCACCCCACTCTGCCAGTGGGGTAGAGTAGAAAATAGAGAAAAAGGTAAAAGTTGAGGGTTGAGATAAGAACAATTTAATAATTGAAATAATAACAACAATTGTAACAAAAAGGAGAGAGGATGGGAGAGGGATAAAATCCAAAGGGAAAGGAAAATAAAACAGTGATGCACAGTACAGTTGCTGACCAGCTCCTGACCGATGGCCAGTCAGTCTCCAAGCAGACCCTGGCCAACTCCCCCCAGTTTATATACTAAGCGTGACGTTCATGGTGTGGAACATCCCTTTGGCTATTTGGGTCAGCTGTCCTGGCTGTGTTGCCTCCCAGTTCCTTGTGCCCCTCCAGCTTTCTCGCTGGCAGGGCCTAAGAAACTGGAAAGTCTTTGACTTAATATAACACATTGATGGTTTAATTGTTGCTAAGTAGTGTTTATCAACATTATTCTCATACCAAATCCAAAACACAGCACTGGTGCAGCAGCTACTGAGAAGAAAATTAACTCTGTCCTAGCTGAAACCATCCTGACAGGATCTCAGCAGGGACTTTTGTTGTCAGAAGTAAAGGTGCAAAGCTGGAGTTTCTCCTCTTGCATCTGCTGGAATCAGGCTTGCTTGTCTCTGCCTAACATCCTACTTCTTGAATTCCAGATTTGGCAGGTATAATACTAGGAAGGTGTTACTCAGTAGGAAGGTATGTGCTTCAAAAGAGAGGGGGAACAAATGGACTGAGTTGGATGGTGGTCCATGGAGTAAATTTGTAAGAAAGTAAAAGCAATATAAATATGGGGAAAACGTTAGACAGTGTAGGTACAGGTGTAAAGAGAAAACAAATGGAGATTACAAAGTTCAGAAAAGTGGGAGCTCGGTTGTGGGAGGCCTGAAAAGTAAGGAATGAAGAATTCACATTTTATATGGAAAGCAAGTCAGTTGCTAAAAAAGTTGGAAAAGGGTAAATATGTTGGGAATAACGACAGATTACTTCGTTAAGCTTCTCTACATGCTGAAGTAGTAGTGTAGCCTCCTCAACTCATACTAAATATGGACTTGCAAATATCACATCTAAGAGAAATTGGAGAGGAAGACAAATTATTTTTTTAAGAAGTCACAGATGTTTCAAGAACTCCGGAATGTTTATCTCTAAAATATTAAACTAAACTTTGAAGTCACAAAGGAGAAAGTTACTATAAATAAGCTATTCCCACAGACTTTTTAAGTACTTACAATTTATTTGGTATTTCATCTAAGGTTGCCAAACAGAGTTCTGAGAAGTACCATCTCTTGGCTGTGTGATTGCACAGTATGAAGCAACCTCATTAAGGTCGGCTTTTAACAAAAGTACAAATTTTCTGTAACAGTCCTTTCAACTTGAATGAATGTTTACTTTATTTAAGATACATAAGATGCCATACATAATGTATTATTGCTTTGTTTTCATCATGTTCATTCCATTAATTGTTGAAAGTTAAGCATATTTGTAATCAGTGCCTGGAAGACAGGTAAGTGTGTTCCAGAAGTGTTTTACTTAGTCTTTTTGGTCTTTAAAATAGTATTTAAAAAGAACAACAACAACAACAAAAAAAACCCCACAAACAAAACCCCCCAAACACCTCAAGACGTTGTCTCAAGTAAAAAAGCCTAGAAGCGGAAGAATCTGAAACTTAAAAGAAAATTGGTATTTTTTTAATAGCTCTAACACTTGCACATTGTATTTGTGTAACACGTCTGTTTCCTGTCATGATGTTGGTAACATTAATTCTTCTATAGTACACCACTGTCAGGCATCAGGATACATATGTTAAAATTCTGCCGTAGTGTTTCACTTTTTTTTAAAAAAAAAGTCCAAAACAATTTAATGATCAATGTCTAATGAATTTAAACAGGAAAGTAGTACTACTTGTAGGAGGATCGTATGGTCTTGAATATATAGTATATTAACTGTTGTATGTGTTTTCTAGCAAAGGCATGTAACACATACAGTCAGAAGTCTTTTGATATGAAGACCTTATCTTATTTTAACACTTCATATGTCCCAGTACCAGAAATATCATTGTGAAGAAGGAGATAACTCTATTTGCATAGTGTTTTCTTGGAGAGTGTCAGGAGTGCCAGTTATATGGGTAGGGGTATAAACTAAACTCCAGGGGGTTTTAAGGTTTTTTTGTAACAGCCACCCAACTGATACTGTGTTGTACGCCTTTAAATTCTTCACATAATGCACAAAATTTCCGAGCTATCAAGAGAAACATGTCGGTCAAGCTGATTAATTACAGATGGATTCAAAAATTATCAGCACTTAGGAATAGCACAACTGGTTCATTCCACACATTTACGTTCTCCATCAGCCACTTCTGACTTTACAAAGACGAAGTATAGAGAAATTTTTTAGCAAAAGCCTGCTATGACAAGTGTTTTTACTAGGCATGTAATTTTTAGCTGCTTATCAGTATTGACACTCTCCCCTTCGTATTCTGATCCTTTCTAGAATAGTAAAATTCTTAACTGTATCTTACGTTCTACTTCTCTCTCCTCTGCTACCTTAATTCTGTGGGATATCCTGAGTTCTTTACAGGATTTTTCTCTCTTGAATCTTTGATTATGCTTTATTGTAAATAAATCCATGTGTTATATATAAATCCAAATGTTCAACTATTTGTTTTCTGTTTCTCACATTTTCTCTGTCTTTTTCCCCTTTATCATACTCTTAACGTGTCTGGAACCAGTAACTTTTTCATTCCCTTGAATGCTTTTGGTAGTCTTGAGTGGTTAGTATTTTGCAAATTTAAAACTTTAAGGTATTCAATGTAATTGCATATACTAGGGAACAACTGTGATTCATTAATTGGGTAGTAAAATAATAAAATATTATGTCCCCAAGTTATTATGTTAATTTTTGATCAGAATTTATTAGACTCTATCTTGTAAAGCAAAGGGAATCTTAATGAAAGTAAAATCTGACATTGAAGAAAATACTAAGGGAAAATTATGCTGTGTTTCATGTATGTGAACTTGCTGCATGTATTGAGTTAATTTATGACCACTTTGATTAATTTCAATAGACTTCATATGCTTGAAATGATAATTCATTTTGTTGAAGTTTTTGCAGGTTTTTTGTTTACCTTGGATTTATTAACCGTGATACAGAAAAAAGTACAGAAATTGTGTTATGCTAAAATTAAAAACTAATGGGTTTGTAGAGTACTATTTCACTTCTTCCAAACTTGAAAGTAGTTTTTGGCTTCGGTTCTCACCGTGCTGTCATATTCCCTAGTTTTACTGCCAAATTAGTTGAGATTTTTCCCTGTTGAAAGCAAACTGAGCTATTTCTGGAAGGTTTTTTTTCCTATTTATAATGCTACTTCAGCTATTTTTTACCACTAAAAGAACTAAGGTTGCAGTCTGCCTTAGCTGATTTTGCAGGTTAAATAGATACTAGCTGAGTTTATTTAAATTTTTTTATAAAATTGCTTAAAAGGTCAGTGGGAAACATTAAAAAAAAATAACGTTGCAGTACGGTGGAAAAGGTGAGTTATGCAGGAGATTTTTAAATGTTCACAAGGAACGAGCTTTGAACAGGTATCCCTGTTTTCTTTGTCCTGGACTTTTACTTGCTCTTCGAAACCGCATTAAGCATTTACTATTTGAATATTTATTCCTTAGAGTAGAATTCTTTCTTAGCACGGTATTCTGGGATGATTATAGATAAAGTAATATTGCTGACATTTTCTTACACAGTAGTTAAAAATTCAGGGCTTTAAATGTCTTTTTGGATGTCTGTTGGATGAAAAAAAATGATCCTTG
Source organism: Falco peregrinus (assembly GCF_023634155.1). NCBI lineage: Eukaryota > Metazoa > Chordata > Aves > Falconiformes > Falconidae > Falco > Falco peregrinus. The sequence continues at coordinate 66,445,511 of NC_073727.1, forward strand.
TACCTTTGTAATTAAGGGCATCTATTTGATAAAATGTGTGTGAGAACATAAGGGGTGCCCGGTGCTCAGTCTTAGGCAGTGTGATGGAGAGGTTATTTAGGGAGACCACATCACCTAGAGTCCCAACCGCTTCTTACAGTCTATTCAACTCAAATTTCCCCAGTATCCACAGTCAGTAGATTAGGGGTGTTAGAAGGTACATCTGTGCCAGGTCCATGTAAACCTTTAGCATTGTTGCTTTTGCTGTTCTTTTGAAAGGACTGGTGATTTTCCTCAGCTATCAATGCAGATCCTAGGCAATAATAATTTTCTTCTTATATACGTGTTTCAAATCATTGGAGAAACATACTTAGGAGTATTCTGTTTTACTGGGGTTTTCCCCCCACCTCCAACCATGCAGATGCCCTATTTGCTACCAACAACAATAAATTAATGAGGATGTGATCTATCTGTGTTGCCATCTCTCGAAAAATCCCGTATGAAAATACTCAAATTGTCACACACACACCCACCCCCCCCAGTGGATACCCATTTCCTCTGAAATGAGTCTGCAGAGACTGCTTTTGTCCACTCCAGCTGTTTCACAAATAAGGTGGTTTCAGCGCTTAATCTTCATATTAGTACATGGAAAAAACAAATGGCATTTGTGTGTCCTCCAGAGGCTGGGCACGACTTTCACATGGCAGCTCCCTGTGTGCTTTCCTGCCAAGCGTTCATACCAATAATGTTTTTCTGAGGTTGAGCACTTTACTGATCTTCAATAGACAAGCCAGTTAGATGTTTCTTTCATGGCATGTCACATATCCATAATATTCACTCTTTTTTTTTTTTTTTTTTTTTTTTTTAAGCCCTGTTCAAGCAACAGAATGGAAATGGTGTCTGTGGCAGCAGCTGTTCCATGAGCAGTATGTTGTGGAATGGTAGAGGTTACATGACTTTTGTCCATCTGCTTTGGAAATGAATCCTATCTTTACACACTGTTTTCCTGCCCGCCCCTTCAAATTTCATAGAAGAAACTCGTATATATGCTGGGAGGTTCTATTTTTCTACATGTACTGTTTATTGTAAATAGCGGTTTACCATCACCTGGAGTTACCTGTCATCAGTCTCTGCTTATGTGAAATGTGTTGCTCCTTACTTCGAAGCTTTTTTCCTGTTAGTGTTAAGAAAGGAAGTGAAAACAGCTTTTAATACTCATGTAGATCTTTAAACTGTACATACTTTTTTGAACAGTTCTTACTTGACTCTGGTCATGTTTCTTGGCCAAAGCATCTTGTCAATTGATTCTTCTTCGTATTAATAAATAGGTTTCAGCTCCTTAGTGAGTTGTTCCTAAAACTGTTAAAAAGATCAGTCTGTGTAATAGTATCTGCAAATCTTCCAAGCAGATACACAACTCTGTGCTTAGTAAAGTGCTTTTTCTGGTATGGGATACAGAGTTCAACAGGTACCATAAACTATACTGCCAAACACTGCATTCCTATAGTAATTTAGCTGCATATACTCTAGACCTTTTGTTATTGTGGACATGTCACCAAAAACCCACTACAGCTATAATATGTTCTGCGATCTCAGCACATGTCTCACATGGGCTTGTTCTAAAACACTTGCAAAAAGAAAAAAGAACTTCCAAAATGTTTTGAAATAACCATTGACTGCTTGGATATTTCAGCCATCAGTAACAGTAGGATAATTAATGGACTACTGTAAAATATTCACTGTGGTAATGTGATAAACTTAAAACTTTTGCAAGAACTGTCCTGTGTGTAGACATGTATTTAGCACTTCAGCAATATGGAAAGGCATGGGTGAAACATAATGAAGTTAAAAAGGTTTTGCATATTTGCCTTGGATAATTATTTTATTTGCGAGTGTTTCTGCGCTAATATTTAAATATTCTTGTGAAGAATCCAATTTTCATTACTTTGAGGAAATACTAACTTTCTTAATCTATGTATTCTTTAGACTGTATTGAATGTTTCATGGAATGTCAGAAACAATGCGTAACCTTTTTAATTATCACCCACCCACCCCCAAAAAAGCTCTTCTCTCCCTTCCAAAAGAGAATAAAGGAGAATAAAACAGCTCCCCAGGTTTCATTAAAAAAAAACAACAACCAAACAACAAAACCAAACAAAAACCCCTCTAAAAACCCTCAAAACCAAAAAAACACCCAGAAAGAAACAAACAAAAAAAATACTGGAAGATCTGTTGGTAAACTGTCTTTTATATAGTGGAGATGTTTTGAAAATACCCTGTGATGGTGTGTTTTTGTCTTAATTGAAGACACAGTAGTATAACAGTATTCCTCTGGTCAAACCAAAACCAAGGGAAGCCAGGGGTTATGGTCTCTTCTTGTACGCTGATATTATTATAACTATTTAACAACACTAAAAAGACTAGGAAATGTGTTGTCTGCATGTGATATTATGTTTTCCAGTTACTAAGTTTGAATAGACAAAATAGCTGCAGACAAAACTGAAAGGAGTACTGAGGCTTTTTAGGAAGGACAGGCTGGGATGATGATGAATACAGTTGTCTTCTCTCAGAGAGAGCTGCTGCAGTTCATGGGGATGGATGATGAGCCAAATGGAACTTGTGAGTAAGGATTGAAGAGCAGACAATTACGAGTGACACAAGTAATGGGTGTCTGTAGTAGGTTGCCTCATCAGGAAGAACAGCTAGATGAGGCCTTCTACAGACAGGGAGAAGTAGCCTTATGTTTGGAGGTCCTGGTCCTTGTGGGCCACTTTAACCACCCTGGTATCTGCTGGAGGGACAGCACAGCAGAGCACAGGCAGCCCAGGGAGTTCTTGGAGAGTATAGATAACTTCGTGATGTGAGTGACAGAGGAGCCAAGGAGGAGAGATGCTCTGCTGGACCTCATACTTGAAGGAAGAGCTGGTTGTGGATGGGAAAGACAAAGGCAGCATTGACTGATGAGACTGATGGTGTAGTTAAGGATCCCGAGAGGAGGGAACAGGGTAAAAACCAAGCTCGCAACCCTTGACTTCAGAAGAGCAGATTTTGGCCTCTTCAGGGATCTGCTTGAATAAGTCCCATGTGATAGGGCCCTAGGGGGAAGAGGGGTCTAAAGAAAATGTTTAATATGCAAGGATTACTTTCTCCCAAGTTCAAGAGCAGTCAATCCCAACATGCGTGAAGTTGAGCAAAAATCCAGGATCTCTCGTAATGTGCTGCATATGCCAGTAAGAGGCAGACCTTGGAGAAGGCAGCATCCCAAAAAATCTAGTATACCTTTTATATCTTTGAAAGCAGAAATTTTTCTGGAAAAGTGAATTAATATTCTTCATTTGTCTGGAACAAATACCTGTGACAACAAGCAGGCAAAATAAGCCTCATAATATTGTTAGTAAACTCTAAGGACTTGTCTGCAATACCAAATAAACATGGAGAAGCCTCATGACCTTACTAAGGCCTTGCTACAAAACTACTTTGTAGCATGGATTTCAGTTAGTGCTGTCCACGGCTTCCTTACTCTGTGGGATTTTCATATGGACTATCTCTCTGAATGCAGAAGGAATAATCTGCTTCACCCACAACTCAATGGGAAGGAATTGAGGATTTCTTGGGTTACTACCCTCTGAAGAACTGTAGGTTACGCTTGTAAAAACTCTCACTACACACTCTACAAGAACTGTCCACGTGTAGAACTTGTGTGTTGTATTACTTCAAAAATAAATGCTGTAGAATGTGGTTGATAGTATTAAGTCTGAATACGGTTAGTTGCAGGTTCCTTTGTATAAAACAGGTCTTACTATTTACTGTTTCACCCATTTGCTTACGTAGCTTGATTTGCTTTGCATCCGCCAGTGATTACTCTTATTGTGCCACAAGTATATAAAGAATGTAGGTAAGTTGGCTAAACTACAAGCTACAGATGTTAACTCACGTCTGTGATGTTTTGTGACTTGAAATGTTACCAGTGACAGCTTTTGTCAGTTCATATGTACAGTCTGTATAATCAATTTGCACAATTTTGCTTTGCTGTTTCATGCTTTATTAATATGTAAACCCATGGCCAGCCAGACAGAAGTTTGAGATTGTAATGTACCACAGAGGTGTTCACCTGTTGGTCATCCCTTTAAATCATGAGTAGCTCAACAGCATCTTAATAGCTGCTTCTACAGAATGGATATTTAGGAGCTGCTGCTTAACATCAGAGTCCTATATCTTGGTTTCTTGTAACAAATTCACTACCATGTTTTCTGTTGGATTGTGATCTCCTAAAATTCAGGCTGTCTTTATTATGTTTACATGTACGTAAATACCTTTTCAATGATGAAACTAATTAGACCCACAAAGCAAGAATCACAATTCCTTTTCTCACTATAAACATGTTTAGTCACAGCTCTAGTAGGCAAGGAGATGCAGTGAAGTAAATAAAAATATCAAGGAGCCTTTATTATTTTGCATTCTGCTTTATGATTTTTTCAAAAGACTTTGTGGGGTTGCCAGCACTGTAGTATGATAATTTAATGAAAAAAGCCTTAAAAACAATTTTAAAGGCAGGTGCTTTTTCTGTCACCTCCTTGTTAGGGTACTCTTGTATTCATTTGTCCAGCAGTTTTATTTTTCTGAATGTAAAAATAATTTAAGAATCAGAATAAAGCACAGCTGTCTTTGAGGTTTTTGTCCAAAATAATGTTTAACTTCCTTTCTCATGCCTCTCAGTAGCCTCTTACCTCTTAGCTAAAACAGCAACTAAAATACGTTCACCTTTTATCTTTCACTTTTTTTGTGAAAAGTAGCTGTGGTTCTTGGTTTACTGTGTCTTGAGGAGCTAGACACCAAAATATATCTCAGTGGCTGAGAAGTTTGAGACAAAGCATAACTTGCATGTCTTACCTGCAGAATAGACTTCAATACACTGCAAAATAGCCAGAACTGGTTTTTTCCAGAAATGTAGCCACTCTGTAGAGCACTTAAGTAAAGAGTAAGGATTGTGGGTTCTAGGCTGTCCTCAGTCTGATCTCCTATAATGTCCTAATCACCTGATTAGCGGAGTCATCTTTAAATTTGAATAACTGTACTGCAAAGAGGGCAGGATATTTGAGTCCATAATGTGACTTTTTCTGATGGGCTACATTGAGACTGCAGGGTGTGCTGCTCAGTTACCAAATGTTTGGGTGTAATTTCCATTTTGCAGTGCATGAGAATTTTCAGTCTAGCAACATTTTCCACTTTATAGAAATAAATGGTTGTCAGTTCTATAATTATGGTTAAGTATTAGTTAATGCTTGCTTTGTCCAACACATTGTGGCTGACTGCATTTCACATCAATGAAAGCGTTTGCATGTTGCTTTGTTCTTCTTTAGTCTACAATGGAGAACTCTTGAATTGTTCATTTGTAAAAGCTCAGTATGTTAATAAATGATGGTGTTAACTATCCTTTCAGCATAAAACACAGATAATAGAGGCCTTTCCTGTGTGCATTTGACTGAGTATTTTAAACTCTTTTTTTTTTTTTTTCTCTACTAGGAAAACGTTCTCTGTAGGATTTATTTATTTATTTATTTTACCAAAACCTGCTGGCTAGAAGCTAATTTAAAGCATCGGGAGACAGATGATAACAAAATAGGGTAAAAGGCAACAAATATAATTGCTTGTCTGCTGTTTATAGATTATCTAAAGAGCAGTGGTGAAGTTGACACTCAGTTTCTGAGTGGCAGCTGTGAATTTGACAATTATCTTGCCCATTTTGGAAAACCGTAAGCATCAGCAACTGTTGGTACACTCAGGAAAATGGTATTGCCTGGTTTATCTGTCTCCCTTTTTAAAGATTATCACCACCTCTGCTGTGTCTGAAAGTTGTTCTAAATGAAAACTTCAGTTTTTCTAAAATTTGTATCTTGCTTGAAAACACTTGCTTTTCACTCACTAGTATTTCCCCCCTGCCCACTTCTCTATGGTTTTCCATGTTCAGCATTGTCATGAATACAGAATACAACTGAACATGTTACAAGGAGTGATTTGAGTAACCTTCACATAGATTATAAAATCTGAATGATTGCTACAACCACACCCATAAAACAATGAACTTTTATGAAAGACAGATTAAATAGAAGCAAAATGGGCAACTCACAAGGACAGAGTGAATGTGGAGAGACCTTTTCATTTCAAGGTATGTCGGCTGGGTTATAATTGGCTCTAATTAGCACACCGTATTCAGCTGTAAAAATTCTTTACCTTGAAGCTCAGTGACACTTAAAGATGGGGAATTTCTTCCTAACTTTGAAAACATCAAAGAAAGTGCTTCCAATCTAGCTTTTACAACTACAAGTTCAATTATCAGTGCAGGAAAGGTGCAAATACATCAACAGGCATAAAAGAACATTGATCTCTGGCTGGAAGAGCTCTTTAAGAGTTAATTGGTCAAACCAGATTTCATTGTCTATAATTAAAAATATATCTATATATATATCAACGCTAAATGCCACTTACGTTTTCAGCAATATGTAAGAAAAGGGATGGACTTAAAATAAATAAATGTGATCAGAATCGGCTTAAAGATTTCTTGGTTACCCATCCAGTTGTGCAATGATCCTGCTCTCTTTAAATTTTACTTTGGAAAACTGGATTGTGGAAGGTCAGCTGTGATCACATGCAGTTTATAGTGCATTAATTTTTTTATTTTTATGTGTTCATAAAATGTTTTCATCTTTTACAAGGATCTAATTGATATATCTGTGCAGTAGGACCATATGAAATTTTGAAGTAACCATGCCTGTGCCAGTTGGTTGCTTCTCAAGATTATGGGAAAAATGTTGGTTGAATGTGTAATCACAACTGCTTCATCATTTTTAGTATCAACACTCATTTTCAGTTGCCTATGTTTTTTCCAAGTTGTACCGTACGACTTTAACAAGAAACACTTCTGAAAATAAGATTGGCAATACTACAGACAGAACAGCTCAGTTTAGAGCAAATTATAGAAACATTTTAGTTCCATATTGGTGTTAAAACACACTTAAAAACATGATGGTAGCTTAATGGGCTGAATAAAGTGATTTTGTCCTAATACAAGGGAGCTCTTTACAAACAAACTTTTCTAAGTAGTTAATTTCCATGGATTGACAATGTAATAAGGATATGGGTCATGGTTTTAGCAGAAGATGGATGCAGGGGCTAGTTCGTTCTTTGATCTGTGCTGTTGCCCAAGGGAAAAGTGCAGTGGTTGAAGAGTCAGCCAACACACCATTTTAGTTATAGTTCCATCTTTCTCATCTACTTGGCGTTATTTTTTTTTTTTGGCATAATTTATTTTCTCTGCATAGCCTGGCTTCCCTATTAAAGCAAACTGGTGCAGTCATTTGCCCGTATATCTAATGCTTGTTTTGCTAAGCGTGTAGGTAAAAAGCAATGAAATTCCTCACAGAAGAAGCAAGAGGATTTTGAGAGGAAGGTATCTGCTGAGAATTCACTGAGGTGGTGTTTCACTTACGGTGTGAAAAATGACACTGTGTCACTTTTTTCTGTTACCTGCAACTTCCTATTTTCTTTTCCTTGTGTTTTATACTGTAAGATTAGATGGAGTTCCTTGGCTTAGATCTGGGGCCAGCCAGGTCATGCCCACTGTCTTGGGAAGGTAGGAGTAGTGTGAAACTGGGGATAAAATAGGAGCATGCATAACGTGCAGCACAGAGTTAGGAAGGCGCCTAATGGTGGGCACAGTTGCCTGAGTTGTCTACTCATGCAGCCTTCTTTCATCTCTTCAGTCCGGATTCTGAACTGATTCATGTGAAAAGCTAAACGTGCTAGAAAACTTATGTCTAGTGATGGACTGTGGGCAAACTGCAAGAGGTATTTTTTCATACTTATATACTGAGGATGAGAACAGCATATCAAATGCCTCTGAATAACTTAAGTTTTTATCTAGATATGGGAAGAAGTTTCTCTATGTAGCTGTTGATACTAAAGTTATCTCTGCCTTTAGCTGTATTGTGCCACTCTAAGATGATTGGGAGGTGGCGCAACTTTAACTGCGTTGGGTATGGAAATCTATTCTCTTCAAATGACAAGACAAGTTTTAATCTTTTAACCTTACTGTTATCTCTAGCAAATTTATTAGGGTTATAGTACTTACACTTAGCTGTGCTGCCCATACTGACTGGCTTGAATATGCTGCTTCTCGTAGAACTAGGGATGAGGACTGATTTTTTTTTTTCATCCCTTCATATATAGCATGAAACCGGTGAATCAAAGGTTAACAGTGTATGTTAATTGAATCATGATGACAGCTGCTGAACTGGAAGAGGTTTTCCTCAGAGCTCTGAGGCTTACTTTTGGTGTGTCTTCAGAAAGGATGCACAACACTATGTATGAAAACCTTTGAGGTTTCAAGCTAAAGCACTCAAAAGTGCGTGTACGTCAAGGTCTGGGGTTTTTCTGTGTATGTGTGCAGAATGACCGCTACAATGACATAATCACTGTTTGTTTTGCGTGATTGCTGTATGATTCAATATGCAGAATGGACAACAAATGAAGTATGGATTTTGAGAAGCTCTCTTTTTACAGTTAGGCTAGCACCTACAGAAGCTGGGTGGCATGTTTTCCTGACAGATTTGGACAGGATGTCAGAGGGCACTTGACAAAGAAAAGGATGTGTAAATTAGCACTACCTAAAAGATTCTATAAGAAAGCCTAAGTTTGGTATCACATTGTAGAATCAGTTACTTAAAAACAATAATGTTTATCTAGTATGTATAAAAATTGCTAAATTGCTAGTTAACGGCAGATTTTGCACTTAAAATATGGGACGAGTTTCAGCTGAAGGAAACCATAAGGAATATGGTTTAATATGTTTTGGAATAGATTAGATCCACAGAGTTAAAATGGCTTTCTAGTGCAAATTCTGATTGGTTTTAATGTTAGGTTGTGTGTTTTTCATTTTCTGTTTTACAGTGTTATGTGGGAACCAATGGGAGACGGTAAAAAGATTATTTCGCTGGCTGATAATAACATATTATTGTGGGACTTGCAGGAAAGTTCAGCAAAAGCTGTGGTAAGAATTTTTTTTTTTTAATAAAACATCGTATACTTGAATATAGTACAAACGGCAACATTCAGTAGCCTAGAATTTGCTAATCTTTTAATTACTCCTTCAGAAATATCTTGCCTTTAACGTGCTTGGGGGAAATGAATACTCAGTTGTCTGGTATAGAAGTGTTTAAGAGTAGTATTTTTGTGTCTGTTGCTAGTAGTTAAATATCTTCCTTTTTCTAGAGTTTCCCTTACTTTCCTGCTGGTTTTACAGCGAATAATATCTAAAATAAAGTAATACTAATTTGATAAATGTGTATGCGGGAAAAATTGGTGATTGGGAAAGCCAAAGGTTATTGAATTCAGATAATAGTGTGTTAACTCATGTTGGTTAATACCATGCAGCCCTCTATCTAATTTACAACCCTTGTATGTATAAGCATAATGTAAATTTATCTATTTGCTATGTGCTGCTTTGAGTTTTCATTATTATTTTAACTTAGTACTATACTGTCTGTTCAGATTATTTTGCTCATGGCTGAAAACTTCTTATTCAGGAACATATATAAAAGGGTGTCATTGGCATAGATTTCTGTCTGTCTATGCCACCTCTTATGGATAAACAAAAAAGTTTACTGTTTTCTGTATGATGACATACATTCAGTTTTCCATATACAATCTATCTGTATAGAGTCATTTAGGTCAGTGTCTGTCCTTAAAAATGGAGACTGATTGTGTCAAGTCATTATTATTCAGTTGATCTGTTGTCACTTCCTGAATTAACTTCGCAGTTCAGGGTTAGTTTCTTTTCTTGGATGCTGGAGAATCAGTTTTTTTCAACCGGCAGTTGCTTAAAGAGCCAAGATGTTATGTCCATAAGCTCTTCCCTGTGGTTCCATCTGACTGTGTGCAAATATATGAAGTCTTGCATTGTTACTATTTTGCTAGATTTTGCATAGTATCAATGTAACGTAATACAGTGTAATTGTTTATGTTCATAATCAGGTCCTTTGGGTTCCTTCACTAGATGAGACAACTTCAGCTTTTTCTTCACCTGAAACATCAGTATGTGTGATGTTACCTTCTAAGGCTTCTTCAAAGTAGTGTTTGTTTTTATTGAATGGATGTTAGTTTCTGAAGACTAGCCTTCAGGAGGTTGTATGTAGCATTGTACCCACTGGATGTGCATTACTTCTACATTAGCCAGTATTTCTTTTCTAATGCCTGCATAACACACAGACTTTTTTGGAATACTTTCTTTAAACCTGTTGAAAAAATACTTTTGGGGATGGTGCTGCTGCTTTCATACTAGAACTCCTCATGTCTCTAAGTGCTGGGACTGCTAGACTTCTTTTCCCTTTCTCCTCCATTCTCTCTTTGGGCAACTCTGTGTCCTCTCTTGATAAAGTTCTTTTGAATGTGAATTTCACAGTTTTTTCACTGTCTCAACCACTTTCTCATAACTGTCAAAGTTATTCCTAATCCTAATCTTTCTGAAATATGATTGCCTTTGGGATGCTGTCTAGTGTATTACCAGCCTCTCTGTGTGGTAGTCTTACAATTAATGCCAAATTCTGTCTCTCACCACCGACACCCATTTTATTTTGCTTGGGATTTATTTACTAGAAGTTTCTATTCTGTGTCTTCCTTTTACTATTCTTCTGAACTCCTCACTCTGTCACACAAATAGTTTTGAATGCAACTATGATTTCCATTTCTTTTTACCTTCCATGGCTAGAATTGGGATCTGCATGATTTTGGAGAGGACTAGACTCTTCACCTAACTGGAATTTCAGCATGATTTTGGAAATCAGTATTTCTGTCCTCAAAGCGATATTCAGCTTGCTGATCACTTCAGTATTTCACTTAGTGTTCCTTACATAGAATAAATTTTATTCGGTTACCTTTAAAATATGCCTGTATTGCATCAAATACTGGTGGCAAAGTAAGAGATAAAGGAATTAGGGGGATTTAACCTCTGACACTTGTTACATGCTTATATTTGATAAAAGGAAAGAAGAAAAAAACAAAAGTGAAATTCTGCATCAAAAAACCTGCTTCATCTAATGAAGCTAAGATGATGACAGTCGATATATTAACCCTTGACTGACATCTTCAGATAGGAGCATTTTGAAATGTTTGTTAAAAATTCTAGTTTGCACAAGTTTGGAGTGTCACTTGGATTTTGCAGTCAGGCTCTCAGGAGACCTGATAAAGAATTTGATTGATTCTCTCTATTTTTGTCTAAAATAAGCTACCATCTCATGTGAGTGCCCTCTAAATTAGAATTGCTTGTGATTTAAAATTTTACTTGGAAATAACTGTTTACTTTTATCAGTCTTCTGCTCTGGCAATTTTGAGTTAATCTTAGATGGTATTTGCTTCATCGCTGAGTCAGTGACTGCTTTGAAAGTGAGTTTAATAGTAAAAGTCCATGGAAACCTGAATCTCGGAAAACATATCTTCACGCGTCTAAACCTTTTGCTAGGTGAATCTCTTCTAAGATGAGTGGTATTGTTGCATTCCTGTCAAATTTTTATCTGCAACAAATGTCTCAAACATGTCTGTGGGTTCCGGAGTTAACCAGAGTCTTGCTGAACAGGCTGAGGAAAGCATGAACATCTCTTTAAAATGCCTGCTGTAGACTTCCTAGTAATTAAAATGATGACAACCTGAAGTCCGGTATCATAGGCTTTTTCAGGCCTAGAATCAACTGCTGTGTATTTCTGAAATATTTGAAGATTGCCTCCTTCCTTAAACATTAACTTTCTGTTAGAATCCATAGAAGGCTGTAAAGCAATAATGGTTACACTGTAGCAATTTTATATTTACAAAAACCTGTGTAGGACTGACAGTTACAGGGAGCAATGAGGAAAAATATAAATGCTTCATTACTGAGATGGTTTTCTGCTTAAAGAAAAAAAAAGGCAAAACAAAGACAAAGTTAACATTCTACCCCATCCTTTGTTGCTGTAGTATTTAGAATGTGAAGAGAAAACTGTGAAAAAAGGTTGTTTAGAAAACAGCATTGGTAGGGGTAAGTAATAAATGTATTTTCCATTTGGTTATCGCCATGTACAAGGAGTCTTTGTAGAGCAATAAGCTGTTGGTGAAATAGTGATTTCTTTCTGTGTATACCCAGTATAAGGGAGGGTTGTATGCAAAATATGTTGTAACCCTAAAAAGCACATGGTTTGTATTTTAATGCTTTTTGGTCAGAGTGTTAAAACACCTTTTTCTGGGATATTAATTAAAAGAGCTTTTTTGGCCTGGAAAACAGGCATAGAAAATCCTACAGAAAAAAATCAACCCTTACCAGTATTAAAAATGGGGTGTGTATTTTTATTTTTTTTTTTAAAAAAAAAGTTTTCGGAAGACAGACCATGGAAACTGTCCACAGCTGATTTGGAGGTTGTAGCTTGTTATAGAAGGCATCAGTTAGTACTATATAGAAAATTCTTGCCAGGAAGTTCACATTTGCTTAATATGCAGATACACATAAGAAACACTGTGTTTATTGTTCACTAGGTTAAAAGGTTATCCATTTTTGGCATGTCTTACCACCTAACATGTTGTTTGGTTCTGATAGATGGGTGACAAAGCAGTAAGAAGCTAGTAAACTTGTATGTTCTGTAGGGACTGTTGTGGGGAGGAAGTCTTTACAAAATGTTCCCGTTGTTATAGACTTACAAGTGAAATAACTGTGTACCTGTGTGTGTGTATACGTTAACTGAATAAATCAATAACATAGGATTAGGATAATAAAAATGTCAGTGTGTTTCTTTTTTTTTTTTTTTTTTTTTTTCCTTTTTCTCAAAAACATGATGGTGTTCAAATTGAATGAGAACATCATCATTAACTAGAAGTAGGATCTGGACCACTGGATCTGTATCAGGTAATAGAACTAAGAAGGTATTCATTACACTGGTGCAACACTGATCTTCCTGTTTTAAGAACGCCTTTCAATTGCTTCCTTTTTGGATAGATATGCTTTGTAGGCAATATTACTTTTAATGGCAAGAGGTAAACCCACTGCTACTCTTTATGAAATTTTCCATGTTTGTGAAAAAGTTAATCTAAAACTCAGGTGCAGTATTGGTGAAGAACTGAAAATATATGCATCTTTAAAATTTTGCATGGGCCAAAATTTCTGTTTGCCTGCTCTGATCCATAATTTCAAAGTTTTTTATTGCATGCATCTCCTCAATCTGCCAGGGAGTTACAAGTCACACTGTTTAATATGAATTAGCCTGAAGAATTTTAGGGTTCCAAATATTTTCAGAGGTTCTTTGTAAGAAAATTACGGGTGTATTCATCCTCTGAATCATCTGGTCAGCCCATCATAGGAGACATTTATTAACCAGAACTTACTACACAGTTCTGTGGGTTTGCTTTTTTCTCCTCTTTCAACATTTTCTGCAAACTTGTTTCTTCATTACGATATTTAATACAGGAATATTTGCCTGTATTTGCATTAAGACAATCTTTTCCTGTCCTTTTGAGCACTCCCTTTATTATTGTTTTGAGGACATTACCTTCTGGGGTGAAACTAATCTTATGCTCACTGCATCATTACCCTTTGCAATTAAATTAGCTATTCTTTGCCATTTATAATCATTAGCTGAACCAGAGAGAAGCCCAACAAATCCACAAGGTCTGAGTAGGTTCTGCTGAAAAGATGACAGTTAATATTTCTGTATACAGACTTCAGGTCAGATGTCACCAAATCGCTAGAACTCTTCCTTGGGTAAATGCAGTATGTTTGGAACAGCAGATGGGTGCAACAGAATGAAATGGAGATGTTAAAATGTAAGTATTTTTCTGTTTGCGCCTCTTTTCACAGAGAGGAGGAGTAGATGTGTGGGTTTAATCATTTTTATCCAAAAGATGAATTAGATTCCTTTTAGATTTCTAGTCCCTTCTGGATTCTTTTGTAGTGTTTAACGTATAGGGTGTTCTTAATTCAGAACAAAAGAAGATATCTGGCAGTGGCATTCCAGGTGAGATGGAAGATCCTGTGGGAAAGATTTCGGTCTATCTGGATAAAAGTAAGGTATTGGATATTAGGAACAAGCACGAGGTGCTTTCTTGGGAAGATGGCTGCTTTTCCTCAAGGCAGGAGTTACATTGTGGACTTCAGCAGAGAGCTTTGTAGAGTGCCCCGTAATTACTGCAAGTAGAATAAACATAGATTAATTAAAGCAGGGCAAACACTGTCTGAAGAAATAAAAGAGAAATTACTGGATCAGAAAGAGGATAGAAAGCCAGTTCTTAAAGAGTTTGTGTTGGGATTAGTTTTGTTTAATGGTCTCCTTAATGATAGCGTAGAAGTAGGAGTGAAATGATGAGAATTGTTGGTGACAGAAACTTGGAACTCATCATCAATATGTAGGAGTAACAATACAGAGGATGAACTTAATGTTTTATTTTCGTAGTATAAAGCAGAAAACTTTTGTTTAAGGAACATAAATATTTTCTTGCTGTGGTGTGGAAACTCAGCACTTAAAAATATGTAGATTCTGTTACATAGCTATTCTGAGAGTGACTCTGAGCTGCCACTATGATGTGGAAAAGGAAAATTATTGTAACAAGCGTTATGAAGGGACTACATGGTGTGGTTGTCTGCAATGGGAGGAACTGAACTCAAAGAATTTAAAATTCTCATCAATATTTCAGTTTCTGTCAATAACAAGCCAGAACAACACTCAGCCTTTCTTGATGTGAATCTCAAAATAGTCTTATACATGGATTGTTACTGTAGTTGTTACAAGGACATCTCCTTGAGGCTGTCTTGAGATCTTCACACAACCTCAAGCATGAACAGAATTGTGGCCTATTTCCAATTGATGAGGGTATGGTTAAAAAGCAAAAAAATAATGTGTGTGATTTTTCTCAGTGAGTTTAGTAATCACTACCATAAGCCAACTTCTTCAAGTTGATACTCATTAGAAATTCTAAATATTTATGGACTTAATTCTTTAAGATGTCTTTACTACCCTGTCTTTACTGAGGAGGGAGTCAAGATCAAATAAGCATGTGCAGCATAAGCCTATGAATATTTAATAAATGAAATAATGACTTAGAAGTCTAATCTGGAATGCACTTGAATATCGATCAGATTTTTAGTCTTATGACCTCTCAGGTTAGATGTGAGAGTTGTTTAGTGTTCCCTTTTTTTGTGTTTTGGGTTGGTTTTTTTTTTTTTTTTAATTTAGTCTGTTTAAAACACAGCTGCTGCTGCAGGGGTAAGAAAACTAGTTTAATTTAATAAACATTTCTTTTTTTAAAAAAAGGCGTTAGGAAATCAAAAGGCATGATGTCTTCTCGTTTACTTCTCAGGTAAAAGATGTCTGGGTTTTTATCTTCAAATAATTTCAAACTGTTTAAAAAACTCCAACAATTTATTTCATGTACTTCAAATCATTAATGGTCATTTTCATCAAGAAATCAAAACTGAGTAATTTGCTTGAATAATTCAAGGATATCAATCTATTGATAAATATTTAGTAGATGGCTGCAGTTCTTAAGCCTTTACAACAAAATTTGCATTTTTTTCTCTCCCTATATAATGATTGATAATCCCATTTTTTCAGATGAGAAAATTCTGAAACCAAGATACTCTTCTGTGTGCTAATATTGCACACTTTACCAAGTGGATTGATTTTAATTAACAGAAAAGAAAAACTCATATTTTAAATATTTTTATGCTAGCCTTTATTTTCTTATAAGAACATTGCTTGGGAGATGTTTTTTAATGGTTTGTGTCAAAGTCTGTCTGGGAAACAACTGACCTTCCAAATGCATGACAATTATTAATTCTAGTCATTCTCCTTTAGAATTAGTTCATACGTTAACAAAAAAAACCCCACCAAAAACAACAAAACACCAAACCCCAAGTTGTGTGTATGAAAAACTTATTTATTAGGTGAAGGTAGCATAGTGAGGGAACAGAACTATATGTTTCCAGTTACCATTTTATCCAGAAGTTTCTAGAACTTTAAAACTGGTCCTCTAGGGCTGTTTTTCAGTGTTGTGACCAAAGAAAGAAAGTACAGCCCCCTCATCCAGCCTCAGAAGTAAAGTTGATAAATTCTGCCATTTGTCTGCTTCATGCTGCTCAGTGCTCAGAATGGTTGTGCTGGTCCATACCTGAGTCCGTCCAGCCCTGGTATTGTGCTTGAAACTGTGGCCGTAGCAGGCACCAACGAACAGTTCAGTGGAGCAAATGTATTGGATAGTTTGCCCTTAATGTTCACTCAGTCTTCTACTCTTTTCAATCCAAGGGTTTTTCTGAGCTTGGTTGGGTTTGTCTACTTAGTATAACCCTCAATAGATCTTTCTTCCAAGTACTTTCCTATTTTGTTCTTGGACATAAGTAAGCTGTATGCATTCAAGTGTGTTTTTCTCAAGGAGTCCATTGAGTGGAGAACCACTTTCTTTTGTTTGCTCTTGAATCTAATTTCTGCAGGCTTCATTTGATGCCCCATAGCTCTTTTCTTAAAAGACAGCGACTGGTTCACTGTCTCCATCATGCTTGTGTTTTTTTCTAGATAATTTCTGTACCCTCTAGCCGTTAATATATGCTGTTTCTTGTTTTTTTAAGGATACTGTGATCTTTTTCCTCTTTCCGAATTAGTCCATATGAGGTCAAAATTTGAAGCAGAAAGAGGCATCTCAGTCCTTACTGAAGTTCTAGTAAAAATAAGTTGGAATAATTGACATTTTTATTTAAATACACAGAAATCAGTCCTTCAAAGCTAGGATAGACTTTTTCATGTTCAGATACTTTGCTTTTGTAAAACCCCTTCTTTCACTGAGGATAATGTATGTAGTTCTATTCCAGTTGTATTACATTGCTTAATATTTTTCAGAAAATCTTTATTACAAATTACAGCTTTCATGCAACTGTAGTATAATATCACACTGCTTTTTTATTATTGTTCTGATGTCATCAGCTTTAGGCTGATTCAGTTAAGCACTTATGAACAGTGTTACATCTATCCATATTCTGATAACAGTTTTACACTTCAAGATTACATTTTGTCGGGACTTTTTTTCTAAAGTCAATGTGTGATCCCTGAACGATAGCTAATTCTGTTGTCTAAAAGCAGACACTGGGTCTTATTCACTTCCTTTTTTGTTTTTCCTTACTGTAAGTCACATTTTGTGTTTATAAAATATTACTGTGAATTGTTTTCCTTCAGTATCCAGTGAGGCCCTCAGAGCTGCACATGTTCACCTTCTGGGCAGCACAAATCCAAATCCTCATGTGAGATTAATGTCTAAAATATGCCTTTGTCCTGTTTCCCTTTCCTTCTCTAGTCAACTTTTCTGCCTTTAATGAAGTGGAGAAAGAGTTCAAGATAAAAAGAAAACTTTCTTACCTATCCATGAATTTCGGTATGAATTAAAACTGAAGCTAGGGTTTTTTTGAACCTGTACTTAGGATTCTGAACTACCAGCTTTGTTTCCTTTAAGCTTATTTCTTGGATTACCAGGAAGAAGCCTTGCAGACTTCCTTCTGTTACATAGTGTTTCCTCCTTCTGTAAGAAAATTTCCCTTCCTTACCCCTTGCTGTCCTTTTAAGTCCATGCACTTCCTTTCAGGCTCACTGAAGACATGCAAAAGGATATTGAACAAAAAAATACTCAGTAACTTCTGGGATTTCATTTTATTAACAGAAGTGTACCATGAGTTGATTGGAAACTTGTCTGTATACGTAGCTGGATATCCATATGAGGAAAGATGTAATTTAATTCCTGCAGGTACTTAAAAATCACTTGGGAAGGCAAGCATGACTTGGCCAATCTAACATGTATGTATGTTTTCATGTGTGTTTTCATGTGTGTTATTAAGAAATAGTGCAGGATGCCTGTGCTGGCCTTGCCCCTAAACTTTTGGCTGAAAAGAAAAAAAATTCTGATCTTTTTATAATAGTTCAAATGAAGACTTAAAAAGAATAAAACATGGCTGGGGTGTTGGAGACAGTGTTGTTTACTGTTGACAAAGACCTTCTGCTCTGAGTCATATTTTGGATATGTGATACTTTCTGTCTCAATAAGAGATTTTGAAATGCCTGAAAAGAGATCCTCTTTTTGTTGGCATTACCTTACTGTCAGCGTTAACATTTGCTGCCTTCCTCTCCCCCTCCAGTCTGAGCTGTGTATGGCCAAGACCTTTTACTAGAGAGTTTAATTTTTGAAATGACCCGCTTAAGCTCTGCATATGCTTTTGTGTCTGGAGTCTCGTATGTGTCAAAAAATAAAAATTGCAGTTTATTTTATTATTGTGTTCAATATTTTTCTTTATATTAATAATCTGCAAGTTGTAGAAAGGCTTTTGAATGGTGTTTGTACTTGAGGAGGAATGCTAGAGGAGTAGGTTTGGCCACAGTGTTATATCACTCATTAACACATGAACAGTATGTGGCCTTGCATACAGGGGATGCAACATTCTTTTAAATATTATAATCAGAAAAAAATTGGAAAAAACACATCTTCAGTAGCATAGACTTCAGTGATAGAAGAGTTGTAATTTCTAGATTGTTAATTCTAAATAAATATTATATTCTTGGTGGAACTATAATAGCAAAAAGTTAGCGAAATATAGAAATCAACATTGGTACCATATGAAAATAGATTTAAGCAGTATTGTATTGAGTATGTTTTTCTAGTGATGTCAGTTAAAGTTTATGTAAGCAGTACATATGTTTTAGTCTTCTTCATCCATCAAAGTGTAATATTTCTGCTGTGAAATCTTGTATTTAATAGAATATTTATGGTATGCTAGGATTCAGGTAAAGTAGAAAAGTGATCCAATGAGACCCAGCACAGTAATCTGCTTCTGTGAAATACCTCTTAATGAAACATTTTGAAATGTGAACATTGTGTGAAAGATGACCAAACAAGTCTGCTGTCTGCCTGGTTGCTTGCAATTTGTATAAATTTTATGATCAAAATGTGATTTTTTTGCTTCCCCACCTCCTTTAGATATTAAACGGTCAGTTTGAGTAAGTCATTAGAAGTAACTTGCAGTGTCTACAGCTTCATTTTTCCAAACGTTCATGTGGAACTGGAGGATAATATCCTGTACCAACTTCAAAGAGAAAGTTGATTACTTTGTACCTTCTTTTCATTAAGTGTGGAGAGCTCTCTGCTCAAAGACATGCAAGCCTGATTTTGCAACTGAAATCTTTAATTCTCATGGATTGTAGATTTGTGATCTAGTACCTTTTGTTATTTTAATAGGCATGTATGTGATGACATGGGCACCTGGGCCTTGATTTTTTTATTTTTAAAAGCAGCTATACACTTGAATCCTGCTCCTACAGATAAAAGTGGCATTTTGACATGGAAAAGTGTTGTAAGACTGTTCATGAAACTAAATGCTTGTGTTTATTTGTCTGAGGCAGCTACAAATTTGTGCAGTGTGCCCATATTGTATATCCACTGTTTCAACAAATTACCTGAAACTGTTTTAGCTTATATAGTAGTACAGTACTTCTAGTATTTCTGAATGCATTACACTACAGAAGCCTTTTAAAAGATTACTTTGTGAGACACAAAACCAGTTCTAGCTTTTAATTTTTTCTGTTTGCTGTTTTAGAACTTTGGTAGTCTGTTACACTCGGAACAACAGGCTCTTTATGCAGTTTTGGTCTTCAGTGGAACTAATTTCATTTTAGTGTTACATTTAGAAACATTGCCAGCTTTGTTTCATTATTTTAGCTTTCTAGTTCTGTAGCCTTGGAAGGGAAAGGACAATTAAAATTTACTTCTGGAAGATGGAGTCCACACCACAATTGTACACAGATTGCAACAGCCAATGATACCATCATTCGAGGATGGGATACACGAAGCATGAGGTAATGAGAAATTGCAGTCTTGTTCTCTAAAACAGACAATCTCCTTTGGAGACAGAATTTCCACCACTGCCACCACCCGTTGCTCCTAACATTTTGTTGTTGCTGTTTTGGGTATTTTTTGTTACAGATTAGAAATATGGAAAAGCTATAACTTATAAAAGGAATGGTTGGGCAGGCATAGCTGCTATATTTATAATTTAGTAAAGGATTTTGTCTGGTTTTGTCCCCCCTCAGCTTTGATTCTGATTTGTATATTGATTTTTACTGAACTATGTACTACTCTCAAGATGATTTGTTCAACACATAGGCATTACCTGAACGAAGCTGTTCTGTAATTCAGCCTGAAAATGGTTTAACAGTCCTGACTATCCTATGAAATGTCTTCATAGCGTACTATCTAAAGGTAACTTTAATCGCTGAAGGTAGTTCACAGGTTAAGTTCACTCTTCACTTCTCTGATTTTAACAAATAGCCTACTGTACTATATTAAAGACTGTAGCATACTAGTTACGTGAAACTATTGAATTTGTCAAAATCATAACCAAATCAAAGCTTTGAATATACCTAATAATGTGTTTTCCCTCCTGCTCAGCTGTGATTTTGATAAGCAAAGGAGTGATGTTGTACACATCTGTTGCCATGACTACTAAAGCCTGTGCAAGCTTTTTTAAGATATGCTTTACCCCCTTAGCACACAGTAATTTATCACTAAACTGAGAAGACTGATGTCTTGTAATAACTTTTGTTGCCTTAAAGGGGGATGACTTTAAATTTAGTTCTGTGGTTCCTGCCAGCTCAGGGATGTAGCAATAAATCCCTTTGTTTGCCAGCCTTGTGTGTTTTTGCCAGAAAGGTTTATTTAATGTAAGAAACAAAAGCTAAAAATAGAAATATAATAATTAAGTCGCTTTCTGTACACTTGTCATCAGGTTTGAAAGCCCTGTTTTTTGCCTTGTAAAAGGATACATAAGAATCTTACTTCACATATATACATGTGTGTACTGTCATTTATGAAGACTTTTAAATGAACTGTACAAGAGAGGAAAGAAAGGTCAAAGGATAAAGTTTTTTTAAAAGTTGCTTTTTTGTGATGTTTTTGTAATCATCCATGTAACATGCAGACCTTAATGTTAAAGCCTATGTTTCTAAGTAGAAAATGTTAAATATTGTGAAGTCTGCTTCATGCTCTGTTTCATTAGAAGAAGCATCTCTGTCTCGCATTAAATAAATACTGAGTAAATTTTATGAAAGATAGGTAGCCCAGATATCAACAAGATCCTCGATGAAAGGATAGCTTGGTTAACAGAAGCAAACCATACAAATCTAATTACTTTAAGTGAAGCTCAGGTTTAGATAGTCCTTGAACCAATTTATGAGTACTAGGCTATGCCAAAGAGCTGTTTGCAGTGTACTTGAAAAATACAAGAATAAGTCTCATCTGCAATTAGACTGTAATATGTATAGAATGATGTGAATATTTGATAATGACTAGTTAGACTAGAACTTGGAGTTTAAAGTCAGGGCAGTATAAACTGTGGCAGTGTAAGAAGCAGAAAATGAGAGGGGAAAAGAAAAATCAAGCACAGAAAACTGCTATCTTTGGAAAGAATAAGAGAGGACAGATATTAAAGAAATAGTTAGAATAGCTATTTCCACAGAGTGTGATTATGGTAGCTGTAAGATAGAGGAAGTAAATTATTTTGGACATAACAAACAAAGGAGAGGAGGGAAAGAACAGGTTGGTGGGAAGAATCCTAGACTAGACTAGGAAGCAGTCGTAATCGGAGAAGAGCTTGTGAAGCAGAAGAGACAGACCCTAGGCTGAATGGATGGAGAATTGTATCAGGAATATTGAAAATCCAAGAATAAATTCTACAAAATATGGAAGATGATGATGATGAGAAAATGGATCCCTTAGCTGGAGAAGATGTTCATGTGTTCTGGCCTTAATCTCACGATGTAAGTGGAAGATTTAATGTAGATATTATTGCTGTAGGTAGGATGATAGAGTGAAAGAAAAGAATATTCATACTTGGGAAGGAAAGAGATAAAGTGGTCAGAATAATAAAGTTGGGATAAAGGCTTTCATGGTAAGAACTGCTGAATACACAGTGGACAGTGGTATTTCTTTTTAAGCCCTTACACACATCTCCGTGAACAATGCAAGAAATGCAGGAAAGAAGTGGAAGGTGCAATAGAGGAAGAAGGAAGTGTTTTATTGCTGCAAGCATGCTTGAGATTTAAAAATTTTCCCATAAAGATATTTCAAAAAATTAAGAAGAAATGTTGAATTCTGCTGCCAGAATACCTGGTAGAAAGGCATACCTGAGTGAATATCCTTAACCTCTCAAATTCTGAGAAGAGTGTTGACATTGGATATCAAAGTAATATTCTCTATCCAGAATGATTGCCATAGCTGTCAGAATAGGGCTTAGTATAGGCCTGGAATAGGCTGAATCTCTGTTTATGGAGCTACTTTGCTTTGTATTAGTAGTTAGGTGTTAACATCAAGAGCCTTCTCTATCTGGTCTTGACAGGAGACTATATGTACAGTGCAAGAAATACAAAGTTTTGGTCAGCTTACGTTTTCTGAAGAGAAACATTTTTCATTTAAAAAAGAAAAAAGCTCACAAAGTGTTGACAATTTCTAGTGAAGGCTGTAGGATACTGTCAAATCTAAGCAGAACTTTGGTAGGTGGTGGCTCTAAGAAGACTAGTGATGTAATAGTGGAAACAAAGCAAACCCCAGCCAAGTTTATGAGGTGCGGTAGGGAGACAAACTGATGGAACATGATGTTTTGAATAAGGATGCTAGGTACCTGTTAGCAGTACTACAAATGTTTTCTGAAGTGGTCAGATGGATGACTATGTGCTGAGTAGTTTAAGGGTCACAGGTAAATTAGAGATAAAAGCCAGAGCTCAGAAGGCAGGTTCAAAATAGAGCAATAGTAAAAAGCTGTTGTTCGTATCTGTTGCATCCCTTGCATCTCAGCTTTTCATATAGGGAGAACTAGATGTCATAAATACAGAATTGTTATAACTACTTTGAGGTGAAGACGCTCTTACCTGAAAATATTGTGATATAGTAGCAGACATTTCGTAACAGTTGTTAGAGAGCTGTGCTAGAATCGTCTGGAACTACTGTTTCCTTTTAGCTCCAGATGAACCTAAAGCAAACAAGGAAAGAGCAAAGCTTCAAAGCAAGCTGAGAAATCTATATAAGTCACTGTTGTTAACAGCTGGGATTTCCCTAAACTATGCACTAGCAATGGGAACTCTAGGTCTGTGGGTGGTAAGGGGATTATGCAAGTTTCCAGGGAAACGGATTCCTGTCAGTGGAGTGCAGTTAGCTTTTTATAGACCATTTAATTTTTTTAATGTGTTTTACAGACAGATCTATTGCATAGAAAATGCACACGGACAGCTGGTACGAGACCTAGACTTTAATCCCAATAAACAGTACTACCTGGCTAGCTGTGGAGATGACTGCAAGGTGAAATTCTGGGACACAAGAAATGTCACTGAACCAGTGAAGACACTAGAGGAGCATTCCCACTGGTAGAACAAATTATCTGCATGCTGTTTTGTGGGTGGATGGCTTATGTAATTTATTCAGCTAATTATTTTACTGTTTAGGAACAATGCAAGCTAACTATGTGCTATTGTGAATAATCATTTTTCTGCACAGAGGAAAGGTTTCAACATTTCAGTGTTCCTTTTGTGATTGTAAATTAAGAAGGGTTTAGACAATGTTAGTCTAATTTACAAGAAACTGCCGTTAACGTTACTGGAAGTAGGGTACACCTTTTAGAAGGACAGCACCGAACTTGGCTTGTGGGGGCCAGCTGGGACACAGGTGTGCCTTCCCAGATTGATCCTGATCTCCTGCACCTGATGTGCAGAAAAGCACCTGCCTGCTATCCTTCTGTTGTCAAATAGTTGAAATGCTCAGTAATTTCAGCCCTGCTTTTTTCATGCTCTTCACAGCCCTTAAGCCAGAATATGCAAGTGAGTAATTTTATTCTTTGAGATAATATTTAGAGCCTCTATCTACTGCTCTGGCCTGTGGCTGGAGCAAGGAGGCAGTCTTGTCTGACATTTGCAGACCTCAGTGGTTAAGAAAAGACGAGCAGTTCATAGTTTTGAAAATGTGGGTTGGAGTAATTCTTGCAAAATAAATCTGGACCCTGAAGCTACATTGAGGGGAATGAAGATGTGAATTAACAGAAGCAGCATTCTTTTTTTTTTTTCCCCAGAAGATTAAAAGAAAAAGAATAAAACAAGAGCCATAACGTATTTGGTATTAACTTGATATATTTCTCTTTAATTTTTATGTAATCCTACTTTTGTTTTAGGGTCTTTTTTAAACTTTATGTTGTGAGATTTGTGTTTAACAGGTTATTTCTAATCTGTATCTTGTTTAGGGGGAATTATTATATTTTGAACTTAAATGTTTCTGACTTACTAAACAATGAATTGGCACATACCCTCAAGGAATGATACCGCTGAATGGTGCTTTTTTCCTTGGATTTTTTTTTCAAAACTTATTTGTTGATTTTTTAAGATGCCTCATAGAAAACAGGTGATGTGGAAGCTAAAAAGCCAAATGAAGTTGGCAAAAAACAGTCTTTGGAATGCGACACGTCACTTTTCTGTATACTTACAACATTTAAGTCAAAGATCAAATTTTAAAAACAATCATTTAACACTGGTGCAGTACCTGCCAAGAATAGCTTCTCGTTCTTTCTGATTTAATTTTTTAGGGTCTGGAATGTCAGATACAATCATTCTCATGATCAGCTGATCCTTACAGGAAGCAGTGATAGCAGAGTTATCTTGTCTAATATGGTATCAATTTCTTCTGAACCATTTGGGCATATGGTAGATGACGATGAACTAAGTGACCAAGAGGACCAGCATCAAGAAGAGAAGTATGAAGTTTCCTGAGTTTTATGCAGATGCTTATAATTTGTCTTTTCGTTGTAATGGTTAACGTGCTGTTTTTTTGCTGACTAGGATTTTTGTATACAGGCCTTTCAGGTAAGTAGTTTTAATTCCTACTTCATTCTTCTTTACTCAGTCACGGGTGGAATATGCTCTTTAAATCTGATTGGCACAGCCAGTGTATGTTCACTGGTAGGAAGGGGTTGGTGATCCTAAAGTCCACTGGATCAGTGAAAAGATGCACTTTAAGGGACCACTGGATCAAGTCAAGCACATACAATAATCTGTGTTAAGTGAGAGTTGAAAATCTGCTTTTTGCATTTTCTGTGTATGTGTCAGAACCTTCAGGAGATATTATCTCCTAAGGTGAGCTTCTGCACAGGCACAATAAAGGAAGTATAAACACACTGATTTTTGTAAATTTTACTCTTAATGTTGCTGACTGCTCTAGAAACCAATAACTCATCAGACCTCTACTTCAAGCAGAACAGAGGTTCGGTTTGACATTTTTAGAGAATAATGCATATTACTGCAAGCATTTGTAAACACCATCCACTTGAATGTGTGAGGAATCATGTATTTTGCAGGTGAATTTTGGAGGGATGAGGTTTTTAGTAAAGAGTTAACTGAAATGCCAAAATAGTAATTTTTGATCCTCCATTATTGTCTGCTTTCAACTTTTTCATTGTGCAGTATATGATGCTTGTTTTCGCCTCTGTACTTCTTTATGAATATATGTAGGTATCTAGCGTGGACTGAAGATTTCCAGTTTTGCGAGTAGCTTAGATGGTGATCTTCAGCAACTTCTTGCTTTACAAAGTGAAGATAGTGAGATTGAAACTCATGTAAAATATTTCTGAGACCAACAGGTTTCAGTCTATATTTTTCTAGTCTTTGCAACTACGAAAATCCATATTCTACATGTTTGCACTGAGCAATTGTTTGGTTACTTCTGTTAATTTAATATGCAAAGCTGTTTGCAGTGAAATTGGCAGATGATTACCTCCTGAACTATCTTTTTAAATGAAGACTAGTCAGATCTCCCAGTTAGTCAGCTGTGTTTGCTAGATATTTCAGTTAAAATTCTGAATAAAGTTTAGGTTATTTTTCTATTTGCATTTTGAAGGTGGCTCTTCCACCTTTATTTCGTTAATAAAGTTGTAGTTTTGCTGCAAATAGTTTTGACATTTTGGCTTTATATAACAAACTTGAAAACCATGTTTTTAAATATTCAATAAGGAATCTATTCCATATATAGAAATGTTAATTTTAAAATTACAAGATGTCTTTAGAAGCAATAGGTAATGTAAGTGCCTGGAAAATCAAGGTGCATCAAATTAATTACCTAGAAAGTTGCTCACATCAACAGTACATAATTACTTTCTAGAACGTATCTGGACTACAGCATATTACGTATGATGTGTCTTTTAATTCCTTTACCTTTGGCTGAGGATTTCAATCTGTTCTGTTCTGGATGGAAGATAAATAGCATTAATGGACCTAGGAGACTATTTTTTATATATATATGGTGGGAATGTAGTAATATAAATAACATCAAAAGTAAATAGTGTTCTTGCAGATGTTGTATAGTATGTTATCTGGATTTCTGTTGATTGTAGACTGTTCACGTTGCCTCATTAAAACACAAATGATTGTAGAATAGGAATTTTTGAAACCAAGAATATGTAAAGTAACACAACAAATATAGCACGTCTTTCCCTTTGGCTATGGGATGAATGTAAACCACATCATGAATGACTTGTATAGTAATGATGTAGAGCCCTTACCTGTTCCCAGAGGCTACGAGAGTATCAGTACTGCACTTGCCTTTTAAATGCATATTTTTCAGCTACTAAACAGTTTTCTATAAAACCTGGGAAAGCACATTAGCTTTTATAACATTTGCTTGGTACTGTGAAAGTCTTGTTTTGGTCTGGTTTTTTTTTCACCCACCTTGTTATGAATCAAGCTGGAAGGATGTTTGCAAGGTGCTCACCAGCCTTGAACTGTTGCCAGATGAATGTCTGTTTAGTTCTGAGTGCACTAATGAAGCAGGGCATAACAGCTGTTGGGAATACCTCTTGCCAGTCAACCAGTAGTGCCAAATATTTAGGCTTTAGTGCCTGTTTCCCTCCTCAAGACCTCTTTGAAGAGTTTGTTGCACTGTCCCATGGGTACTGTCTCTTCTGTAAAAACACAGGGTTTTATTGTACGGTTTGGTGGGGTGTGGCAGGGTGTGTATGTGTTTTTATTTTTTTGCTTGGGTATGTTCTAGACTTTCAAGA
Source organism: Falco peregrinus (assembly GCF_023634155.1). Classification (NCBI taxonomy): domain Eukaryota; kingdom Metazoa; phylum Chordata; class Aves; order Falconiformes; family Falconidae; genus Falco; species Falco peregrinus. Next base: position 66,472,608 of record NC_073727.1, read on the forward strand.
AAGTGTTGTATTCTTATGGGCTTCATTTTTATCCTTTTCTGGAGTACGTCTGGTTTGCTTTTAAATAGCACAAAAATCTTGAAAAAGATGTCTTTTTTGGGTGTATCTTGACATATACCAGGAAGAACAGGTGTCTGTACAACTAGTATCTCCAGCCAGTCACCTTCAGACCGAGTGACCAAATCTCTCTCAAAAGAATGTTGGAAGTATCAAGTGGAAAGAAGTAGAAAGGCTCTTTTTGTCACGGGCTACATATTTTTCATGTTCTGAATAAAATAACTTGTAAAAATACTCCTTGGATTAAATATAACTGGTACTCTTCATTTTTATATCTTCAAAGCTGTTGGGTTTTTTTCTACTTAGAAAAGATGCCCATATTTTAAAAAAATTGACTTGTAATACTGAGATATTTAAGACTTGTGTTAATTGTTTATATTTTGGAGCAAGCTTTCTAATTTGTATTGTATTTCTTGGCTGGAGACAAAAGCAAGTAATGTGTTAGTTTAACCCTTCATGGTTCAACCATGTAGAACTGTGCATGAGTCTACTCACTCATTTATTCTTGCCAGATTTTCTCTAGTAACTGTGTACTTTTTAAGGTTCACACTGAAAAATATTGGGAGATAACTTTTTTTTTAATGAAAAGAGTACATGTTCACTGAGTAATGAAAAGACAACAAACTAAAAGTTGATGTATTCTGTTCTTACTAAGGAATTATTCTTTGAGGTTTCTTCTTTTAGTGTTTGTCCATGTATGTGTTGGTGTCTTGGGACTTCAAATGCTCCCATCTTGGAGACTAGAAGATGCTTGCATAAGCAGTATAACTAGGAACATTGCATGAGGATCTGTCTCTCGCCGCAAGCAACCTTCAGTTCCTCTTAACTGCTGATTCACATCAGAGTAACTACTTTGTTGTCTCTTCCCTACTTTTTAACTGCTGCTGTTATTTCTCTCATCAATCATAAAAATGTAAGAGCAGCCTCCCTGTATCATATCAAAGGTCTCCCTAGCCTGTATCATGTCTCTGATAGTGGCCAAGAGGAAAGATTATAAAACCAGGAAAAGGAGATGATACTTCCCCTGGGTACGCTTCTAGCCCCTGAATGTTTACAGTTCAGGGACCTTTACTGCCTTCTGAATCATCTTTGGAGGCTTCTCATTCTTTCCTTTAGGATTTTCTTGTGCCATCAGCCGTGTTCTTGAGTTTATCTCTTCTCACTAACTGTGATTTCATTTGTTCCAAAACATGTTAGCTGTGCATGCACTGCCTTTGTGAAATACGTCTAGGAGAAATATGCCAACTGCATTTGTTTTCTTGCACTGAATGAGGAAAGGCTTCAGTGCTTTCTGTCTGCAAAGCCCAAAGCCTCTGTCGAAAGTGGGTAGTCTAAAAAGAGGATCGAGCTGCCTGCAGAGAGGAGATATAAGGATGTGGCCAGAGGAGAGCTATGGTGTATTCTGGTCAAGTTCCTAGTCTGGATAATCTAATGCACAATTCAAATATGAAAAAAAAAAAATCAGCTGAGAAACGAAATGCTGTACTCTTAGCTTAATTTCTAGCACCTTGATACAGATGTTGAAAAAAGTCTGCAAAACAAATGAAAGCAGAACAGATGAGTATTTGGGGTCCATTTATCTTTCATCAGCAAAACAAAGCTGGTGTGCCTGAAGAACATAGACAGTGCTATATTCATGTTTCTGATGGCTCACTTTGGAAAAAAATGTTGAAAACATGCGATCATTCCACATCTATGGATGCAACTGATTAAGGCAGGCTTCTCCTTGGCCTGCTTTCCCCGCCCCCCTTTAAAAGTCTTTGCACTCTGGTATTGTAAAGACTTCCTCCCTGCAACACTGAACTTGCCTTAATTCCAAAGCTCCTGAAGGTGTCTGTCGGTTCCCTTTTAGATACCTGCAGAGCACTGAGAACAGTCTTCCTGCAAAGGGGGGAGGTGACTCTCTTTATATCCTTTCTTCATTCTTTGGTCATCCAAAATTGTTACGTTAGTCTGTGAATCTATATTTGGTTGCATTAAACTAGTCTGACAGTCATTCTACTTTGCTATTTCTAACACTACTAGGTTCTTGCAGTTTGCTGTGACCATCTTTACTCACCAATCAGGATTCCTTTTCTTTAGTTAATGCAATGTATTTATTTGCCTTATAGATCTGCGTTTTAAACTCTGTAAGTCTGTTTGGTATGAGAAGACAATTAGTTATCTTAGGAGCACCAATAGCATGGTACACACTGCATGTACAGCTGTGTTTCTATTCTTCATGACTTCTATGGCCAGAACTTTGTTGTGACAAGGCTCAAATGATAATGGAGGACTTGCTTTTTAAGAGAAAAAGCCTCTTCTGTATCCATACCAATGAAAGAATTTAGGTGGTCAATAGCATTTTGAGCTTATACATCAGTCCTGAAAATGAAGCCATCCTTAAACTTTAGTTTTGCAGAATAAGCTACCAGCTCGCTTAGCTCTCTTTGGAATTTACAGGCTTAAGATGTCTGCTGTTTTCTCACTGGAAGAACTGATTACTAAGGTCAGTATTCTGTCTTCTCCCTTGTGCTACATCTTTTGACAATATGTTTGAAGCTTATTCTTATCTTCTTACTGTTGAAGTTGGTACCAGAAATTCACATTAGGAAATAGATTTTTTTAATGTTTTTCCTCAAGTCTTGTGTTTCCATCTTTTTACCATAGATGTTAGCCACGTGTCCTTTGATACAAACAGAACAGATCTAACACAACTACTTCTCACCATTTTGCATTTAAAGCTGAGATATAAAGAATTAGTCTCCCCAGTACAGAGTGTCTCATTCTCAATTGTGTGAAATTTTAAGTGAGATTTTAGGTGTAGGAACATCATCAGGAATCGGAATGGACCAGAAAGAAAATGGTGGGTGGTCTCTCTGTAGAAAGAGATTTCCTTCAAAATCCCATCTAAAGGAGGTGGTGGTTTTTGCTTTTTGTGATAGAAATGTGGTTTGGAGCCTTTTGAATAGTAAATCACATGGTTTCATGATAATGCATATGAACTGTGTGATCTGATGTAACACCGTTGTATATATCTCCATTACTTCAGGAGGGTGAATTGTCAGCATTGATATTTTAAAAAGTATTTGCCAAACATTCATGATAAAGCAGGCTTTCAGGGTGTTTTCACACAGCTGCCAGTAGTGTTAGTTTTGATACTTTGCTTGTGGTATTTGTCTTGGAGAAATCTAGAAAACATATGATTATGCTATGGAATCAACCAAGAGACTCAGTTAATTAAACAGCTTAAATAGTTTCTGTTTTGGGGAACAGTGGTACTCAGGACTTTGTTGGATGAGTAAGAAGCTGGACCAAATCTGGTGCAGCAGCACTTTCAAATTCCTAGACTGTTTTGCTGTAGAAACATACGGAGGTTTTGTACCATTTCTTTCTTTAACCCTTATCATATATACCCTCCTTTATTTTGCACATTAGGACAGCAATGAAACCTCTTATATTAAAATATGCATTTCCTGTTTTTGAAGATGGCATTTTCTTGTAGAAACAGTTTAGATGGCTGGGTTTTGAGTTTAAATAAAAAAACGCTTACAGTAGTACAAATGGACAATTATTACATATAAAAATTCTGTTCCAGTATAACCATCCTTGAATTCTCTTTTCCTTAAGAGAGTGAAAAAGTGTTGTCTAAGCTTAGTAAAAGCAAAACCTTAGAGTTGCTAAATTTTCTCCTGCAGTTAAAGGGAATGGGCATCCACAGGGCTTATTCTGGAATCCAGTTGTGTATTGGAATGAAGCTGGGTTAATTAGCATTGATAATGTACAACTGTGGGTTGGCTTCTGGGGTGGTGGGTTGGCTGGCATAGATAAGGTGCAGTTGTGGCTGGTTCTGGTAAGTGGTTGAGAGCCAATGAAGAGAGATCAGCCAAGGAAGAAACAAGAGAAGAGAGAACACATGCCCTGGATGAGGTGAGAGTAGGAGAAGGCAGCAGAGGGACTGGCATGAAGAGTGTGGGGGTATGAGATGGTAAAAGACTTTGTTGCAACTTGGTATTTTGGAGAGGGCTGTGACACAGTTGCATGCTTTTCAGGATTTGCTTTTGGATGCTTCAGTACATGTTTTTGCTCTATTTAATCACATCTATTTCATAGCAATCTTTAGATTAAAGGGGATTTAATTTTTACAGTGATAAGGAATTAATGATTTTTGGTGACTCTGAAATATGTATTTTATTGATAGTGTTGGACTTGGCAGTGTTGGGTTAATGGGTGGACTCCATGATCTTAAAGGTCTTTTTCCAACCAAAATGAGTCTATGATTCTATGACAAAACAGAATCGCAAGTACTACAAACTTAAGTGGTTCTTAGCATGAGAAGTAATTGGAAATAACAGCTCTCTACATGAAAACAATTATCCATGGCTTAACAGGCTTCTCTCTCAAGTCTGTAACACAATTAACCTCAAAGTTATCTAGTAAAATGAAAGCTTTTCTCCTTTTGTAGGAGAGGCTGGTCGGGGTTGTGCTATGTGAATAAGACTACAAAGAGAAAGCAGTCCAGTTTCAGCTCTTTGTGGCACAGGTCTTAAATTTATGCAGAATGTAGGTAGAGATTACACATTTCTTACTGTAAGTTCTTGGTGATGTAACCGTTGGCCTTGTCAGTTGATGCAATGCAAGAACATATATATATGGAGAGAAAAAGGTATTAGTCTGGCCAGGAAAAGTTGTCAAAATAGTACAGGAAAATGAGAAACTACAAGAACTTCTTAAGGGATAGGGAGATTTAGGATAAGGAAGAAAATGGCTTACTAAGCTTGCCAGACGTGATTACCAAGTATGCTTATCAAATATAGTCTAGTCAGACTGCTCTGCCAAGGGCTGAATAGGCTGAGGGCCTATGTATGTGGTGCATTAAACTAGCTATAGCATAGCAGCTACGTTTTTACACTCATAACCTGCAAATTTTACATAAAAACAGAAATATCTGTGTTTTGGCAACAACATGAATGATACATATTAAAGTAGCATAGAAGATAGCTACTTCATATCAGTCTGCAGAGGTACTCTTCCTGTTTCTGAACTTCTCTAACTGGAAAGAAATTTAAGGTCCTGAACTCTCATTCCTCTTCAAAACCTGCCAAAGATCTGCTGATTATCCCAGTATCCAGTCCACTTGAAATGCTCTCCTTTTCTGTGCCTGGTGTTATGCATCTGACTTAAGAAGGCAAATAACCTGGGCATTGTCACCAGGAATTGCTAAACCATGAAATGGAAAGCTTCTGAGATAAGGACAAAGCACATGAAAGTATAGTGGTAGTCTTTTAATCATTGCTGCATTATGAATAAAATATTAGAAAAAAATATATTCATCAGTGCTATGACATGTTAGGCTCTGAAGTTGCCTACTGTATGTTAAGGATAAATAAAATTGTAGCAACTGGTAAAACCAAGGATAATGAAAATAGACAAAACCATCTTAAGATAAATACAAGTTTTTATGTGTTCAACTAGTACGTATTGTGACCAAAATAATTTTTTTATAGACTTTGTTTATATATATATATATATTTAAAATGGTTAAATAAATGTCATTGTCATAGCTGTTGTCTGGTAACTTCTTGCATTAACCAAATTCTATTTAATATTTGGGAGTTAGGAGAGTCTGAGCTGATTCTTTAATAAATAATGTGGAAAAGCTGTGGAAAATCTCATTGAGATTAAATAGTCTGTTGTGTGACTTGGATACTTAGAATCATTCAGCTTCTTAGATTGATATAGATTCAAAAATATTATCCTTTGCCTATTCTCGGGTTACAAAAAGAAAGCACACCAACAGCCAAAAATGCAGGCAAATCTGAGATGTTTTCTTGGAAATCTCTTCGCATGGGGTAAGGTGGTCGGTCTCCAAAAGATTCCTGTTATGAGGGGAAAACCCCACCACAAACAGTCTTCCTCTTTCTGTTTCTTTAAATATTTTAAGTATTTTGAACAGTCTTTCCTATACATGAAATAAATTCTTCTTTCTGTTCCACTAGCTGAATCCTTCTGGGCTCATTAACTATTACATAATTTAAAGGCTAATCTGTTTTCATTCATAGTGTTTGCAAAAGATGCTCACAGACAGGTTATTTTGGGTCTTCTGTATTGTTCCTGAGACACAGGTCATTCTGAGATAGTATAAAGAGCTAGATACTATACAAGATAATCAGGATGGAAAAGAACTAAGTGATCACTTCCATAAGGATTTGCTCAGGTTCTCAGTAACTGTCTATGCAATTCTTATATACAAGTAGTCTTATACATAATATTATCTTAAAAACACTGAAAATTGAACTCATGTAGCCTGAAGAACCACATGGAATAACATGCTTTCTTTTTCTGGGAAGGCACAGAATTACTTTCATACCCACGCAGAAATTCAGTGTAAGGACAATAATAAATAACAGTTAAAATTGTAGTTATAAATGGAAATGTCAAACAGAAGTTCATCTACAGGCTTCTTTACTGAAAAGTCATTCCCCTATGACTTCTGTAAATAAAATGAGATGATCTCTGTTATTTAAATGCGACACTGAAACCACCCTGAGCATACAGAAAATAGTATAATCCAGAAGCTTGTTTGTCCTTGTTTATCCAACCTTTGGTTAACTGAGATTCCTGGTTAACTGAAAAGTCGGTCGTGTCCCCTGACAGCCATGTGAACCGTGCATTACTCCCCTGCTTACCCGGAGAGACATCTGAAACCTTCAGAATAATGGAGTTGTGGGTAAGTGGGTGAGCACTGCGTGAAGCACATTGCTGTCTGGGGACATGACCAACTTTCACTTAACCAGGCACGTCAGTTAACAGGAAGTTAGAAAAACACATTGCAGGAGATGAAGTGTCTATGTATGTGTGTGTTTATTAGCTCTCTGCTGTTAGATGGTTTATATCAAAGTACATATTCAGGAGAACTGCAAAACAAGCCTACTCTTTGCAATTAACCAGGGGATGCTCATTGTTTGTGCTGTGACCTTTTTTTGTTAGTTGACCTTAAATGTAGTATAAGTAAATGATAAAAATCCTTGAAGCTATTCTGCACTCTCAGACTGCTTTTGGTTTATTAATTAAATTCAGTTGGAATTTAATTGCGATGCTAGATTTACAGCTGGTTAGGCTGGCTAGGTGGAGCGGAGATAGCCTGTGATTCAAGTACGATACCATGTACGCCTTGCAACTGTAGAGATGTGTGCTTTCAGAGAACCAGTGGTAAAGGGCAAAAATGGCCAGTAACAACACTTCATTTCTGTAGTAGCAGCATCCATTTAAATGATTGAGAGGCAATCACAACCCTCTTCGGCTTTGCTTTCTGTTAGGAGGGTTGCAGCGGTGATACAAGGCTGTTTCTGGGAGGCAGGGGGATGCTTCTGAAAGGCTGACTGATTCCTGTCAGACAGAGGTGATCCTCTGTGGGTAAAGGAGCTCTAAGGTCATCCTCTGAAAACTCACCTACCCTGTAGCTACAGAATAATGTGCTGTGCTGTTGCTCTGAGAGGAGTGACTGGCTCCGTAAGTGGAGGGAAGAAGGGCTGTTCTTAGCTAGCAGAACGCAATCAATGAATGAGTCTTGGATGGTTTGGACTTCAGAGAATTGCCTGTATCCGTTCTTACATATTTGCAATGCAAAAAAGAATCTGCCTGTCTCTCATGATCTAGGTAACCAGGAGCTTGGGTGCTGCAGTGGGAGGTGAGGTACACAATAATAGATGAGAATCCAATGTTGCTATATCTCTAGCAATGGGAGATAAAAAGGATTCAGACTGGTGCCTCCATCTCCCCTCCATTACCCTGGAGGGAACAAGTCCAGGATGGCAGCACAGGAGAGGCTCTGATGTGAAGGACTGCAACTTCTTAACTCTTTAATAAGATTATATATAAATTTTAAGAATTCAGTTCAAAACAAAGGGGGAAAGGAAGGGATAGAGCATGGTGAGAGAAAATATGTTGATAAACATATGTGTTTAAGTGCATTTAGATCATACGCTTTAGTTTAACTTGCTTTAAACAGAGAGAGAAAGGTACTTAGCGTAGGCTCCGAGAGACTTGGAAATGCGCTGGAGTTGAGAATAAGAGGTACTTTGTCCCTGCAAATGGGGTCTTTAACATTGACTTGACTCTGCTGTGTTATCTAAACCATAGGTACATGCAGACATCTGGTATAAAATATTTCCTTAGAGCCTACTACTGCATTCTAAAACTTTAAATGGGAGGCTGCGTATGTAGACGTTAGTGACACTTAATATTGCCTTTTAAAATCAACCGTGTTCACAGATCCTTACAATTTTCTTTTTTTTTCTCTTTTTTCAACTTTAGGATTAAAGAGCCCCTTCAGGACAGTGTAATAGCTACCTATGAAGAACATGAAGATAGCGTATATGCAGTTGAATGGTCCTCAGCAGACCCATGGCTATTTGCCTCTTTAAGTTATGATGGGAGACTTGTTATTAACAGGGTTCCCAGAGCTCTTAAATATCACATACTCTTATAATTTGTTTGGATTATGGTGGAGTTGTTATCTTGATGTATGCAGCTGGTAGGTATTGTTTAGGGGTTTGATTTTTTTCAGGATCTATTTTTATTAAGTATAAATGTTAAAATTTTGTTGAGAACATCTGTAGTAATATAGACAATTTAGATTTGTCTTTTGTATTTGCCTTGGAAACGTGTGATGCATTTTCTGAAGGCTGTGCTAGTCAGATGATTTCCTTTTTTTTTTTTTTTTTTTGAGGGGCTAATCACTGAACTATAAAGTTTTGGAAATATTGGGTACTTCCCATACTATTGCTTTATTACTTCAGTTTTATGCTAATACAGTGAATTACAGGGGTGTTATTGTGCTGATATAAAACTTGGACAAAGTAAGGTGCATGTAGCAGAAGTGATGTATTCATTTACAAGAATATTTTATCTATCAGATATAAGCAGCTGCCTGCTCTTAGATAGGGCCACTTTCTGCTGTTCTGGTCATTTTTCAATGTTTATAAATATAGCTGGGAATGGTCTTAAAAGGCTTTCTTAATTAAGTCTAATATTTTAAATACTTTTTCTCCCATTTTGCATATCCTAAGAAGAAATGTTAATTGTGAAGGTGAAGCCTTCAAAATACATTTTTCATTTAAGCCTTATGGTAGTATCAACCAAGTACCATCCTGTAATTTGCAAACTAAATGCAATTTTGAGGTATGTGTTGTTATTAGAAACAGTATTAGTCTTTACTGAAATCTCTTATATACTCATGTAATATCACATGTTTCTAGAACGTAGTTGTGCTGTAATATATTTTGAGGGACTCTGGAGCTATGCCATTGTTAATCTGCAAAATCTCTTCAATATTTGTAAGTAGTCTCTTTCTTATCCTTTTGGCTCTGTGCCATTCTGCAGTACGCTGACATGATGCAGCAGGCTTTCAACTAAGCACAAAATATCCTTTGCTGTATCCTATTCCTTCCAATATCTGACCTAGGTATTGGTGACTGTCTTGTTACAAATGCTGAGAAGAGGCAGATGCTGCCCTGCAGGAGAATGCACAGAAAACTTGCGATGTAGATGGAAGGCATGGTGAAACGTGCCTGTGTATACTGACACTCCCCTTCCTTTTGCATTAAGATGAAAATTCTGCTGCTTGTTCTTTGTGTACTCAGAGTAACTGCAGCCATAATTATTCCCTGTTGCCTTTTCATCACTATTAGATTTCCCTTAAACTTCAGAAGCTGGGTATGTGCAACAGTGTTGGTTGTGGTAGAATTGTGTGAGACCGCTCTGAAGAAATGGCAACAAACGGATGGAAAGATCAATACCAGCCTCTTCCCGCGATTCCTCCCGTTGCTATGGCAACTGTTGCTGTTAGTGTTGAGGGACAGCCTGCTGCTCACCTCTGTTTGTCCTTACCCACTCTTGGATCGAAACATGTCCAAATGTGATTTGTTGTGTATACACAGCTGCTTCTGTGAGATCAGGCTTTGAGAGCGTGACTGACTGCTATAGGCCAAAACATCCAGAAAAGATGAAATTTGAATTCTATTTCTGGCTTTCTTAACGAGCATGTTTGGAAGAATTCATAGGAGTGAAGTAATACAATTAAATCATCTGTACTATTGTTTGTTTTGCGATGCTGCCTGTCTGCTCCAGAATAAATGCTTCATTGGAAATTCTGATCATCTGATATTTTGCGTTAAGATTTTGAAGTTGTGCTATTTCAAATTGTCTCAATCTGTAATTAGGCGCAAGTTATTCACCTGTATAGTGTAAGAAAAATTATATTTCCAAATCAGTAGTGCTTCAGTTGTCTGAATATCAAAATCCTTGGTTGGGCTACAGCTTATATGTGGAGCTTTCAGTCTTCAGACACAAAACGTTGTTGGGTTCCTACCCCACTCCCAAACAAAAGCAAAAGCAAAACAAACAAACAAACAAAAAACCCCAGACAACCCTGCAGTATATCTTTAGTATGCAGAAGAGCACTTTAAAAAACTTTATTCATATTAGCAATAAAGGTCTAATGAAATGTTATTGTCTGTTAATGTATATGGCTTGCAGTGTGAAGGTGATGGGAAATTATGCAACTGTGTGGGATTTGATTTGGTTTTTAATGTGTAATAAATGCAGGACAGATTTCAGACTAATTTTTATGTGGCTGTATGTCCTTTAATATTGTAAGCTTGTAGAAGCTGGAAGGGTCTATAAGCAAATAATATCAAAAACCATTTTGTTTTAGTTCTGTTAAATCTCTGTATCACTCAATAGGGAAGAACAGAGAGGATGAACACTGGGAAGGAAGGCAATAGCAGGTCAAATCTGAATGAAACGCATTACAGCAGAATCCAGAGAGCAGGAAGGGCCAAGTTTTAATCATTTTCAGCTGTCTGTAAAGCAGGATCTGCGCTATATGTACAGCACTGGCAGCGATATGGAAATGACCTTCAGAAAGGGAAGGCTTTTAACAAGGTTTCATCCCAGGCTGTTAGAGAAAGCAGGCTGCTGTAGGATAAGAGGAAGGGTTCGAAGATGGCTAAATAACTGATTAAAAGATAGGAAATAGGAAGCAGGAATAAATCATCACATTTCATGGCAAAAAGAAATTACCAATGAGGTCTGCAAGGATCTGTGCCTAGGCCTGTGCTTCACAGTATACTCATGACCTTTTTGGAAAAAGGGCTGCATAGAAATACGGCAAAGTTTGCAGACACTGTTAAGAGTAGTAAGCTGACTGAAGAATTATGGAAGGGCCTTGTCACATGCTGTAGCTGGATTATAACATGGTAGATGAAATTCAGTGCAGGAACTGTGAAGTAATGGATATGGGAGAAAACAGTCATTTTATTTAACTACTGGGGACCTCCGGTGTATGTCTTACTACTTGGAAGTAAGATCTTAGGATTTTCATAGGTCTTTAAAAGAGGCAGCTTAACAGAGGTTAAGTTTTTAATTAAAATAATGGGAATTACTAGAAAGCAAATAGAGAAGAAAATAAAGCAATGTTAATCCATTAAATAATACATATTCATAAGTCTGTGGTGTATGTGTATCTTGAATACTGTGTGTAGTTCTGGTTTCTTCCATCTCAAACCTAGTGTAGTAAAACAGGGAAAGATTTTAGAGCAGGATGACAGGAATGATGAGTAGCATGCAACACCTGTATGAGGATAAATAGGCTGAAAGGCAGATGGTTGAGACGGAATGATAAAAGTCTGTAAAATCACAAGAGGTGGAGGGAGAGAAGGAATAGGGACTGACTGTTCACTGTTTTTCCTGATACAAGAACTAGATGTTATTAAATGGAATCTGCATGTGGTGGCTCAAAGTGAGGTGGTATCCACAGGTGTGAAGGTGAGCTATGGCACTCCTCTTTAACGATCCCTTCCCACAATAAAAAAAAAAAAAAAACAACAAACAAAGAACCAAAAAAATAATCTCATTAATGTTAAAGTTTATATGGCTTGGAACTAACTGAACCAGGAGTTGAAAGCTGGATCCATTAAAGGTTGCTAAATGTAAAGGCAGCATCTTCGGCTTAGAAAATCCTCTTGAATCATGAATTGCTGAACACTGCAAAGAATACTGGCAAAAAATCCCTGTGTGTTGGTCCAATCTTTACTTTACCTCCCTGGACATGTGCTATTTGCCAGTAAAGGTAGAAAATAGAAGCTAAAAATAATTTATTCTCTAAAGCTTTGTCTCTAGTGCTGAGACAGCAGGTTGCTCCTGCGTGTTTCTCTCTCCCAACTGATTACTTTGGTTGTAAGTTGTGTTTTAGGAGATTTCAGAAAACGCTCATGTCTCAGACAAATTTCTTACAGGATCCCAGTATTATTTCTGGAAACTCTTCTTGTAAAACACTCCTTGGCAGGAAGGAAGACTGTGGAGGCAAGCAGTACAGCAACGAGTCCATCACTGCTGTGGAAATTCAAATCATGGTCTAACTTCTCACAGCACTTGGGTTGTTTCACTGTCTCATAGAGAATGCTGTTTATGGAGACGCTTGTCAGCATTGGTAAGCAAGTAATTGTTGTATTTTCAAACAAATACCTCATAAATGTTGGGATTTTTTTTTTTCTTTGCAGACTGTGTTCAGGTAAGAAGCTTTAATAGGTTTTGGATTTGAAAGAGTTGAGTTATGGTATTCCTTGAAAATGTCAGATTGTCAATGTTGCAATTTAAAAATTTGTCTTATTCCATATTTGGTGCTGCAAATCTTTTCTTTATCACAATGTAATATGTGTGTCTGGTATGGAATTACAAAAATGCTTGAGATGTGGTATTTTGATTTCACAGAAAGTGAGTTATTGAAGGAGAAAGGGATTTATAATATTTTTAAAAAGATTTTGAGCACGATCTAGATGAAACTGACCGAAGTTCATAGAAGTCCTGGCCATTTAATGTGAAGCTTGAAGTAACAATCTGTTTCAGTTGAACCAGAAATAGTGCTAACATCAAATTAAAAAAGAAACCAAAGCAAAAACCAGCCAAAACAAAACAAAACACCACCACCCAAACAACAAAAAACCCCCACCACTGAACACCAAAAAGCAAAACCTCTCAGTACTGATCTGGACTTTGCCTGTGGTGTTAGTGCTAAAATTAGCCTGACCTGTACTGAGGCCCGTGCAGTTAATGAGCTGCTTGTCAACGTTAGAATTAATGAAGAACATGTATTAGATGGCATGAGTAGACTTGAAGCTTGCTCTAGACCAATTCTCTTTACATCGTACCTTTTCGTTTCATAAAGGTGAGTGGAAATAAGAAGCAATATGAGTGGAAAGATGATGATAAATTGGTGGAAATAAGAAGCCGTATGATCTGGATTATGCTCAACACTAAAATTAGTTGAAAACAATGCTTTGTAAAGAATTAAGCTGCTTGACCATTGTACTTCCCAACTGACAACAGAAAGCATTAGTTCTATATTTGCCTCATCATTTGGAATTCACAAATCTTACAACCTGCTACCTCTTGCAGTATTGGAGGCTGAAATTCTGCAGCTTAAAGATGGCCTTTAATAGTATCATCTCACTATAGTCTGACATGGTAAAACACCATGAGGTAGATACGCCTTTGACATAAATGAAGCAGTGAGAACTAGGTAACGATAATTGTTAAGTTCAGTGTTTGGATACAAGTTGATAGTGCTATAGAACTGTCATTTGGATTCACAGAGGATGTTGAGGGTTTTTTTGCTTTTTTCTAGGGGATATGGGGGAAGTGCTTAACACTCTGTTGTGGTAACCTGATTCTCAGGCTGCAGAAAGCCTGTGATTTCTGGAATAGCAAGTGAAATGACTGAGAGAAAAGTGCAAATCAGTTTTTAGAGAAGCCTGGCCCTCCCATAAAGGTAGCTGCTGGGTGTGAAGCTGTGGATACTCTCCAGAACAATTTTCACATTGCTCTTGCTTGTTCTACCTGCCACTTTGGGCAGTGAGGAGCTAGTGAAGTGAGAAGAAAATGACACACAGAGATTTGGAGAAAAAGACAAAGGAAGAGAAAAGGTAAAAGGAAGACTGACAAATACAGAGTGAAAAGTGAATTGAAAAAGACAAGATCAGGGAAAGATCAGTTTGGAAAACAGAAACAGGAAAGACAGAAGAAATTGGCAGTAAATGAAGAGAAAGATACAGGGGTAAGGAGTAAAAAAAGAAAAGGATATTTGTTTGCTTGTTTTGGCTATGATAGTGAAGGTCCTTAAAATTCTTCCGTGTTACTCTACCTGTGTTAACTGATTTAAATGCTAGAGAATTATCATTTTATATTGCAGCATTTTAGTTCTGATATTGGAGGTGGTTCATGTGGGATAGTTGCTGCCAGGTTCTTGTTGATCCATGAGTTATTAGTCCAGACTTGTAGGTTTTAAGGGGTTAGGATTTTTAGCTAGTCATTTTTCTTTTCAGAGGTCAGGTTGTAACTGCATGTGTGAGCAATTGTAGTCCGTTTCAGTGCGAAGTTAGGTTGGGTAAGCAACCCAAGGGAGCAGTATCCTGAGAGGCAGGAGGAAAACTTCAGGCGGGCTGTTTCTTGAGTCACACTAGTTAGATCTGTAAAAGCATCTGTTTATGACAGACACTGTTTATCTCTCTGTTTATAATTTCAGGGGAGTGTTCTAGTGACAACAACTCAAGATATTAGGTATGATTAATAAAGTATCTGAAGCACATCCTCCCTTCCACACTGACTTACCTTACAGCAAAAGAATTTTGAGCTGTTCTTGAGAAAATCATCCCCTGTTTGATGCCACAGCTTTTGGTGCTACAGCAGCCCCAACTTCATAAAGGGGTTCTTAGTGCTCCAGCGCAGAGATAGCTTTGGGGAGAAAGAGATGGACGAGTCTTACTAAATCCAGGAGCCAAGCTCCCAGTGTGGAGATGCATGGCAAATATGTGGGTTGCTGTTGCCCTGGAGCTATAGCAACAGATGCCAAGCAGCTGGGCTGAGCAGGGAAGACCTCTAATGTACCTTCTCAGCAAATTGTCCATTTATTCTGATGCTGCCCCGAGTTCGGGATTTTGGCAGGAGGAACTATAGAAAAGCTTTTAAATGGAATGAATTTAGAAGAGTATGGGAAACCTTGGAAAACCCAAAGATATCACATACTAATCGGCAAGTCTAGATGAGCTGAATCCTGGGTGGTAGTAGACTTGGCAGACAAATTCTCTGAACCACTGCCAGTTTCTAAAACTTTGCAGAGGACTGAGAAGACAACACAGACTGGAAAATAGCAGAAATGGTATTGATATTTGGAGCTATTTGGAACAGCAGTGCACAGAGCTGGATAAGGAAATATGTTGCAGAGCAAGGAAATTTTAGCCAGACTATGAATGTTTTATTTGAAGGTTTTTTGTTGTAAACACCAGTCAAAATACTAGCAAATACCAGAAATGATGTGATAGTATACATGCAACGAAGTACGGATTATTTATTGTGTTGCACAGAATAGCCAGAATTGTAATCTGAATGTTTGTATTATTTCCTTTACACCTCGCTGTTTTCCAAAGTGGATGGGTGGAATGTAGTACATAATGGTAAATTTAACTTGTCTTCAAACACTCATGAAGATGCCCGACACACAGACACACAGACACCCCCATTCCCTTAGTTTTTCATCATGGGAAAGAGTTTAGGTTAAAGAGCGTAATGAACCATCTTTTGACTCTTATGTTTGGAAAGCAGGGGTTGGAGAGAGTACCTGGAACTTGATGTTGCAGAGATTGTGAACAAGAATGATCTATTTTCCAGCATGCAGTTTGTGGGGTGAAACACCCACAAGTACTTTTGGCTGTGTCTCAGTGTACACATATTGATATTTTTAGCAGAAGTTACCCATCTAAAACTGCTTCCAAAAAAGGATTAGGCTACTCAGGATAATGATATACCAGCACAAACAGGTAAGTATCTTCTTAAAATTAGGATTGTTTCCTTATTGTCAGGAGGGTGGCTATGTAACACATTTATTTGCAACTACAAAAGAGTTAGGCTTGGGTGCATACATGTCTGCTGATAACAGCTAGTAGGTAGATGGAGCCATAGGTACTTTGGTACTTCTTTTCTGTAAGTCAGTCTGGGTAAAATGAGAGAGATCTGGTACTTATATTATTATTGGAAAGTCTGTTAGGATGAAAGCTTCATCACAATGGGAGCTGTTTAATCCTTTGCAAAGTGAAGCCAGAGAGCTTCAACAACTGTTCTGACCATCCTGGCAGTTCTAAGTGACAGTTACTTGGATTCAGTTTCCTAGATGGATGTGGATTTCTGATCTGTGTTTTAATCGTCTGTATTCAGTGTTAATACTGTTTGAATATCTTCAATCTATTGTTTGAATGACAAATAAATGCTGTACTATTTTCTGTTGTAGTTCACAGCCACTTCCTGTAAGACAGCGGGAAAAGCGCTTTTGCTTTTTAAGTTTTCGTGCTGCTGTATTGGAGGTATTCTGATTTCTCTTCCTGTGTCCTATACCTCAAGGCTCAAATCACAATTCAAATTCTACAGGTTTTGAACTGGTCATTGCTGAGGGCTGAGAAGAGCTCCGGATGAAGGCTGAGCATGACTGACATGTTCATATTCATCAGAAAACAGAGTCAGCTGGAAAGAACGAGAGAGTAATTGTTGCAGTGCTCCCCTCCCTCGCTGCTTGTGCAGAAAGACATAGGCTGCGGGGAGGAAGCTACCTGAGGTTATTAAGATTAATACTGCTAGAAATTCCAATCAACTCACACAAGGCTGCTCCTCAAGGCTGTCAGATGCCTACTGCCTTCTCTGATTCAGGCGGGGCCACATCAATTTCGAATTTCCCAACAGAGATTGCTGTGATTTATGAGTTTAGGAGGCTGATAAATGTGGTTAGTTGAAGTGTTCATGAAATAATTGAATCAGAATAATTCCAGTCAGCTGTGCTCAGTTTATTTTCTCTGATAACCATAGGAGGGTGCAGTTTTGGATTGGGAACTTCATCTCAAGGATTCCTACTGCAGGAAAGACATTGTGGAACTTTTGCTGCCAAGCCTGTATGACAGCCTCATGAGCTGACTTAAGACCCATCAGAACTGGAGAGTAAGTATTGTGAGCTCTTCTGGTATTGCCCATAACAGAGGCTGAGTCAGTTCTGGTATATGCATGGTGGGATGTCTGCTGGGAAGGATAATGAGACTTTTATTATTTAGTGTTTGAATATCACTTTACCATTCAGTAGGGAGAGCGTTGTTCTTTACACCTGTTTGTAGCAAATTATTTTCAGGTGACAAGTTTTATGAATGGTTTGCTTCTGGGTTTTGTGATTATTATTTTTTATTTT